>NC_053025.1:326333871-326684248 GCF_003073215.2 Triticum urartu
TTACATCATGGTATCATGTGTTTGCCTTACATCTCGCACTCTTTTCTAGCTTGTACTACTTCTAATTTGTTGAAATGGCACTTATGAGGAGACTGTTTTAACTTGGTAGAGTGATATTCATTGCATCTTTCATATGGTGTCTAGCTTTCATTGCTTCTAATTTCTTGAAATGCCTTCTGCTTAGTTTACACATCATAAGATATGAATATGCGATGGTACTAATGACGAGAGACCTTAAACTTGGTAGAGTAATGTTGTTTGCTTCTTTCATATGATTTATTTCTTGTACTCCTTTACATTTGTTTAGACGCCAGTTATGACAAGTCACTATTAACTTGGCAGAGAGATATTTGTAGCATCTTTCATATGGTGTCTACCTTCCATTGCATTGCTTCTAATTTAGTGAAATGTCCTATGCTTAGTTTACACATCATAGTTTGGATTGTTGCACGTCGTCCTGTTTTTCGTACATATTACATCCTCCTATCATGTGGTTGTCTAACATCAAAGTTCAGTTCATCTCTATCACGCACCAATTTGTTCAGAAGAACTAAACTGTTATTCCTTTTCCTTGTCGGCTTGACTTAACATGGTATAGATAAAGAGGAAGGAACACAAAATAACAGGGGATGGTGTTAGTACTAAGGACACACGGAAAAGGAAGCGGAATGATCCCGCAGATTCTACTGGTACTGATGGTGCAATAAAAGGTCAAAGTCCAGCGAAAAATTGTAAAAATGGGGCATCCCGTGCTACACGAGCAGCAGAACAAGCCAAACAAAAACCAATAGCTGCCACCAAACAAGCAGAGACAACCCTGGTTGTTGCAACACCTTCTATAGTACCACCAGCTGCACGAGTTACTCATTCAGCAACTCAGCTAGCACTCTTGTCACAAGGTGAGTTGGCAAGATCAGATGAACTTTGTGAGCTTCAACAGCAAGAAGGTAGTTGCTGGAGTCAAGTTACAGTTGCATGCTTCTTTATATGTAGTCTCATAGTTTGATGTACACTAACACTTCCTATGTTCATTGTTGGAGTAGCTCCTAGGCGCAAGAGGAAACAAACATCAGGGATAATACTCGATAGATTAACTAAATCTAGAGGAGGAAGAATGGAGATCCATTTTGAGGAAGGTTTAAAAAGGCCACATGATGCTATAGAGTTAGCCAAGTTAGTATTAGAGGCAGCGGTTGCCGTTAGGTGTCATGTACGTATCCTCCCAACATGGATTCAGTACAGGAATGACAAAGATGAAACCCGGTTCAACACCTTCCTCGACCATTTATCTGTAAGTATGGTTATGTATGGAAACTAGTAATATCGTCTTGCTCTGTCCCACACTTTCTAGGTCGCCGATAATGAGACTCCCACAATTTTCAACAGATGATGTTCAAGTTGGATAGCCAAGATAATGCAACCAGACAAGCTTGCACCCATGTTTTCAAGTCTGCTCTGCGACAGTATTGGTATAACTTGAGGAAAACTCACTTTGAAGGCAATGTTAACAGTGAACCTGCCAAAACTTCTCCAGTGGAAAATATATTGGATGAAGACTGGAGAGGCCTCGTTAAACACTGGTCTGATCCAAAGTATCATCTACATTATATATATGTGATCAGATCACATCTTGAACTCCTATTTACAGATGTGCCTCAAAAATCTATCTTCTTGTAGGTGAACTGTTCAAAGAACAAGGCCAACCATACGAAAGTGAAATTCCAACAGACGACAGGATCTCGTAGCTATATTGCACACTGTGAGGTTCTTGTAATTAGCTGTTGTTTCACTTTTTTGTTGTACCATATTATCAGATCTATATTGACTTGTTCCAAATGCAGAAGAAGGCCCGCAAGGACCAAAACGTACCTGAACCAAATGCTGTGGAAATCTGCTAGGACTGTCACACCAGCAAGACGAAGGGCATGACTACACCAGTCAAAGTCGCTGTTGTAAGTCCTTAACCCTCATGCCTTCTAACTAGTATGTACTCTAACTTGTGCATTGAACTGCATGGTTTGCAGCCAATGTCTAGTACTCTTTTCAATTTTATAAACAATTGTCTTAGCGTATCATTGCACCTTACAAGGTTTAAAAGAGAGGAGTGATGTTCCTTTGATCTTGATCTATAATCTAGTTTGGTGCTGGACTTGCCCACACAACATTACAATTGCATGTTTGTATGTTCTCAGTTGTTTTGTGATATGAATGATGTCATACTATGCTTACCATATTATAAACTTTGTCTCTTTATCCTTAGCTGGCAATACAATGTGAAGAAATAGACAATACATTAGCCATGGTACATGGTCATATGTTTGGAACCTAGTTTTATTATGTACTTTGTAGTAAAATACAACTAATATTTTACATGGGTTCACAAGAATAAGTTCTATATATAATGTGAAGAAATAGACAATACATTAATGTATTATCTATTTCTTCACATTGTATTGACAGCTAAGGTACATGGTCATATGTTTGGAACCTGGTTTTATTATGTACTTTGTAGTAAAATACAACTAATATTTTATATGGATTCACAAGAATAAGTTCTGTATATAGACCAAAGCTATTTTGTTCGGTTTTGCTGCCTCCTTAATATATTCTGTTCTGGTAGTACTAATGTAAAAACTCAACTTTTCAGCAAGCTATGGAAAAAATGGTTGAACCGCCACCTTCTGAAGGTGACGAGGCAACTATAACCGCAATGTCACCTCTTGCTGTAGTGGGTCAGTACCTGTCCACTAACAGTGCCAAAAACACGTTCCCGCGTAATACTTGGTTGGTTGTTAAGGAAGTCTCGTCCAAACTGCCTCATGATCAAGATATGCAAGCTTAAAACAATGTTATATCTGTGCTCCAGAGACAAGTCCATTCCCTAACAGAGACCCTTTGTGAAATAAGGAAAACCATTATTCGATGTCGTCAAGATATGCATGGTTTTGAAACAAGACTATCAGACATTTGCTATGTTCTTCAGGAGCCTAGGAGAAATGAAGGCAAAGGTTATGGTGCTCCATCGGACAATACAACATGAAAACGAAACAGTCAGGTCAAATGAACCGAGCTTCTGAACTTTTGGTGGTGCATTTATCTGCCAGCCTGTTAACTTTTATGCCATCCTGAAGGAAATATGCCCTAGTGGCAATAATAAAGTTGTTATTTATATTTCCTTATATCATGTTGAATGTTTATTATTCATGCTAGAATTGTATTAACCGGAAACTTAGTACATGTGTGAATACATAGACAAATAGAGTGTCGCTAGTATGCCTCTACTTGACTAGCTTGTTAATCAAAGATGGTTAAGTTTCCTAACCATAGACATGAGTTGTCATTTGATAAATTGGATCACATCATTAGAGAATGATGTGATTGACAATGACCCATCCGTTAGCTTAGCACTATGATCGTTTAGTTTATTGCTATTGCTTTCTTCATAACTTATACATGTTCCTATGACTATGATATTATGTAACTCCCGAATACCGGAGGAACGGTTTGTGTGCTATCAAACGTCACAACATAACTGGGTGATTATAAAGATGCTCTACATGTGTCTCCGATGGTATCTGTTGAGTTGGCATAGATCGAGATTAGGATTTGTCACTCTGGTTATCGGAGAGGTATCTCTGGGCCCTCTCGGTAATGCACATCACTATAAGCCTTGCAAGCAATGTGACTAATGATTTAGTTGTGGGATGTTGCATTACAGAACGAGTAAGGAGACTTTTCGGTAACGAGATTGAACTAGGTATGATGACACCGACGATCAAATATCAGGCAAGTAACATACCGATGACGAAGGGAACAACGTATGTTGTTATGCAGTTTGACCGATAAAGATCTTCATAGAATCTGTAGGAACCAATATGAGCATCTAGGTTCCGCTATTGGTTATTGACCGTAGATGAGTCTCGGTCATGTCTACATAGTTCTCGAACCCGTAGGGTTTGCATGCTTAACGTTCGATGACGATCAGTATTATGAGTTTATGTGTTTTGATGTACCGAAGGTAGTTCGGAGTCCCGGATGAGATCATGGACATGACGAGCAGTCTCGAAATGGTTGAGACATAAAGATTGATATATTGGATGACTATATTCTGACACCGGAAGGGTTCCGAGGTGTATCGGGTATTTATCAGATTGTCGGAAGTGTTATCGGAACCACCGGGGAAGTTATGGGCCTTATTGGGCCTTAAGGGAGAGACAGGGAGCAACCAAGGGCGGTCCGCCTCCCCTCCAATGGGCCTAGTCTAAATTTGACTAGGGGGAGGGGCAGCGCCCCCTCCTTCCTTCTCCTTCCCCTCTCCTTCCGTCTTCTCCTAGTAGGACTAGGAAAGGGGGGTCCATCTCCTACTAGGAGTAGGATTGCCCCCCTTGGGCGCGCCCTATAGGGCCGGCCGGCCTCCCCCTTGCTCCTTTATATACGAGGGCAGGGGGCACCCTAGAACACACAAGTAGACAATTGTTTTAGCCGTGTGCGGTGCCACCCTCCGCAGAAACACACCTCGGTCATATTGTCGTAATGCTTAGGCGAAGCCCAGCGTCGGTCACTTCATCATCACTGTCACCACGCTGTCGTGCTGACGAAACTCTCCCTCGGCTTCAGTTGGATCAAGAGTACAAGGGACGTCACCGATCTGAACGTGTGCAGATCGCGGAGGTAACATGCATTCGGTACTTCACCGGTTGGATCGCGAACACGTTCGACTACATAAACCACGTTACTTAACGCTTCCGCTTTCGGTCTACGAGGGTATGTAAACACACTATCCCCTCTCGTTGCTATGCATCTCCTAGATAGATCTTGCGTGATCGTAGGAATTTTTTTGAAATACTACGTTCCCCAACAAAATCTTCCTTTTGTTTTACGTTTGTAATTTGTTTTGTTGCGATAGAAAATTTGTTCTTAACGTGGAGCCACTGGCTGAAGAAAACAGCAAGCCAGTTTTGTATAGTGTAGGGTGTTCCCTATATATGCACTGGTGGCGAACTTTGATGCCCAATGGATGTAATCTGTGCAATCTCCTTAATAGCCTAGCATTAGTTTTGGGCTTATTTATTTCCTAGTCTTATTTTTCCCTGGTTTGCTAGTGGCTGCAACAACCATGGGCCATATACAGACCGTGGTAACATTGACCTTGCTACAGGCCATTGGATCCATGGGCCTCCTACGGCCCGTCGGATAAATGGGCCTCCAACGGACCATAGAATCGGTGGGCCTCGGGCCATCGGATAAATGGGTCCACATGGGCTGTAAACGGGCATAATTGGTATCCGCCAAGCACGGTAACGGACCGTTAGCAAGCTGGAGGACAGCAAAGGCCTGATTGTGTCACAGGCATAACGGGTCGTTAATGGTCCAGAATATAGGACGGGCTAGAAATGGCGCAATGGGTTAACAGGCCACAAACCGGTCGATTCTAGCCATGGGACGAATTTGGCCCATTAGGGGAACAAGCCAGTAACGGGCCGAAAGTAATCAAGGGCAGGAAAGGAGCCAAAGAACGTATGGGCCGTTAGTAGGCCAAAAGCTAAACAGGCTGGAAACAGCCCATGTGAATCATGGGTCGTTAACGGGTACAAATAAATTTACTGTTCATTATGGGCTATAGTCACCGTGGGCCACTAAAGGTCCTAAAGATATGAAAGGCATCATATGGGACGAAAGACATCGTGGGCCAGACATGGGCCAGAAGTGAAATGGGCTGGTGTTATATTCGATGGCCCACATGACGTTGTTGGGCTGATTTCGGGAAGACCCTAACGGGCCATGAGTTACCGGCCGTAAAATGGGCTATTTACGAACAGATCGTTAACCGGCTTTTCATGGGCCGGCCCACTAACTTTTGACCAGGTCAAATGGGCTAGCCTTTGTAAGCTAAATGGCCAGTGGTGGGCCGTCGCACATGTCGACATATCATAGGCGCCTATCTGACCCAATGACGAGCTGACACGTGTTTCCCTCTGTCAATGAGAATTTTACACATGGAAAATCCCCATTGGTCCAGGCTATTAATGGTTTATTGGATCCAAAACTGGACCCGTTAGCTTAACGGCGACCCGTTATGGTGGATTCCATGTGTCGGTTACCCTTGACGAAAGCACTTCCATTACGCGTTATTTATCGTCATGGAAGTGAACAATTCCGTGATGATAATTTTGGTATTGTCATGGAACACTTCTATGACAGCACATGTATGCCCATCTTTAGTGTATCATAAAATCGTCATGGATGTACATACATAACAGAAAAGGTGACCTACTGTGACAAACACGTAGCATCACGGAAGTGTATTTTTTTGTACTGCTAGTCCATCCTCAGCCCACCTCAAGGCCAATCCTCCACAAAGCAGGAGTAGGGTTTTACACCGCAAGGTGGCCTGAACCTGGGTAAACTATTGTGTCCCATTTCCTTCCAGTTCATCGAGCTAGGCTGTGGGATCGACGAGTTGGCAGACTGGGGAGGTTGAGTTCTTCGCACTCACCCCAGAGTTCAAATCTATCTAGGGTCCGTGGAGCCCCAAATCCGACATTCGTTCCGCTCCGCCAAAACTTTGGGTGCTCCATGCCCTCTCAGGACATCCCTCTCCCACAGGTACCCGTACCTGGCTTGAAGAACTGGGCCATCCAGATTCGACGGAAGGATGACAACGTCTCCCCTCCGCTTCTTGTTCAGCTCCACCACCCTTTTTCTCCCATCGGTGACTGCCTCCTTTGCCGTGGCCATCTACTTCCCTTTTCCTGCAGGTTTCTTCCCCATCCCCGCAAGCAGCGATGCGAATGGGGGGAGGAATCCGGTGAGAGGGGCTGCGGCGGGCAAGGGAAAGTGAGAAGAGGAGCAGTTGTTCAGCTTGCAGAGGAAGACGATGGAAGGGCGGGGCAGGCGACAAGTGAACCGTACCGCTCTGCGTTTTCCTATCTTAGCGGAAGGACGACGCTTCAGAAAGTTACTGTTTTGCCTTAACTGCGACAGTCCCATGACCCCATAACTTGTAGTAATTGCATGAAGTGGATGTTGGAGTGACCAGTTATCATGCCAAACCGAAGTAAGCAGCCTTCTCCTGCCATGTGTCCGTGCACTACATGGGGCCTAACCCAACATGCCGTGCGACACATATGGCTCAGGCCTGGGGGCTTATGTGGGGGAAAAAATAGGGGTATATATTTTCCCGTGACTTGTGCACGGACAGTGAAGACACATGCACGGGAACAATATTGTAGCACCAAGGTCAGGCCAAAGTACAAGGAATCAAGATCTTCAAAGGACCAACGTGCAGATCAAGAAGAACAAGACAAAACCAGAGACGTACGAAACCATGAGTAGAAAAGACTCCCTTGCCTGGTAGGTGAGCCCAGCAAGGACGAGGTTACCCCCGGAAGAAGACCTCCAAGATGCGCCAGCAAGGCCTGTCAGGACTCTCGGGGATGGAGCCACCTCACTAAACCACTTCACCACGACGCACGTCATCGATCAGTGCGGTGTCAAGCCGCAAAGTGACTAAGTGGCCGCCATATGCCACATGGCAGCCTCTTTCTACAAGGAATACCTACAGACGACACCCGTCTTGCGACGTGTCAAGTGAGCAGGCGCGAAGGTGGCAAAACGCTCCAGCAAGGCTTGCCAGGCAAGCGACGATGTGATGTTGAGTGGCGCATTTATTGCGCTCTATTAGCCTGCCGAGTTAGGTATGGTAGCACTGTTTACTATTTTATTAGTGCATAATGACTAATTTCCCACTATGGTGACCCCTTAACCAATAAAAGGAGGCACGATGCAACCTTAGCAAGGGTTGGACCCTGGATTAGCAAGTCCACCCCCTCACATTTCATACGCACGTAGCAGTTTCGCCCTATGGAAACCCTGCCGGGCAAATAGGCTACGACCACCACCATTTTTCCACCATCAATCCACCAAAGCTGGAGTAGGGTTTTACGCCTCATGGTGGCCCGAATCTGGGTAAAACTGCCTCTATGATCCCTGTCGTGCTCCCGACACTCCTCTGCCCTTTGTGCAACGTACCATCCCCCCACCGAACCAGCAAGGGACCTTTGGTCCCATAGGTGCCGTGGTTTCCAACGACACATTGTTTTTGAGTTTCGCAGAAAAGGAATATGAAACGGATTCCAAATGGAGTAAAACTTTACGATGATTTTTCTGGGACTAGAAGACACACGTAGGACTTGAGAACCAAGTCAGAAGAGTCCCGAGGCGACGGCAAGGGTATAGGGCGCACCCCAGGGGGGAGCCCCCTACCTTGTCGGCCCCTCGGAGCTCCTCTAACCCTACTCTTCGGTCTATAAATTCCCAAATATTCCCAAACCCTCATAAGCATCCACGAAAATACTTTTCCGCCGCAACCTTATGTTCCCATGAGATCCCATCTTGGGGCCTTTTCCGGCAATCTGCCGGAGGGGGATTGGAGCACGGAGGGCATCTACATCAACCCTATTGCCCTTACGATGAAGCGTGAGTAGTTTACCTCGGACCTATGGGTTCATACCTAGTAGCTAGATGGCTTCTTCTATCTCTGTGTTCATCAATACCATGTTCTCCTCGATGTTCTTTGAGTTCTATCCGATGTAATCTTCTCTTGCGGTGTGTTTGTCGAGATCTGATGAATTGTGGATTTAAGATCAGATTATCTATAAATATTATTTGAATCTCACTGGTGCACGTCGATCCTAAACAAATGGTTTTCAACCACTTTCGGTGACGGCCTTCGGAACCGTCGCCAAGTGAGTGTGTGCGATAGGGGGTGCTTCGCACACGACCCAGAAATCGTCGGGGATATGGGACAGTTATCCAGAGGCTTTCCAAATTGTAATCGTGTGTGATGCAGCACACACTAAATTCTTTCGCATGTGTGGTACCGGTGATTAAGCGTTTCTAATGACGCAGTGAAACCATACGGTCTGTCGTAACGAACCGTTTGGGAAATAGTATGTAAGGCACACGGGCCAACAATGAACTGTGTGCGATTTGTGCCCTATCGCACACGAGTTTTCTGCGTAACCCGTCTGCCATGCTATACTCCATCGCACAGGTTTTCCAACAATTAACGTAGGTGATAATGTTCTATCACAAACGGTTCAGGAGCCCCTTTGCACACAAACAAGTGCTGCAGACCGTTTGTGATTTGTTAGGTATCACCAACGGTTGCCGCAAGAGTGACGTGTGCTTTTCGTTTGGGATCCCACAAGTTTCCTAAAAAAATACGAGTGGGATTGTATTTTGCATTGGGCATGGTTTACTCCCAGTTCTCGTGTGCGATAACGTGATATCACAAACGGTTCCAGAGAACCTATGCACACGTAGTAGCGCTGCAATTCGTTTGCGATCTGCTGTGTATCACCGATGGTTCCGCTACGATTTTCGTATGCTTTCTGATGTGGATCGCACACACTCATTTAGTTGAACCATGTGCAGAGTAATTGCCAGGTTAAAACAAAAATATCCCATTTTGAATCGGCATGCAAAAAGCAAATTCGCCACAATATTCAATTGAACATATAAAAAATATCCCATTTTGAATTGGCACACAAAAAGCAAATTCGCCACAATATTAAATTGAACAAATAGTGTCCACAGGAAGAACATTCATCAGATTGCGCAACAATTGCAATTGAACATATGGTAGCTAAATTCCAATGATTTGTCCACACATATATGCATTACATAATTAATCATAGTGTATGAAATACGAAAACCTCATCAGATGGAAAACAATGGATCCATGCTTATATGTTTAGCGGCTTACTCTTACTCAATGTTTCAGGAGAAGGCATACCGAAATCTTCATTATCACCAGCGGGATTGATGTAGTGATCCAGGAAGAAGTCGTTGATAAATCTCCTAACCATCAGCAATTCACCAGCCGGGAGCGTTTCAGGGGTCCTCGGTTTTAAGATGAGCTGCAATATTTTTAAGATCAGAATTTGCCATATGAGTGGAGTAGAAGATATTAATTAAGATAGACTTACTGGTACTAATTCACGAGGATCGTCACAACTATCAGCAGATTTGCAGATGGAGATCATGTGTCTACAAACATAGTATCCACAAAGGTTGGTCCCTGCTTCTTGCTGAGGACACTGAATTTTTTTCTAGAAAATTAGTCATGTATTTGTCCTGTTAGGAGCAACCTAACCCGTGTTAGATGTATTATGTTTTCTTTGGACAACATAGAAAGAGGTTTATTTGGAAGCTTGAACATTTGACTAACGTAAGGAAAGGTATTCATACTGTTGGATAAATTTTCCAAAAATAACGGATTTCGGTGTGTTACCGGAGAAATGATCTCTTGCTGCACGGGTTGTTTCGTCTTGAACAGGTTCCCTAGTTTAGTTTTCCACAATGCGAGCACACTGCAAATGATGATGAATTTTGACAACATCAATTATCGAACCAGATATGAATGCAAATTAATTTCAACATCATAGAATTCAATACCTATCCAAGAATTGTTGAACATGCATCCGATCCTGAGCGTTTGTTGACTCTCTGAGAGAATCGATGTAGTAAACTGTGTTCTTGTTTGGAACAATGAATACCTATATCTAGTGATTGCTACATATTAAGAAAGACATGAACGTACGAATGTGTGGCGACCCGACCTCAGACGGTCAAGCCTCTGTGTATCTGTGCCATCCCTGGATCGGTATGCTGGCACACACAGTACATCAATGCATATATCAAAGTGCAATCACATGTATAAATAACGTAAAACTGATATATACCTCATAAGTCTCAATGGAAACAAACAATCGGTGTGGAGTCCCATCAACGCCATCGGGAAGTTGAGTGTAGACCATAACCCTGTATCGTAACTCTTACTCGTCCAAGAAATATCTGCAACATGATACGTTGCAGCCGTGTAGGTCAGTACATTGAATGTACCGGCAAGATCACAATAAGGGAAAACAAATGATAAACTATACTATATGCAATATGACTTTGTGGCTCTGTAACTGAGTTTTGTTTGCATAAAAGCTGGTTTTATTTTCCCTACATCAAAGGAATTTCAGGATTCTATACTATGGAGTTTTCTATCATGACATGGTTCTGCCAACCGATGTCTCATACCCAAATCATCATAAGTTGCCCACAATTATGTTATCAATCCGGTGTTGAGAGTTCCGAGATAGATCCAAGTCCATAGGCTCAAATTGTCCGTAACCGGGGACACGGCTAATCGATTAGGTTTTAACCCTCTGAAGAGGTTTGTACACTTTACCCGCAAGATTCGATCCCTCTCTTTACATTCTCACACTTCAGGGTCTTTGAGAACAAGATGACCGAAACGTGGTCTTCCGAAGAGTTCCTCTGACCACTGTCCGGTGCTCATCCAATCGTACCATAGTTCTACATCTGCTAGCACCGTCCCAGCCAGAGTCACAACTAAGGTCAACCAAGCCAGAGCCCATAGTGACTTGCGGTTGCACAGGTAAGCTTCCGGGCATGAAGTATTCTTCCATCTCTTTGAGTCTGGGTGAAGCTTTCCACATGATGTCATGGCGCTTCTCCATGCATCACGACCAACCACTGGTTTCTCCAGGGTGCCCGTCAACCATCCTTCACCCAGTAGTGTGTATTGAATTCTTGTCTCGAGTCTCGAAATCTTGAGGTGTAACACCCTCGATGCGACTATAGCTCCCACGTGTCGAGGCACGACTTAGAGACATAATCGCATTGAAGGCATATGTCGCAAGTTAGGCAATCTTCACAACATCCCATGTAATAAGATAATAAAAGGGGAGATAACATAGTTGGCTTACACTCGCCACTTCAATCAAGTACATAAATAACATTACATCATCAAAACATTCATGGCCCGACTACGACGCGAAAATAAAAGAGAACCCAACAAGCGACACGGTCCCGTTCACCCCCAACTGGGCACCACTACTGATCATCGGGAAAGGAAACATAGTAACGTTGAGAGTCTTCGTCGAACTCCCACTTGAGCTCATACGCGTCTCCTGGAGCGGAATCATCAGGCCCTGCATCTGGTGTAATAGTAATCTGTGAGCCACAGGGACTCAGCAATCTCGCACCCTCGCAATCAAGACTATTTAAGCTTATAGGTATGGCAAGGTAAATATAAGTGGAGCTGCAGCAAGCGACTAGCAAGTATGGTGGCCAACTTATTCGTAAAAGAGATCGAGAAGAGGAGGCAAAGCGCGAGCGAGAAACTAGAGAGCAACCTGCGCAAACATTACTCCAACACCGTGTCCACTTCCCGGACTCCGCCGAGAAGAGGCCATCATGGTAACACACTCAGTTGATTCATTTTAATTAATTAAGGTTCAAGTTATCTACAACCGGACATTAACAAATTCCCATCTGCCCATAACCGCGGGCACGACTTTCGAAAGTTCAAATCCCTGCAGGGAGTCCCAACTTAGCCCATGATAAGCTCTCATGGTCAACGAAGGAATAGACCTCCTCCCAAGACGTTCCGATCAGACTCGGTATCTCGGTAATTCAAGACACTTTGACAGGTTAAAACAAGACCAGCAACACCGCCCGAATGTGCCGACAAATCCCGATAGGAGCTGCACATATCTCGTTCTCAGGGCACACTCAGATGAGACATCCTACGAGTAAAACCAACCCTCAAGTTGCCCCGAGGTGGCCCCGCAGTCTACTCGGTCGGACCAACACTCAGAGGAGCACTGGCCCGGGGGGGTTAAATAAGATGACCCTCGGGCTCCGGAAACCCAAGGGAAAAAGAGGCTAGGTGGCAAATGGTAAGACCAATGTTGGGCATTGCTGGAAAATCATTAATCAAGGCGAACTATCAAGGGGTTCCCATTATAACCCAACCGTGCAAGGAACGCAAAATCCGGGAACATAACACCGATATGACGGAAACTAGGGCGGCAAGAGTGGAACAAAACACTAGGCGAGAGGCCGAGCCTTCCATCCTTTACCAAGTGTATAGATTCATTAAGATAACAAGATAATATAATGATATCCCAACAATTAAATAAATGTTCCAACAAGGAACGGCCTTCAATCTTCACCTGCAACTAGCAACGCTATAAGAGGGGCTGAGCAAAGCGGTAACATAGCCAATCAACGGTTTGCTAGGACAATGGTGGGTTAGAGGTTTGACATGGCAATTTGGGAGGCTTGCAAGCAAGTGGTAAGCATCGTAGCAATGGCATAGCAAAAGAGCGAGCAAGCTAGCATAGCAAAGATAGTAGTGATTTTGAGGGTATGATCATCTTGCCTGCACAGTGGTCAGAGTTGACTGGATCCTCAAAAGCAAACTCAACGGGCTCCTCATTAGGGAACTCGTCTCCCGGCTCTACCCAAACAAGACAAACAAGCAATAAGGATACAATCAACCACGGGCAAGACCAAGCAATATGATGCAATGATGATATGCTATGCGGAATGCGATGCGGGATGCAAAATGCAAGATATGATAGGATATGCATGAACCTGGCCTTAACTTGGAATTCCAAGTGTGCCATTGGAAATATGAGATGAAATCGCTTGAAAATGATATAAAGAACGCCGGAATCGGAGTTACGGTTTGGAAATGGCAAGCATTTCAAAAATGACACCGGTCTGCGATTTACAGCAAGTAGGCATCTAAATGCAACGGAATGAACATGCTACAGCACCCACACATGACAACAAAATACATGGCAGGGATGAACACAAGATTCTTAACAAAAGTCTAGCACTGAGCTATGGCCAATTCATCCATTAACAGGTTCAAACAAGCATGGCAAAAATGCATATGGCAAACAGATCTCAGACTTTGTGAAATTAACATTAGTCTGGAATTTCAGATCAGGTAGCACTCTTCGGAGCAACAAAACTACATGCTAGAAGATCTGAATATGGCAAAGTAAAGCATGGCATGGATCTACTCAAAGAGCTTAACAAAAGTCCCTTAGTGACCTTGAGCCAAAAGGGATCAGAAAATACAATTGCAAGCATGTGAACATGGCAAAAACATAATCAGTTTTCATACTTAGTGAAAACTGGCACATGCTGAAATATAACTCAAGTAGGCATGTTTACGAGCTTGATGCACTCACTACGGTGCAAGTCATGGCAAGACAAGCATACATATATCAAGAAGGCACAAAATTCAAGATAGACATGGCAAGAGCAATAACATAGCATGCACGGATCAACTACAACATCACCGGCAAAATTGCAAACAAGTTGACAATCTGCCCAGATTCACAAAGTAGCAAAAGTAGAGCTCGATTGACTCAAGCTAGGGTGCTCCATAATTGCAAACAAATACATGGATGGATAGAGCACTACAATATTAACAAAACTCCCTTACTGATCATCCTCAAAAGAGGCACGGATCACTAGGAAACAACAAGAACATATGGCATCATGAGATAAACAGCCGCAGGACTTTGTGAAATTACTAAGTCCCTGAAAACAGAGTTAGCAAGTGCACCACTTTGCAAGCTTTTACTAGCCACCACACACATCAAAAAAATACATGGGTTGCACCTCTGGAAAGATGACAAAACCCTTAACAAAACACATGTAGAGCATCAGGGCATGTCATGCACACAATAATCATGGCAAAAATGACAAAAGTGCTAAACGGAGTAGCAGATCTGACAATTAACTCAAGTAGCCCTCTTCTAACAGCATTTCGGGAATCAATATGAACTCAAATGAAAATGATGCAATGGCATGAAATGATGTACTCTCTAATATGAACATTTTGATATGCTATATGCATGAATCGGAGCTACGGATACAAAGTTACGGGGCCACGAACAGGGCAACATGGATTAGGAATTCTGGGACTTAGACGAAATTTCACCTAGGGTTTCACTGTTCACCGGATCCGGATCTCGCGCAAACACTGTTCACCGGGCGCGCCGTTCGAGGTTCGATGGAGGAGGTGGCCGGACTTGGCGGGCTCGCCGGCCGGAGCCAGGTCCAAGGCGGGGCGGCCTCCACGACGCGGGGCGCCGGGGGCCGGGGCGGCGGCGAGACGGCAGCCGCGGCGCGGGGCGGCGCCCGCGGGCTGGCGGCGGCAGAGGAGCTGCGGCACGTGGCACCGGCGTGGAGAGGCGGCGGCGGGCGGCGATGGCGTGCGGCGGCGCCGGAGTCGAGGGAGGCGGCGGGGGGGCGCGCAAGGAAGCGGCGCGGGCGGCTGGGCCGCGGGGGCTCTCCCCGGGCCAAGCGGGCCGGCGCGGGAGCGTGTGGCGGCGCGCCACGTGGCAGGATGCCACTGGTGCGGGGGCGGCGGCGCGGTGTGTCCGCCCCGGGCGGACAATGTCCGGCGGCGCGCGAGGTTTTTTTAGGGTTTCGGGAGGGAAGAAATATCCGGATTTGGAGGGGTGTATAAATAGGCATAGAGGGAGCTAGGAGAGTCCAAATGAGGTACGGTTTTCGGCCACGCGATCGTGATCGGACGCTCTAGATGATGGAGCAGAGTTAGGTGGGATTTGGTCCAAATTGGATGGGTGTTGGGATGCAACACACACGAGGCATTTTCGGTCCCTCGGTTAACCGTTGGAGTATCAAACGAAGTCCAAATGATACGAAACTTGACAGGCGGTCTACCGGTAGTAAACCAAGGCCGCTTGGCAAGTCTCGGTCCAATCCGGAAATGTTTAATCCCCACACACGAAAGAAAGGTAGAAATGACCACCGGAGGAGAACGAAGCGCCGGAATGCAAAACGGACAACGGGGAAAATGCTCGAATGCATGAGACGAACACGTATGCAAATGCAATGCACATGATGACATGATATGAGATGCATGACAATGACAACACCACACGGAGACAAAGACCCGAACCCGAGGAAATAAATAAACTTAACGCCGGAAACGGCAAGAGTTGGAGTACAAATAGGGAAAGTTACATCCGGGGTGTTACATGAGGAGTCCTGAAGATGCAGTCCTTGCCGGTGCCATCATGACGTTGTCACCATTGACGTAGAGTCCTTCTTCACACCACTCTCATGCACTCATACCAAACCCCGTCTACTATAGTGCAGCATTAAAACTATGTAACGTCCCAGGTTTTGGTAACAGGGAGATGGGTTTCTACCTCATGCATTCTACTCAACTACAAGATTCAATAACACTACTGGAGGGATTGTTGAAAGTGTGCTACTACATGCAAATAAACATAGGTATGGAAAACATGGTCAAAGTGAACTTGCCTGGTATTACTTGATGAAGATAATACCGCTCTCAAAATTTTTGATAAACTGTTCGTCACTCCGAGAAAATCTATATAATCAAACATTATACTCACATAAGCAATAATCCAAGCAAACAATACTAGCAATCGAAAATAGCAATCAAAGAGTCATAAATAAAACAATAATGTAGTCAAGGAAAACCATATAGGATTCCAAAGAAAACTTCACGAAAACAAGGGAGAAACCAACTCACACAATAACCGTCAATACTTTCTTATTACAACTAAATTACTCTAATAACTTTTCTACATCATAGAAAATATAATTCTAATGAAACAACAAAAAGTAATTCACTAAAGCATTTACTAGCAAAAAGAAGTAGTATGAAAACTATTGTAACTGACTAGTCAACACCAGAACAACTATAACAACTAGCAAAACACCAAGAAAATAGCAAACAATACTAAAATAATTATCAAACTAATTTACTCCTAAATAACAGAATCAATGACAACATATAATGAAGTGGCAAAAAGAATTACTTTTGAAACTAATGAAACTACTTTTATCAACTACTACTATGAACTAAGCAAACAAATACTAAAACAATAGCTAAACACTAGTAAATAACTACAAAAATTTAGCTACTGCAGTCTAACAAAACAAATGACAACCTGTAAAAGAATTACAAAAAGAATTAACTAAAAATAATTAAAAACACTAATTATATAACTAAAACAACTACATAAGCAAAACAGTTCTGTTTCTGCAATAAACCTAATTTAAAATAAACTAAAAATAAATAACTATAAGCTAGTGGATAGACAAAACCATAATAAAACAGTAGCAAAAAGAATCAATCAAAAATATTTCATAAAACTCAAGATATAGCCAAAATAGTGATTTGAATAAATTTCATCAAACTCAAATTTGAACTACTCAAATCTGAAATCTAATTGTTATAACAGAAACTTCGGGAAATTTAGAATCTAATGCAAAAAGAATCACTCAATTTGGACTTAAAACCTAAAAGATATTAACAATCTAAAAGAGAAACTATTTTTGAAAAAAACAGATTTGAAAAAAAGCATACGGATTGGTCATAGGTCACGTGGTTGTTCCTGGTTCGCTGGAGGTGTGCACTGCGGAGACTAAACGATGAACGTTCGCAATCTAAGCGAACCAGAGACGGCGTGGAAAAAAACTCGGAGAGACCCAGTTCGATCTAAACCAAACGAACCGTAAAATAAACCGCACTAAAATCAATCTAATAAAGTAAAACCTAACTATTCAGATTAGATCTAATCTAGGCCGTTACTACAAGATCTAATGGACGGGGAGGGGTGGATGACTTACAATGGGCGGCGGTGAAGCTCCGACAACGGTCGACGGCGGCGGCGGCTTCGGTGATGAAGGGGGCGACGGCTCCAGGGGTCCTCGGAGTCAGGGAAGGCGTGGGGCAGCATATTCGACGACGACGAAGAAGATGATGGTGACGGCGAGGCTCGGGGATGACGGAGTCGAGCAGGGCGAGATGGCGGAGTTCAGGTCAGCTTCGGGAGATGATGCCGACGGCGCTCCGGTGGTCGAGGAAGTCGGCCGAGGGCACGGGGAGATGCGGGTGAGAGAGGGGGTTGTGGTGGTGGTTTCAGAGAGGGGCGAGGTGATCTGGGTCACTCGATGGGGCAGCAATGGCGCGGCGGCGGCTTCTGGCTCTGACGAGCGATTGCGGGCGGGGCAGAGGGTTTCGGCGAGGGGAAAGAGGGGGAACGGGAAGCGGGAGAGAGGTATATATAGAGGGGCAAACTTGGAGGAGGGGGCGGATCGAGGAGGGGGATCCTGAGGAATCCGAGATTCGGCCGCGGCGGTGTGGTTCTGGCGTGGGGAGGAAGAAGATCGCGGGCGAGAGTGATCGGGCAGTGGGGTCCATGCGTCAACGGTAGCGTGGCGAGCGAGAGGGGAGCGGGCGACCGAGGCGAAGGGGCTCCGGCGTCTGGCGCGGAGCTGGGCTGGCTAGCTCGGGCGCGCTGGTGGGCTGCGGCGTTGCTGGGCCTGTTGGCCTAGCCGCATGCTGGGGCTTTTTTTCTTTCTTTTTTTGAATTAAAGCAGAGAGAAAAAAACTAAATATAGAAAAACCTATAGTTTTTTTATATAGGACATATATATATCAATAAATCGTAAAAATAAACCCTACAACGTGAAAAATTTTCCAGAGGAAAAATCCAAACTAAAAGAAAACATTTTTTTAAATTCAAAATAAACTCCAATTTGAATTCAAAAACTTTTGGCATCAATTTCTCCTGACTATTTGGAGTGCCATGTTAGCTCCTCTCATACTTTTAAACAAGTATTTGTCAGGGGTATATGAAATAAATTTCGAATGCCAAGTTGAATCCAGAATAAAATTCAAATGAAATTCAAATACCTCTAGAATTTCCAAATGCCACTCAATTTCACACAATCAGTCACACAAAAATCAAACAAACATTCATAAATATTTATCTAATATAACATTCCAAAATTTAGAATTTTGGGATGTTACAAACCTACCACACATAAAATTAAACTCGTCCTCGGGATTTGAAGAGGCTAGCAAGAAAAGGTTAGGGTTTGGGGTCTTCTAGCAGCGCCATTGATTGGAATGGTCTAGTGTGCTACCACACTTCGAAGCAGGGTTATGGTCCCGTCCAAAACTCATGTGCTCATTCTTTTGAGTTGACGGTGTCGGTCTTCTCATATTCCCTGGAATAACTCTTTCACGGGTGCTCTTCTGGTCAGGGCATAACCTTTTCCTCAAACACGTGTCCTTTCATCCTGGTGACGTTCCTCCGAGACTAGGTCTTCTTAGGTGACTGTCCTGTCTCCAATACTAAATAACTATCGAAATTCTCATGGTGGTCAGCCATGTATGGTTTCTCCTAGAAAAATGGGTTTGGTTGAATCTCATCGTATATCCTACGATTGGCAACAGGTGCGTGGTACATGGATCAATCGTCCTACCATTCTATGATTTTATGGCTTGACATGTCGACACTCTTCTAAGGTTTTCAAGGCTATTTGATTTTCCATCAACATATGATAGTTCATGATACAAGTCTCCGATATGGGGGCCAATCCATCCCGTACTTGAACCATTACTACATATGCAGACATCGAATCGCGTATTCTAACACTTGGGCATATTCACAAGCATTGTAGAATTTCTCTTGTCGATGAACTGAGTTTGAATAAATCCATTGTTTCTGCAAGATGAACAAGGCATCTAACGTTTCTTCACAACCCTCGGGTTTTCGTATCCTCCTATAAATGTTGGCTGATTAACTTAGAGTTTTCTTTCAAAATATCTTCCTTCAGCAAGAGTGTGCTTGCTTCTTAATAACTCTTGGGCCTGTGGGTTATGGCCCACTTCAACTCTTGTACAATTTTAACTCATCTATTCGAGGATTATCATTCCATATTCCAACATTACATCTCCTTTAAATCCAATAGTACTTCTTCCTTCGTACCCTTGTGGTGATGATCAAACAAAACTCCAATTTATTTGTTCCAGCTCCCTTCTATGGATCGTCATGAATAACACATTTCTTTCTTCATTGATCCTGTGGCTTTACGGAGTACTACCACACCAGAAAAAATGCACTAGTTTATCCATAAATCATATTATTTTCATATCAAATATCTTATTACATCCTTAACCATTTTTCGTAAATCCAAATTCCAAAAAAGTACTTAATTACAAAGGCTACCACCCACATGGTTTGGTATGGTCAGGCATTACTCCCAACTTTATTTAAAAAAATCCTCCTTGAGGATTCTTCAGTCCAATTGGAATTGTGCGGCATGCGCCTTGAAATCTTCAATCTTCTGTTTCATCGTGGTGGCCTTGAGCTTCACCTCCATCATCTCTGCATGCACTTCTCTTAGGTATTCCTGAGTATAACGGAGTCTTGCTTCAAGTATTTCTCCGGTCTGGCGTATGGCTTCCATGGCTGCTTCACGAACAGCGTCGAAGAAAGTTGCTTGTGGTACACATGAGATGAAAAAGTACTGCTCCATCGTCTTTGGGCAAACTCCTTTGATACGGTGGAGGTCTACCTCCACATACCAAAGTTCCACTCCCTTTTGCATGAAGGGGTAGCCTTTGTAGACTGCATCTCCTTCAAGGTGAATATGCTTCATCATGTCCTTCAGGATTTTTGGGTAATTATGATCACTTGTCAGGGTCATGATCGTTTCCGGTCCCTTGAAGAAAGACTCATAAAGGGTCGTCATCTGCAGTTGTAAAACAAAAATGGTGCTCAGAATAAGGTGCATATCTCCTTGGGTACACATTCATATCATCCAAACAAAACATCAAACTCAATTTCCAACATCCAGTTTATGCATCACAACTCATTTTCTTCCATGTTCACCCAGAATATTAATTTCCAAGATAAAACATAACAACTCCTTAAAGCCTTTCAGCATATGACATATCAACTTTATTGAGTCATGAATTATTGCAATATCTGAGTAATCTATTACATAACTCAACCCCGCATTCTCATGAAAAAGTGTTTTCCTTACTACCCCTATTACTGATATGAACATCTCCACTACTCAGCTCTAGATTTCTCATGATTTGAACAATCCCTAGCAAAATGTCCTGCTTCCTTGCAACGAAAACAAATAACTTCTGACATGTCTCGAGGCTTCTTGGTGATGGTGCCTGCTCCTTGAGTTCCTTGCTTCCTTTGGAGATAATCATTGGCATAATGTCCGACGTCCTTACATTCAAAACAGGTAATATGACTCGTCTCTCTTGAAGAGATTGAGTTGTTCTGAGGGTGTCTTTGTTTTCTCTTCCTGGTTTTCTTTGTTCTGATCAAACATTCTATTCCCTGTGGATCAAACTCCACTGCTTCTGTCGGGAAGTATCCCATATACTCGTTTCTTTCCTTGGTGCAATACTGTGAAAAATGTCCTTCTTCTGCACATAAATAACAGGCATTGGAGTAAAATCTGTTGAGGCTTTCTCCATCAGGGTGTTCAACACTTTCCTTAATCACATGTTCTTTCATAACTTCTCGGAGGGCTTCTTTCATTCCTTCTTCCTGCTTCTGAATAGTTTGTTGCACCGTGGGGTAAATGTGGCACTGAGCTGGGTAGTGGGTGGTTCCTTCACACAAGAAACAAGTCACCTGAATAGTTGCGCATTCCTCTGCCGGGTGTTTCTCCTTACAATGAGGGCATCCATCCTTGTGTTCCTCCTGGGTGTGTCCTATTTCTTCGCAAATCTTGCAGGCACAAGGTTTATTTCTTGGGATATCATGGTGCTTCCGGATAAGACGGGATCTTGTCAGAGTCTTCTTGAATTCTTCCCAAGTCCTTGCTCCATTCCATCCCTGTATAGCTTGATGCATCTGCCACCATGTTGCAGCACTTCCTTCAAGTACCAAAGAGCGTATGATACTTCATTCTTTCTTGAAATCAAATTGCTCCTGAATTGATTCTCCATGTTCTGAATCAATAGCTCTGCCTCCGGCTGGGTTTTCGGTCCAGAGAATACCAGTCCAACTTCATTCATCATCTACTTGGTCCAAGGGTTTTAGGGTGAGATAAGAGAGAGGTGTGAAGATGCACACAATACAAGCAATAGTTTTGAAGAAATGGTTTTTCGTTTGTGGCTGTCGGAAAAACATCAAACAAATGACAACTCACAAATCGCAGCATCTAACGTAAGTATATAACATGGGTTTGGTCTTCTAAAGTCAAATAATTCTCTAGATTCTTCAAGTCTTCGGAGTCTTCAACTGTTGTAGCTTCAACTCCTCTAATGCATGGTGAAATCCTCTTTACTCTGAAATGGTCATCGGTTGTCCGATATCTTGTCCTTCTTGGAGCGGCTTTAGTTGATCCTCCGTGTGGTCAAAAGGGAAAGGGGTATATTCTAACTATTTGAGGTAAGAGACGATGTTTGATAAAATTAGAAAAGATGAGAATTATTAGATTCTTTTGAAAATAAAGTTTTAGAGATTTCCTGTAGAGGGAGTCCTGGAGTAGGGGGTGTTTGGATAGCTGGACTATAGCTTCAGCCGGACTCCTGGACTATGAAGATACAAGATTGAAGACTCCGTCCCGTGTCCGGAAGGGACTTTCCTTGGCGTGGAAGGCAAGCTTGGCGATACGGATATGAAGATCTCCTACCATTGTAACCGACTTTGTGTAACCCTAACCCTCTTCGATGTCTATATAAACCGGAGGGTTTTAGTCCGTAGGACAACGTACACATCAACAATCATACCATAGGCTAGCTTCTAGGATTTAGCCTCCTCGATCTCGTGGTAGATCTACTCTTGTACTACCCATATCATCAATATTAATCAAGCAGGATGTAGGGTTTTACCTCCATCGAGAGGGCCCGAACCTGGGTGAAACTTCGTGTCCCTTGTCTCGTGTTACCATCCGGCCTAGATGCACAGTTCGGGACCCCCTACCCGAGATCCGCCGGTTTTGACACCGACATTTGTGCTTTCATTGAGAGTTCCTCTATGTCGTCGCCATCAGGCTCGATGGCTACTACGATCATCAATAGCAATGCAGTCCAGGGTGAGACCTTCCTCCCCGGACAGATCTTCGTCTTCGGCGGCTTCACACTGCGGGCCCATTCGCTTGGCTGTCTGGAGCAGATCGAAAGCTACGCCCTCGGCCGTCAGGTCAGATTTGGAAGTTTAAACTACACGGCTAACATCCGCGGGGACTTGATCTTCGACGGATTCGAGCCACTGCCGAGCACACCGCACTGTCACGATGAGCATGATTTAGCTCTGCCGCCGAACAGTGCCCTGGAGGCCGCACCCGCGTCAGCTCCGACCCTTAATTCGGAGCCAACTAGGCCGATCGAGGATGGGCGGTTGGACGCCACCTCGGGGGCTGCGACCCCAATGGTGATTGAGCCAAACACCAGCCCCGTACTCTGCGAGACTCGTGACTCCAAGGAGCCGGACTCCGAACCCTCCGCACCCCTGCCGATCGAATCCGATTGGGCGCCGATCATGGAGTTCACTGCCGCGACATCTTTCAGCACTCGCCTCTCGGCGATATCCTGAAGTCACTGAAGTCTCTCTCTTTATCAGGAGAGCCCTGGCCGGACTACGGTCAGCAAGGTTGGGGACGGACGATGAAGAAATTCAAAGCCCACCCACCACCCACTTTGTAGCCACTGTCGACGACTTAACCGACATACTCTACTCCGAAGACATCAACGGTATGGACGCCGATGAAGGAGATGATGAAGAACCAGCGCCTACTAGGCCCTGGAAAGCCACCTCGTCGTATGACATATACATGGTGGGCACCCCAAAAGAGGAAGATAGTGATGGAACAACGGAGGATGACCCCTCCAAGAAACAGCCTAAGCGCCGGCGTCAGCGGCGCCGCTCAAAATCCCGCCAAAACAAACACGGTGATTCCAGCAAGGGAGATAATAATACTCCGGAAAGCGCCGAAGAAAACCCCCTCCAGCAAGATTTAGCACAGGAGGATGGAGAAATCAGCCCTCATGAGAGAGCGGCAGACAGAGAGGTCGAGGACGATAATTATATGCCTCCCTCCGAAGACGAGGCAAGCCTCGACGACGACGAATTCGTCGTGCCAGAGGATCCCGTCGATTAAGAGCGTTTTCAACGTAGGCTTATGGCCACGACAAGAAGCCTCAAGAAAAAACAGCAACAACTTAGAGCTGATCAAGATTTGCTAGTTGACAAATGGACTGAAGTCCTCGCGGCCGAAGAGCATAAACTCGAACGCCCCTCCGAGAGCTACCCAAAGCGCAGGTTGCTACCCCGATTAGAGGAGGAAGTACTTGATGCGGCCAACTGGCCACCTCGTGGTCACGATAGAGAGGCCTCTCGGCCCTCCACTCAAGCCGCACCCCGTACCAAGCCACGGGAATATGCGCCGGACTTATGAGACATGTTGGAGGACAAGGCAAGGCAAACAAGATCGATCTACGGATCGCGTGGGCGCCCCACAGCTCAAGATGGTAACCGTCACGCCGGCCACAAAATTCGGCGGGGCCGAACACAGTAGACAAGGCTCATTGGAGCTACGTCATGATATAGCCCAGTACAGAGGCACCGCACACCCACTCTGCTTTATAGACGAAATAATGGATCATCAAATCCCCAAGGGTTTAAAACCCGTAAACATTGAATCATATGATGGCACAACAGATCCTGCGGTATGGATCGAGGATTATCTCCTTCATATCCACATGGCCCGCGGCGATGATTTCCACACCATCAAATACCTCCCACTCAAGCTTAAAGGACCAGCTCGGCATTGGCTTAATAGCTTGCCAACAGGATCAATCAGTTGTTGGGAGGACCTGGAAGCCGCATTCCTCAACAATTTCCAGGGCACTTATGTGCGACCCCCAAACGCCGATGACCTATGTCACGTAATTCAACAGCCAGAGGAATCGGCCAGGCAATTCTGGACACGGTTCCTAACAAAGAAAAATCAAATAGTCGACTGTCCGAATGCTGAGGCCCTAGCAGCCTTCAAGCACAATATCCGAGACGAGTGGTTGGCCCGGCACCTTGGACAGGAAAAGCCGAAATCTATGGCAGCACTCACGACACTCATGACCCACTTTGCGCGGGACAAGACAGCTGGCTTGCTCGTAGCAACAATATGACCAAGAACCCTGGTAATTCGGACACCAGGGACAGTAGTGGTAGGTCGTGTCGCAACAAGCAGAAGCGCCACATTAACGGCGACAATGCTGAGGATACGGTAGTTAATGCCGGATTCAGAGGCTCTAAATCTGGTCAGCGGAAAAAGCCATTCAAAAGGAATCCTAGGGGCCCGTCCAATTTGGACCGAATCCTCGACCGCTTGTGCCAGATACATGGCACCCCCGAAAAGCCGGCCAATCACACCAACAGGGATTGTTGGGTGTTCAAGCAGGCAGGCAAGTTAAACACCGAAAATGAAGACAAGGGGTTGCATAGCAATGACGGCGAGGAGCCCCGGCCGCCGAACAACAATGGACAGAAGGGTTTTCCCCCACAAGTGCGGATGGTGAACATGATATATGCAACCCACGTCCCCAAAAGGGAGCGGAAGCGCGTTAAGGGACGTATACGCGGTAGAGCCAGTCGCCCCAAAGTTCAACCCACGGTCCTACTGCCCGATCACCTTTGATCGAAGGGACCATCCCACTAGCATCCGTCATGGTGGATTTGCCGCATTGGTTCTAGACCCAATTATTGACGGATTTCATCTCACTAGAGTCCTTATGGACGGCAGCAGCAGCCTGAACCTGCTTTACCAGGATACAGTGCGGAAAATGGGCATAGATCCCTCGAACATTAAGCCCACCAAAACGACCTTTAAAGGCGTAATACCAGGTGTAGAGGCCAACTGTACAGGCTCAGTCACACTTGAAGTGGTCTTCGGATCCCCGGATAATTTCCAAAGCGAGGAGTTAATCTTTGACATAGTCCCGTTTCGTAGTGGTTATCACGGACTGCTCGGGCGAACCGCATTCACTAAAGTTCAATGCGGTACCGCATTATGCATACCTTAAGCTCAAGATGCCGGGCCCTCGAGGAGTAATGACGGTCAATGGAAACACCGACCGCTCCCTCCGAACGGAGGAGCACACGGCGGCCCTTGCAGCGGAAGTACAAAGCAGCCTCTCCAGGCAGTTCTCCAATCCGGCCACTAAACGACCGGACACCGTCAAGCACGCCCGGGGAAACCTACAACAAGACCGCCTGACACGATCCGAGCAGGCGTAGCAATGTGGCCCCAACCCCAACCCTCGCAAAAAGGCGACGCCAGTACTTCGCGTACATAACTACGATCTAGAGATACCATGGGCACAGGGGGAGGGGAACCATCACGACACGCCCAAAACACGGCTTAAATCGTATCAGGGGCTGCCGATTTTTTAATTTTCTCTTACTTTCAGGACTCCATCCTTCGGAAGGCCTGTACGGCAGTTCAATTGCTGCACAAACAATGCAAGAACCAGGGAAGCAGACAAGCCACGCCGCATTACGGAACTCCCAGATGGTCTCTATCATGAGCAGTATACCCGTTCCGCATACTATTCCACAGCTTGCCCCTGGAACATACATGTTAATTAGTCCAACCTTCCACTTACCACATTACTTCTATCCTTCTGCCTTGATCGCACCCCTTTTTAATAAACAATGCATAGCTTTCGTCTATTTTTGCATTACCTTTTTTCTTTATATATGTTCCTTAACGACATGTTGCACCCGTACATGTTGGTACGGCCAACATACGCCAGGGGCTTTAGTACCCCTCAATATGGTGTAAGAAGTCCGAACACTTTAACAAGTGCGGCACCCCGAACTTATAGCATTATATGCATCGGCTCCGAATCATGTCTTGGGTCAATAGTTGCGTTTGCCTGGCTCCTATGTTTTGGTGCCTTACGTTCCGCTATATCGGCTAAGGTAGCACTAGGAGAACCACTGCGATTGTGCCCTAGTTGAGCTGGGTCGAGCACCTCAGTGGAGAAAGCTAAAACTAACTTTCATGATGAAGCGAGAGTTGGTCGCTGTTCAAGAGGTGTTTTCGAGTCCCTGAAGACTTATGCCGCTTAGGGCGAGGAGCCGGCTCTGTCCGGCCAAGGCGTGGATAGCGCCCCGAACTCGGTCTTCTGAATACCAGGGGCTTCACCGAAATATAAAATTATAGAATTCTATGGCTAAGTGAGAGTGTTCACGCATTATAGTCCGATTGCCTTGTTCGTTGGGCTGAGCGCCTCCCTCGAAGGACCCAAACATGGGGAAAGGAGCACTCAGGTTTATCCCCGAACACCCCAGCACTAGCGGCACGGGGGCAGAAGCTGACGACTCGCCATCTCTCAGAATTGATAAACAGCCACACAGAAGGTAATATTTTAAATTCCAACAGCATTGCTTAGCGCATATAAACAAGTTTTCAGCGCACAGGACAAAACGACCAAGTTTCACTCAAAAATTACATCCCTAGAACATTCATACGCCACAAGGCAGGCACCCTTCAGAACATCCTTATAGTAATTCTCGGGCTTGCAATGCTCTTTCCCCGGCGGTGGCCCGTCCTTCACAAGCTTCTCAGCATCTAGCTTGCCCCAGTGCACCTCAGCACGGGCAAGGGCCCTACGGGCACCCTCAATGCAGACGGAGTGCTTGATGACTTCGAGCCTTGGACAGGCCTCCACCAGCTGCCGCACTAGCCCGAAATAGCTCCCAGACAGAGCCCCTCTAGGCCACAGCCGAACAATGAGGCCCTTCATGGCCTGTTCGGCCGCCTTTTGGAGCTCGACCAGTTGCTTCAGCTGGTCGCTCAGGGGCACGGGGTGTCCGGCCTCAGCGTTCTGAGACTAGAACACCTTCTCCGTCGAACTGCCCTCCTCGGCTCGATAGAATGCTGCGGCATCGGACACAGTCCGGGGAAGATCTGCGAACGCTCCTGGAGAGCTCCGGATTTGGGTAAGTAACAAGTAACTCACGTTTATGTGTTTGCTTTGCATAAAGAATGCCTTACCCACCGCTATCTTCTTCACCTCATCCAACTCCTCGAGGGTCTTCTGGGATTTGGCCTTGGCAGACTTGGCATTTTCAATAGCCACCGCGAGCTCGGACGCTTGCGTCTTCGAGTCAAGCTCCAAACTCTCATGTTTTTCCATGAGAGCCTGGAGCTCTTGCCGCACCTTGCCAACCTCGGCCTCATACTTCTCCCGCTCGGTGCGCTCCGAGGCCGCCCTCTTCTCGGCCTCGACCAGCGCCTGCTTAAGGGTGACCACTTCAGACGTGGCCCCTACAATAGCCATGATAATCCTGTCATTCTTTGCAATTGCACCTTTTTATATATATTTAAAAACAAGGTATTTATCTCCTTCATTGTCCTCGAGCTGCTTCTTGGCACGCCCGAGCTCTTGCTCGGACCGCTCGAGGTTCTGCTTTAGCGTGTCCACTTCCGCAGTCAGTGCGGCGGACGCAAGCAGAGAAGCCTGGTCATGCATATTGACTCATTTTTGTTAGACTCCTGCAAATTTTATTTGATCCTCTATTCGGCTTTTCCTCCCGAACGCCAAATAGAGCATCAGGGGCTACTGTCTATGCGGTAATATTAATTACACATTCTTTACTTACCTCAAAGCCTGTTAAAAGGCTAGTACAAGCTTCAGTCAGTCCGCTCTTGGCGGACTGAACCTTCTGGACCACCGCACTCATAATAGTGCAGTGCTCCTCGTCGATGGAGGCGCCTTGGAGCGCCTCCAACATATTGTCTGGCGCCTCCGGTTGGACGGGGGCCACCGGCACGGCAGACTTGCCCCTGTTGGAAGGAGGTCCCCCGCCAGACTCTGGAACCTCTGAAGGTTTCGGAGCAGTGTCCGGCCTAGAGCCGGACTTGGAGCCCTGGGGGGGTTTCATCCCCTTTACTCCTGGAGTCCGGGAGGTCGCCTTGCGGTGCCTCCAGGACCACCTCCTCCCGGCTTGGAACCTGTTGGGACAACACTTCGGTGTCGTCCGTAGGGCGGGGGGAGGAAGCCGTCGGAAGTGAGTTCACATTCGACGAGTCTAGTGAGCCGCTCGACGACGCGTCGAGCCGGTCTTTGGGTGGGCTGCATAAACATATTCGACGTAAGGGAAAGCTGTGCAATAAACAAATACTATGAATTACTCTGGTATCCGGATATATACAATTTTGCTAGGGGCTTGGCCCTGGCTGCCACTCCTCTCCGCCACCATCGGCGTCGGTGGAGCAGTCCGGAGGAAGGGTTTTCCCCTTCTTGGACCCTCCGGCCTCCCCCGAGAGGGCGGCCTTCCTTTTCTTCTCTCCCCCCGCTGGAGGCGGAGAGGTCTCTTCTTCTTCCTTCTCGTCCTCACGGGAGGAATGCGCCTCGGAACCGTCGGATGATGGATGCGACACCTCCTGGCGCCGGGCACTCTTTTGAGTCCCCGCGGCCTTTTTTGCGGCCTTCTTCTCCGGCACCACATAGGGTGCCAGAACAAGCAGCTTCGCCAGGCGAGCGTCCGTTGGGCCTTTGGGCAAAGGAGTCGGACAGTTGATCTATCCGGATGTCACCTGCCAATCCTGTCGAGGGTAAGGGAGTTTAGATCCCACATGGAGTCAAACTATGAAAAAATGATACCCTATAAAGAAAAAAACAGCTTACCGCGAGACCATGACGCTGCGCACTGAACCCGCGATCCTCGGTAGAGGATGCGGGAACCTCGGCGCCCTTGAAAAGCACCTTCCAGGCATCTTCGTACGTCGTGTCGAAGAGCCTGCTCAGAGTTTGGTGCCGCGCCGGGTCGAACTCCCACAGGTTGAAAGCCCGTTGTGGGCACGGGAGGATCAAGCGGATGAGCATAACCTGGACTACGTTGACAAGTTTGAGCTTCTTGTCCACCAGGGTTTGGACGCATGTTTGGAGTCCGGCCAGCTCTCCCTTCTTACCCCACGATAGGCCTATCTCCTTCCAGGAGGTGAGCCGCGCAGGTGGTCCAGATCGAAAATCAGGGGGTGCGACCCATTCAGCGTCGCGCGGCTCGGTGATGTAAAACCACCCCGATTGCCACCCCTTCAGGGTCTCCACAAAGAAGCCCTCGAGCCATAGGACGTTGGCCATCTTGCCCACCATGGCGCCTCCGCACTCCACCTGGTTGCCGCGCACCACCTTCGGCTTGACGTTGAAAGTCTTGGGCCATAGGCCGAAATGGGGGCAGATGTGGAGGAAGGCCTCGCACACGACGATAAACGCCGAGATGTTGAGGACGAAGTTCAGGGCCAGATCATGGAAATCCAGGCCGTAGTAGAACATGAGCCCCCGGACAAATGGGTGGAGAGGGAAGCCCAGTCTGCGGAGGAAATGGGGGAGGAACACCACCCTCTCATGGGGCCTAGGGGTGGGGATGAGCTGCCCCTTTTCGGGAAGCCAGTACGCGATGTCGTTAAACAGGTATCCGTCTTTCCTCAGCTTTTTGATGTGTCCCTCCATGACGGAGGAGACAATCCACTTGCCTCCCGCTCCGGACATGGCTGGAGAAGGTTGAGGTGGGGAGTGCGGACTTGGGCGCTGGAGCTCGAGTGCGCAAGAATGGATAGGCGAAGGAGGAAGAAGGCGTAGGCGAAAAGGTGGATCCTTATCCCCTTATATGGGTGGACGCAACTACATGTCCCCACCAGCCTGGTAAAACTCGCTTATCTCCAAGCGCCGTAATCAATGGCGCGGTTGGGTTACCCACACCCGTATTGATGAGAATCCCGGGATAAGGGGACACGATCTCTGCTTTAACAAGACGTGCCAAGGAAACCGCCTCGCATGACGCGCTGAGGTGGGATAATGAAACGACTCGGATAAAGGCTTGGTCGTGGTGTGACACGCTATGGAATATGTCAGCAAATTAGATTGGTGTAAATATTATTCTCTCTATGGAAATATGTGGAAACTTATTTTGCAAAGCCGGACACTATCTTTGTGTTCAAAATCTTGTATGAAGTACTTGGAGGAGGAACCCGCCTTGCAATGCCGAAGACAATCTGCGCGCCGGGCTCGTCGTCATTGAAGCCTGGTTCAGGGGCTACTGTGGGAGTCCTGGATTAGGGGTTGTTCGGATAGCTGGACTATACCTTCAGCCGGACTCCTGGACTATGAAGATACATGATTGAAGACTCCATCCCGTGTCCGGAAGGGACTTTCCTTGGCGTGGAAGGCAAGCTTGGCGATACAGATATGAGGATCTCCTACCATTGTAACCAACTTTGTGTAACCCTAACCCTCTCCGGTGTCTATATAAACCGGAGGGTTTTAGTCCGTAGGACAACATACACATCAACAATCATACCATAGGCTAGCTTCTAGGGTTTAGCCTCCTTGATCTCGTGGTAGATCTACTCTTGTACTACCCATATCATCAATATTAATCAAGCAGGACGTAGGGTTTTACCTCCATCGAGAGGGCCCGAACCTGGGTAAAACTTCGTGTCCCTTGTATCCTGTTACCATCTGGCCTAGACGCACAGTTCGGGACCCCTACCCGAGATCCACCGGTTTTGACACTGACACCTTTCCTAGGGCTTTCCGATTTCTATGGTCACGTCCTACAGTCAACATGTGCTCTAATACCATATCTATAGCGACCCCACCTCAGACGGTCAAGCCTCTGTATATCTGTGCCATCCCTGGAACGGTATGCTGGCACACACAGTACATCAATGTATATATCAAAGTGCAATCACATGTATAAATAACGTAAAACTGATATATACCTCATAAGTCTCAGCGGAAACAAACATCGGGTGTGGAGTCCCATCAACGCCATCGGGAAGTTGAGCGTAGACCATAACCCTGTATCGTAACTCTTACTCGTCCAAGAAATATCTGCAACATGATACGTTGCAGCCGTGTAGGTTAGTACATTGAATGTACCGGCAATATCACAATAAGCGAAAACAAATGATAAACTATACTATATGCAATATGACTTTGTGGCTCTGTAACTGAGTTTTGTTTGCATAAAAGCTGGTTTTATTTTCCCTACATCAAAGGAATTTCAGGAGTCTGTACTATGGAGTTTTCTATCATGACATGGTTCCGCCAACCGATCTCTCATACCCAAATCATCATAAGTTGCCCACAATTATGTTATCAGTCCGGTGTTGAGAGTTCCGAGATAGATCCCAGTCCAGAGGCTCAAATTTTCCGTAACTGGGGACACGGCCAATCGATGAGGTTTTAACCCTCTGCAGAGGTTTGTACACTTCACCCGCAAGATTCGATCCCTCTCTTTACATTCTGACACTTCAGGGTGTTTGAGAACAAGATGACTGAAACATGGTCTTCCGAAGAGTTCCTCTGACCACTGTCCGGTGCTCATCCAATCCTACCGTAGTTCTACATCTGCTAGCACCGTCCCAGCTAGAGTCACAACTAAGGTCAACCAAGCCAGAGCCCATAGTGACTTTCGGTTGCACAGGTAATCTTCTGGGCATGAAGTATTCTTCCGTCTCTTTGAGTCTGGCTGAAGCTTTCCGCAAGATGTCATGGCGCTTCTCCATGCATCCCGGCCAACCACTGGTTTCTCCAGGGTGCCCGTCAACCGTCCTTCACCCAGTAGCGTGTATTGAATTCTTGTCTCGAGTCTCGAAATCTTGAGGAGCCCTCAAGATGCAGTCCTTGCCGGTGCCGTCATGACGTTGTCGCCATTGACGTAGAGTCCTTCTTCACACCAATCTCATGCACTCATACCAAACCCCGTCTACTATAGCGTAGCATTAAAACTATGTAACATCCCGGGTTTTGGTAGCAGGGAGATGGGTTTCTACCTCATGCATTCTACTCAACTACAATATTCAATAACACTACTGGAGGGATTGTTGAAAGGGTGCTACAACATGCAAATAAACATAGGTATGGAAAACACGGTCAAAGTGAACTTGCCTGGTATTACTTGATGAAGATAATAACGCTCTCGAAATCTTTGATAAACTATTCGTCACTCCAAGAAAATCTATATAATCAAACATTATACTCACATAAGCAATAATCCTAGCAAACAATACTAGCAATCAAAAATAGCAATCAAAGAGTCATAAATAAAACAATAACGTAGTCAAGGAAAACCATATAGAATTCCAAAGAAAACTTCACAAAAACAAGGGAGAAACCAACTCACACAATAACCGTCAATACTCTCTTATTAGAACTAAGTTACTCTAATAACTTTTCTACAGCATAGAAAATATAATTCTAATGAAACAACAAAAAGTAATTTACTAAAGCATTTACTAGCAAAAAGAACTAGTATGAAAACTATTGTAACTGACTAGTCAACACCAAAACAACTATAACAACTAGCAAAACACCAAGACAATAGTAAACAATACTAAAATAATTATCAAACTAATTTACTCCTAAGTAACTGAATCAATGACAACTAATAATGAAATGGCAAAAAGAATTACTTTTGAAACTAATGAAACTACTTTTATCAACTACCACTATGAACTAATCAAACAAATACTAAAACAGTAGCTAAACACTAATAAATAACTACAAACATTTAGCTACTGCAGGCTAACAAAACAAATGACCACATGTAAAAGAATTACAAAAAGAATTAACTAAAAATAATTAAAAACACTAATTATATAACTAAAGCAACTACATAAGCAAAACAGTACTGTTTCTGCAATAAACCTAGTTTGAAATAAACTCAAAATAAATAATTATAAGCTACTGGATAGACAAAACCATAATAAAATAGTAGCAAAAAGAATCAATCAAAAATATTTCATAAAACTCAAGATATGGCCAAAATAGTGATTTGAATAAATTTCATCAAACTCAAATTTAAACTAGTCAAATCTGAAATCTAATTGTTCTAACAGAAACTTCGGGAAATTTAGAATGTAATGCAAATAGAATCACTCAATTTGGACTTAAAACCTAAAAGATATTAACAATCTAAAACATAAACTATTTCTGAAAAAAACAGATCTGAAAAAAAAAACAAAAGGATACGGATCGGTCATAGGTCACATGGTTGTTCCTGGTTCGCTGGAGGTGTGCACTACGGAGACTAAACAATGAACGTTCGCAATCTAATCGAACCAGAGACGGCGTGGAAAAAAAACCGGAGAGACCCGGTTCGATGTAAACCAAACGAACCGTAAAACAAGCCGCACTAAAATCGATCTAATAAAATAAAACCTAACTATTCAGATTAGATCTAATCTAGGCCGTTACTACAAGATCTAACGGACAGGGAGGGGTGGACGACTTACAATGGGCGGCGGTGAAGCTCCGGCAACGGTCGACGGCGGCGGCGGCTTTGGTTATGAAGGGGGGGACCGCTCCAGGGGTCCTCGGAGTCGAGGAAGGCGCGGGGCAGCGTAGTCGACAACGACGAAGAAGATGATGGTGACGGCGAGGCTCGGGGATGACGAAGTTGAGAAGGGTGAGATGGCGGAGTTCAGGTGAGCTTCGGGAGATGATGCCGACGGTGCTCCGATGGTCGAGGAAGTCGAGCGAGGGAACAGGGAGATGCGGGTGAGAGAGGGTGTTGTGGTGGTGGTTTCCGAGAGGGGCGAGGTGATCTCAGTCGCTCGGTGGGGCAGCAATGGCGCAGCGGCGGTTTCTGGCTCCGACGAGCGATTGCGGGCGGGGCAGAGGGTTTCAGCAAGGGGAAAGAGGGGGGCGGGATGCGGGATGCGGGAGAGAGGTATATATAGAGGGGCCAACTTGGAGGAGGGGGTGGATCGAGGAGGGGGATCCTGAGGAATCCGGGATTCGGCGGCGGCGGTGTCGTTCTGGCGTGGAGAGGAAGAAGATCACGGGCGAGAGCGATCGGGCAGTGGGGTCCATGGGTCAGCGGCAGCGGGGCGAGCGAGAGGGGAGCGGGCGACCGAGGCGAAGGGGCTCCGGGCGTCTGGCGTGGAGCTGGGCTGGCTGCCTCGGGCGAGCTGGTGGGCTGCGGCGTTGCTGGGCCTGTTGGCCTAGCTGCACGCTGGGGCTTTTTTTTTTTGAATTAAAGCAGAGAGGAAAAAACTAAATATAGAAAAACCTATATTATTTTTATATATGACATATATATATCAATAAAATCAGAAAAGTAAACCCTGCAATGTGAACATTTTTCCAGAGGCAAAATCCAAACTAAAAGAAAACATTATTTTAAATTCAAAATAAACTCCAATTTGAATTCAAAAACTTTTGGCATTAATTTCTCCTGACTTTTTGGAGTGTCATGTTAGCTCCTCTCATAATTTTAAACAAGTATTTGTCAGGGGTATATGAAATAAATTTTGAATGCCAAGTTGAATCCAAAATAAAATTCAAATGAAATTCAAATACCTCTGGAATTTCCAAATGCCACTCAATTTCACGCAATCAGTCACACAAAAATCAAACAAACATTCATAAATATTTATTTAATATAACATTCCAAAATTTAGAATTTTGGTATGTTACAGAATGGTGTCGAAATCTGAAAGACAATCAGTGTATGTGTGGTTGTTTACTTGACTTACCGTTCATGATATGGCCAGAGAAATGATTGTGCATGGGAAGTGTTTTCGAAGATACGGAGGATCGTGTTAACGTCCCAGTCCCATCAGTCCTTAACATCTAATGTTGTGCCATTTGCTAATGCGGGATCTATGAAATACACACCCTCCCTTATTCTTCTCCGCGTGTTCAATCCCCTGAGAGGAATAAAATGCAGTTAGCTATTTATCATTTACAACATTGTATGGAGAAGTTGATCAGAGTTTGTTAAGTACTTACAAAATCAGGCATCTAACAAGAGTGGCATCGAGCACGTTGAAGTTGAGGAAGAGATGTAAGTCCTCGAAACTCACATTGATGGAACCACCATCATGTCGGAAATGATCTCTGTTGTAGTGGACTAGCAAAGCATGATAACCTGCTGACATTTGATCCATGCAATATTCATGTAACTCGCGGCAACTGGAGCTGCGCTCATCAAAGTATTCGCCAACAAGAAATGGCTGGCCATGGACGTAATTATGTGCTTTAAGTACGTCTGCTTTACTTTTAGGAAGCAACAATTCTACTTATTCATCATCCATGGCGTCAGAAATAATATTACTCCCCGATTCGAACAAGCTACTGTTAATTTGGTTCTGTGCGATTAGTGCTTTAAGTAAGAGGCAATAGTTCTCTTTCCTCTTCACTCTCGCGCTATGCTTCCTCGTGGTCGTGGTTGTAGCCTTTTTGGCCACTTCCTTCTTGGTACTTCAATCATTTCTGGCAGAACGTCGGGTTAACTGCAAGGTAGACTGTCGAGCAGACGGTGAAGCTTGGACGGACGTTTTAGCATATGGTTTATCTATGCCAGACCGCTGAGCTGGCGGTGCTGCTGTGACGGACTGTTGGGCTGTAGGAGCAGAGACATCAAACTGCTGACCATGCGTTGAAGCTATGTCGGATTTCTGCGCAGGTGGTGCCAACTTGTCGGTGTGTTGAGGAGGTTGTCCCAACGCGTTGGTTTGCTGAGCAGGAGTGCTGACGCATTGGTATACTGATCATGCGCCTATGGACCGATGGACTAATGAGCAGTCGGTTATGGACCTACAGACTGCTTAGCAGGCGGTTCTAAAGCATCAGACTGCTTAGCAGTCTTTTCCACCAGGTTGGTCTGCTGAGCATGTGTTGCAGTTGGGTCTCCCCCCGCAGCTTCAGCAGCCGGCATCTAAACCGGTGGTGCATCATTAGCAGTTGTAGGCCTTTCCACTAGCTATTTTGGGGCAGAGGATGACATGGCCTGTACGCCACAAAGTCGGGCCGGCTGATCACAGGTTGATGCATCAGCCCGCGAGAGCAGTTGTTGCAAGGAGAGCGTCACCGGTTGAGGGGCGATAGTGGTTGCTCTTGGCGGGGCTTCAGGAATCTCATTGATGAACTCTATTTCCTTTCATGGCCACTGGATGTGATGTAACAGTGTTTCTCCCACTACAACAGGAACCCCCCTATAGCAACGCATCAATACGTTGCCAAATGCCCATATAAGCGTTGGTAAGCTCTACACCAACGGATTTGTATGCGTTGTCGTTGGTGGCATTGGAAGGGTCAACAACAACACATATACATGTGTTGGTACCTAATGTGTATAAGTGTTGTATGTATAGCAATGTATAAACTATACCCACCGCAACACTTCATATGCGTTGGTGATTACCCTGCACAAATGGATTTTAAAATGGAGACAACATATTCATTGCAACTCTGGAACCAGTTGCTACATACATTATTAGGCCAATGTTGCTACTGTACAGGGGATGCAACATAGTAAGAAAGACATCATTTATTAGATGAACAATGTTGGTTTACAAAGAACATTATCAAAATAATACATATATGTCTATATATATGCTCTTCTCTAAGTATTGCCCATCAGAACAGAATTGTTGACAACAAATTGTACCTTCAGCTTGTACACATGTGTTTAACAAGAACATGTGCATTGTACAAAGAAACAAATCGCAGCTTCATTCCGGAAAACAAAAACCTATGCTCATCACGTGAGCATCTACACTGACATGTTCACCCTTCATCAACTGACACCAAGATGATCAGCTTCTTTAGGCATCGGTAACTCCATATCCTGATGATAGGTCCTGCCAGTTCCAGCTCTAATAAATTGCACGTTCTTGGTCTTTCTACTAGCAATGAAGGAAATATGAATAGTTAAGTATACTACATTGGACAATAAATAAGTTTTGGACGAATTTTAAATGCAAGCTACCAACCAAGATTTTTTCTTATTTCAAGGTGATCCCTTAGGACTTATGTACAAATTTTAGTTAATAGCTTAGTAACATTTGTTCTTATCATATCCTTTTATCTCCTCTTCACAACCTTTCCTTAGAAATAAAAACCCTATAGAATTATCAAAACAATAGGCTAAAATCAAGACTGGCTTAAGTTTTATCTCTTGTACTCCAGGATCATATTGTATCACGTTCTATTCAGCTTATGAACCTGATGACAGAAAGATATTTGTACAGTAGGTAAATTAATAGATCCAACAGAAATAATTGAGAACAAGTTGGGGTTGTTAGGCAAACACCTTCTTGAAAGGAATGCATGTTCTCACTTAGGAACCAATACCTGTTAGCAAGCATATGGAACTGTGTGCTGATTTAACAAGTTCATATACATCCTATCTCTGAAAATACACTAACAAGTCCTGGAAGTTCCTATCGTGTTGATGTGTTATGTGTACTGGTGTATGTTTGTCTTTTACAAAGAGATCAATGGAGTCTGATCTACATCATAATTTGTCTTAAAATAATATCAAAATTAGAAAAGGCACCTGTTTACTTTGGATCTTACCTACGCATCTGTTTATACTTCTGAAGTCAGAGTGTAAGAATAGGTAGATGCACAGAGCGATTGTCATAATGCATTATCCTGCAATCATATGCAATAATAGTTAATATTCTTGAGAAATGAAATAGATTACCACTGCACAATACGAACAAACACTTACGCAAATTACAAGATGAAATCTCCTGCTGGGAGAGAGATATCAAATATATGGGATAAACTTGCTGGGAAAGAGATCAATCTAAATGAACAATTAACATGGCATATTAAGATGAATCCATATATACACGCCACACACACACACACAAAGAGAGAAGGGATCGATGAACACCACACCTACATGATGCCATTAACGTGCTGCCATCATCGCCAGTCATATTTATCTTCCAAAGCTGTAGCACTCATGCAAATGCTCAACCTCATTATGTCAAGTAGATTTTTATGCTATAAGTGTAAACCTGCAAGACCATAGTACACTAAGTAACAACTTAAAATTCAAATACTAGATAGAATTAAAGATTTAGTGTGGCATCTTACGAAGCATTTTTTTGTGATGCATCCTTACGAACTACTCCCTCTAATCCTTATTACTTGTCGCTCAAACGGATGTATATAGATGTATTTCAGTTCTAGATACATCCATTTGTGTGACAAGTAACATTAATTGGAGAGAGTAAAAAAGATTGCAATTCATCATAACATTCAAATAATTGGAAAAAATCAGTATTTAGAAGGACCTCAAGTTAAACAAAATAGTTCAAATGAATCAGATTTACCTGTATACTCATGGTTAATATTACTTATGCCCCCTTGACAACGAAAGTTTTTGTGAACGTGGTGAATAAATAAGTGCGCAATAACTCCTGTTTCCACACAGAACTAGATTCTCTCCCAATAATACTCGTAGGATGCAAACATTGATATCAAAACAAGAATAGTGAATAGTCATCTGGAGAAAAATAATTATTTTGTTATGGAGTGGCATGGCTACCTGCGAACAGTATATGTTGCAAACAATAATATGTTATGAACAACTAAAGTAGAGGATCACTAGCAAAAACATGCATAACAAAAATAGAGGATCGGATTTCCTCCAACAAAAAAAAGAGGATCGCTAGCCATAACTTAAGTACAATAGTATAAATATGCATTGACTAGTTGAATAGGAATGGGTCAAACATGTTGTCCAATCTCATACCTAATTTTCACCCATGCACAAGTGAAACGTTTGAGAATCTGGGGCACCAAATCCCAAACAGAATAATGGAAGCCACCATGTTGCTAAATTGGGCAGAATGGATTATTGGGGACAAGGGAATGGTCACATTCTTGTGTAAAAGGAATCCAGATAGCCATCAGCACGCAGTAAGCAACCATGATAGTCTCCCTGGGAGAGAGTGGCCGCGGTTGTTCTTGTATCCGGCCATGATCTACAATGCCGCGACGGCAAACTTTAGGTAGCCATGCCAGAAAGGACCAGAGAGATAAGAGCAGGGAGGAGGGGTGACTCAGTGAACTATCGGCGTCGCAGTTGAGGTAGCAGAGGCAGAGCAGCACCGTCGAGCCCGTGGTAGCAGCTGCATGCGCGACGACGCATTTGTTGGTGAGCCAGCAAAAACCAGAAGAGCAGGAGATGTGTCGGTGTCAGGGTTGCTGCAGGGGCACATGGATGGGCGTGCAGGATGTCATGGTGGCGGAGGATCAGAGGAAGAACTCAATGGAAGCCAGGGCGATGGGGCCAGTGAGTAACGGTGGAGGACAACACTGGAGATCGATGATCGCGGCAGCGGCGTCATGGACATGGATCTCGGGTGAGAGAGGAATCGGGGGGAGAGATGGGATAGGATAAATTGACTTTTTCGGATAAGGTAGAGGTGGGCAAGGTGAGGTTAGTTTTTTCTCAGGGAACGGGGAGGTTAGCGCTGAGTGGGGAGGTTTTTTTTTCTAGGAAACGCTGAGTGGGGAGGTGGGAGATTGAATAAAACAACACTTATCCTAGTTCCGTTGGTACATATGTGTTGGTGTATGCCGGTTTTTGTTGTAGTGTCCCAAGGTCCTTTGCTCATTGAAGTCTCCTAGGACATTCTTTAGGGCAAATTCATTGAATCCAAGCTTTACTTCAATTACGTAGCACTTCACACAGCCCGGCTTCAATGGCATATTTTCCAAGAAGAGGCCATCTTGCAAGAAGGGTGGGAAAACCCAGGTTGTTGCACATTTTAATGTAACTTCATAATGTGTAAGCACGCCCTTTAGTCTATTTTCATTCCAGATAGATCAGATATAGCATCATCACGAGTAGCTGCAGTCTCAGTGTCGCCGGGGTCAGCTGATGCACAGCTACTCTTGTGCAGTGTTGTCGCGCAATAAGCAGCATCATCCATGCCCGCCTACCCTCCCATCTCCTGGCTATCTGTCAGTGTTAGAATCTTCTGCATCTTCATTGACTCCTCAACATCCTTTCGAACAGCCGGATAAATCTCCTTCTTTAACTTTTCAAACAATGCATTCTGCTTCATTTCACTCCTCGCTTTTTTCAAGCTGAGCCTCTCTTCTTTGCTGAGTGTGAAAGCCCTCTTATGCGGGACAATAACACATATACCCCTTGCACGGCCAGGAGGCTCCTTTGTTTCCAGAGCAATGGACAGAATGTCACATGGCCCCGAGTTCCTGTAGAACCTTCCAGGGATCTTGGAAGCCTCTACCATCACTTCATATAGTTTGGCGTCACGTGCGTTTTCAAAGTAATAAGTTCCGTCATCACACCTCTTTGCATGTGCCCGCAAGTAGTCTCTAGCGCATTCGCCCTTGATTTCACTAAAGGCCAGATTCTCACCCGCCGCTACTGCTTCTTTGTCCTCCTGTTCCCATATCAGTTTCATGCCATAGTATCCTGCCACACCCATACGGTGGGGTGTATGTTCTTCTTCTGAAGTTCCGATTGCTTGAAACTCTTCGCAGCAAACTCTGGAGTTGCCCTGACCCTTTTGAATTCTTCCCAGTCTGCCTTTGTAATTTGGGGGTATGCGGGGATTGGGTCCTTGCCTTCACTCAAGTATGTCTTGTACAACACATGCTTCCAGTTTCTCCAAGCATCCCTAGACTTCTTCAGTGCAGCGTGTTCCACCTGCATTCTCCACTGCTCTGGAACGTTGAAGTGATCCATGATCTCCCGGACTATCCTTCTCCATGTTTCTGTGTCAGCCTTCCGAAACCCCGACATATTAATGTTGAGCCGTGCCCTGCCAAAAAATCCACACACACTCCTAAACCTCATGTGTGCTTTATCTGGTTTAGTTGGAGACTAGGACTTTAAATCAATCTCGGTTACTTCATATACACCTTTAGGCTGGTGTGTGGGCTTCCTTGGAGCATTCCTCCGTGTCCTGACCAGAAGGGTAATTGCTGCAGCTCTATCCCGCTCAAGACTAATTGATCCCTCACAATCTTCTGAAGACCTTGGGTTGTCCGAATCATATGAAGATACATGGCCTGAATGAGTGTTGTCGCTGCTACTTGGCATCTACAGAGAACACATGTGAAACTCTGGAAAGGAGTATAAGCATAGAACTAACAACTTGGTATCAAGCTTTCTAAACATACCATGCAATAATTTAGAAAATTTACGGCTAATTTGTTAAGTTTGTGTGACTCGGGCGCCCGCGATCTGTAAATAGGCCGTAACTTATTGGAACAAACACATCTTACATGTAGTAAGGAAGGTAGATATTGAACATATATACGCTCTCCTTTATTTATAGCGGGGAACATACAGAACAAAATGGAAGAGGGATTGCGAGGAAATATGCCTCACCACGATGGAGAGCAGTAACTAACATGCTTTTTAATGCAAACCCTGCCGAACAACAGGAGTGGCGAGGGTTACTACATCGATATGCTTGAGGGTGGCTGGCGAGGCGCGGGCCGCCACGTGTTGGGAACGACAGTGGAGGTAGGCTTGATGCCGAAGAGCCGGCACACGACCGGGGTGAGCACGGAGCGCCAGAGAGGGCTCTGCTGTGGATCTGGGGGAGAGGGAGCTGGCGGAGGAGATTGGGTGGACAAGTTGAGTGAAACACGGGCGGACGGTGGGGGGGGGTGTTGGCAGCCTAGGTGAAAAGGGTGGAAAATATCCCCGGTCGGCGCGCGAGTGGAAAGGCCTATGCAAACAGTTGCCTCTAACAGAATAATTTTGTTTGAAATGAAGACGTACTAATTTTGAAATGAAGACGAGAGTTCATCATTTCACCTCTAAATTTTTCGCACGTAAACCAATCATAATTTACCATGGGTTTGATTTGCTGGCACATTTCAGGTCTTGTGTGCTATATGTAAGACATTTTTTGGCATTTACCGTGCATGTTGGAATATAATTCAATTCCTAGCCGGACTGCATTTCTTGTCGAAAGGGATGAGGATTTTCGTTCGATCTGGGAGCATCCAACGGTGCAAACGTATGATCCGTGGGGTTTGGTTTCTGGCCAATCAGAAGGCACAACTCAGATCGCACGCGCAGCGAGGGGGGCATCGGCCATGGTTTAGTAGTCACACGGCTTTGGTGTGTGAACCGTGTGCTATTTGAAAACATTTTTTGGGAGGGGCTATTTGAAAACATGTACATGTGTTGTCGAAAGGGATGATGATCGCCGTTCAATCAAGGAGAATCCAATGGTGTAGACATATGATCCGTGGGGTTTGGGTTCTGGCCAATCAGAACGCACGACTCAGATCACGCGCATGGCAGAGGGGTGGAGGGGTGCATTGGCCACGGTTTAGTGGACACATGGCTTTGTGAGTGAATTGTGTGCTCTTTGAAACATTTACATTACCTAACATCATATTTTTGTTCGAATGAAAACATGAGTTCATCGTTTCGCCTCCAATTTTTCCCATGGTAAGAAATCATGAGTATAGTGGAGAGTGTCATATACTAGTATCATGAATATACAGTACATATGATACTAGTGTATGATACTACCTTCAATTAATTATAGAGTATAGTATCATATATAGATCATATTTATTGCCATGCATGACACAAATTCGCATCGCATTTAACATGATACGGTATCTTCCTACTATATGTTACTCTAACCCTCTTTATATATATTTAATTATTTGCCACATCAGCATACTTGCTATTTCTGAGTGCATGACATCGTCGGCCACTATGGCCAGCCTTATATAGTCGGGAGTATCATATACTATATTGTAACACCCACGATGCGGCTATATCTCCCACATGTCGAGGCACAACTTAGAGGCATAACCACATGGTGGTTTTGTCTCAACAGGGGTAATCTTCACACAATTCCCTGTACTGAATAAGAAAGGGATAAAGAGTTGTCTTACAATCGCCACTTCACACAAATAACAAGTTAAACATACATCATCCAGAGTACAATCAAGGTCTGACTACGGAACCAAAATAAAAGAAGACAACCCCAAATGCTGGATTCCCGATCGTCCCAACTGGGCTCCACTACTGATCATCAGGAAACGAAACATAGTAAAGAACAAGGTCCTCGTCGAACTCCCACTTGAGTTCGGTAGCATCACCTGCACTGGTATCATTGGCACCTGCAACTCTTTGGAAGTATCCGTGAGTCACGAGGACTCAGCAATCTCACACCCGCGAGATCAAAACTATTTAAGCTTATGGGTAGCATAAGGTAAAGAGGTGGGGCTACAGCAAGCGCTAAGCAAGTATGGTGGCTAACATATGTAATAAAGAGTAAGATGAGATGCTACGCAACAGTCGTGAAGCTAGAAGTGATCAAGAAGTGATCCCTAAATGACTTACGTTCAAACATAACCCAAGACCGAGTTCACTTCCCGGACTCCGCCGAAAAGAGACCATCATGGCTACACACGCGGTTGATTCATTTTAATTAAGTCAAGTGTCAAGTTCTCTACAATCGGATATTAACAACTTCCCATCTGCCACATAACCGCGGGCACGACTCTTGAAAGTTTATACCCTGCAGGGGTGTCCCAACTTATCCCATCAAAAGCTCTCACGATCAACGAAGGATATTCCTTCCCTCGAAATGACCTGATCAAATTCGGAATCCCGGTTACAAGACATTTTGAGACCAACAAAGCCGCCCGATGTGCTGACAAATCCCGATAGGAGTCACACGTATCTTGTTCTCAGGGCACACCGGATGGGCCAGACGTCGGGTTGGCATAGACCCTGGTTGCCCAGGGGGCGCCGGACATCACCCAGGTTGGACCAACACCCAGAGGAGCACTGTCCCGGGGGTTTAAAATAAAAATGACCCTTGAGTCTGCGGAACCCAAGGGAAAAAGGCTTAGGTGGCAAATGTTAAAACCAAGGTTGGGCCTTGCTGGAGGAGTTTTATTCGAGGCAAACTGTCAAGGGGGTCCCATAACCCCTACCGCGTAAGGAACGCAAAATCAAGGAACATAACACCGGTATGACGGAAACTAGGGTGGTATGGAACAAAACACCAGGCATAAGGTCGAGCCTTCCACCCTTTACCAAGTATATAGATGCATTAATTAAATAAGAGATAAAGTGATATCCCAACATATCCATGTTCCAACATGGAACAAACTTCAACTTCACCTGCAACTAGCAACGCTATAAGAGGGGTTGAGCAAAAGCGGTAACATAGCCAAACAACGGTTTGCTAGGAAGGTGGGTCAGAGGCTTGACATGGCAATACGGGAGGCATGATAAACAAGTGGTAGGTAGCGCGACATAGCGATAGAGCGAACAAGTAGCAAGCAAAGATAGACGTGATATCGAGGGTATGGTCATCTTGCCTGCAATATTCTTAGAGTTGTCGAAAGCTTGCTCCTCGCTAACGTAATCAACAGGTTCCTCATTCACGTACTCATCTCCCGACTCTACCCAAGGCAAGAACACAAGCAATGTAATAACAATCAATTGTGGTGCAATGCGCAAGCAACATGATGCAATACATGGCATGATATGCAAGACATGATATGCAATGCATATGCATGCTCCGGAAGGGAAAATAATGATCAAGGGATCAACTTGGCAAACCAAGTATGCCACTGAAAAGATGAGGTGATTTCGATCGAAATCGATATAAGGATCACCGGAAACGAATGCATGGTTTGCAAATGACAAGCAAAACAAGGATGATGCAAATCTGCGATTAACAACATGATAACACTTAGAATGCAACAAGGAACTAAGCTACTGCACTCCAACATAGCAACAAAGCATATGGCAGTGATGTACAAGCGATTCTTGACAAAAACATGAAAACTGAGCTACGGCTAAATCAGACTAAAACAAGTTCAAACAAGCGTGGCAAAAGTGCGAAAGATATCAGCTTCACAGACTTGATGAAAATACTAACATGTCAAAAAACAACATCAGGAAGCAATGTTTAGAGCAAGCCAACAACATGCTACAGGGACAAATTATGGCAAACAAAGGAATGGCATGCTTCCACTAAAATCATAGAACAAAACTCCCTTACTGAACATGAGCCAAAAAGGCACAGAAGGTATGATGGCACCCATGTAAACATAACAAGTTATATTAACACTTTCAGACTTGGTGAAATTCAGGACATGGCAGAAAACAGATTCATGATAGCAACTTTGCAAGCTCATGCCACTCACCACAAAGCATTACATGAAAACACAAGCATACCAACCGTCATAATACATGTTCATGAAGCTAAACATGGCAAGAGAAAGTTCATAGGATGCACGCATCACTAGCAAAACACATGGCAATATTGATTAACATGTTAGCAATCTACCAGGAACAAAATTTAGCAAAAGTAAAGCATGGTAATGACATGATACACTACTCCATAATTGCAACCAGAGGAATGAATGGATAGATCATAACCACATGTATAAAACATCCTTACTGAAGTATCCCAAAAATTGCATGGATCACATGGTAGCAACAAGTTTACATGGCATCAAAATAACATCAGGAAAATGACTTGGCAAAATTACAAGTGCCTGAAAACAGTAACATCTCAGAGCCTACTTTGCATGCTTGTGCTAGTCACCACATAGATCAGAAAAATACAAGACTTGCACGCCTGTAAATATGGCATGATGCACATCATAAAACATATAGGCATCATGCTCATATGCACACACAAAATGCAACGAAAAAGACAAATAGGCAAGTTACAACAGTTTTCAGCAGTTAACAGCATATGGCACTCTGGCAACAGGGATAATCATGTCTAGATGAATTGTATCATGCATGAAACAGAAACCATCAAGTAGAGCACGAAGAGTAGAGCAATTCACATATAAATTTCATCATCATCAGACACATATGCACAGAGTTTGGGCCCACACAACATGCACTCATAATGTTCGAAACTGAGGGACTTAGTGAAAAACTACCAGTGTGAAAACGGGATCCAGATCGGGAGAACCCATTCCTAGCGGCTTCGGCGGAAGTCAACAGTGACGCTGGGGAAGTGTGGGGCTCCGTCAGGCATCAATGAGGCCGAGAATGGGTAGATCGGGTCGTGGGCAGCCGGATCAGGGCAAGGGCGACAGTGGATGGAGCTCAGGGCGGCGCTGTCGGCGGAGCATGGGCAGCCATGGTGGGGCTTGAGCTCCTGGGGCACAGAGAGAGACCAGGTGAGGGTTAGATGAGGGAGAAGGCAGTTGAGCGACGGGGCACAACCTGGTGGAGGCGGACGTTGGCGCGGAGGTCGCCGGCGACGAGGTCACGAGGCAGCGGAGGTCCTGGTCAACGCGAGGCACACGGGAACTAGAGCTCGGGGAAGCTCCTGTGGCTGCGGGTGGCGGTGCGGGCTCATCCGGGCCCAGATGTGGTCGGGCGGGCAGCTCTGTAGAGCTGGGCGGCTGGTGTATGGTCACGGGCGAGGTGGCGCGCTATGAGTGGAGGGGAGTGGCGGCGCTGGTGGCGGCTCGGCCAGCGGCTCGGCGCCAAGTGGCGGCGGTGGGTTGGCGGTGCCGGATCTAAGGAAGGAGGCTAGGGGTAGGGTTTCCAAAATTGGAGGGGTAGAGTGTCTATTTATAGCATGGAGGTCTAGGAGAGGGAGATGTAGTCTGTTTTCGGACCGTTTGATCTTGATCGGACGGTCTGAAACGAAGGGGTAGTATAGGTGGGCCTAGGTGGGTTTAGTGGGCTGTGCTAGAGTGGTTGGGATGAGATGAGAGGGAAGGAGTGCAGCCTGACAACAGTTTTCGGAGACCGAAAACGTTCGATGAATTAACCGGCAACGGTGCCGCTACGGAAGAGGGTTGGGCTATCAAACGGACACCGAATGCGACGAAATTTGACAGGCGGTCTACCTACACTATAATAAGACCGCACGCAAACTTTAATTCCATTCTGATAACATTTTTCTCCCGCTCACGAAACAAAATTAGAGGGGTGCAACGGGTGCATGAGGGAGTGTCGGATTGCGAGACGGACAACGGGGAAAAATAACGGATGCATGAGACGAACACGAATGCAAATGAGATGCACATGATGACATGAGATGAAATGCATGACATTTACAAAATGCAAAATGAAAGACAAAAACCCAATCACGAAGGGGAATAACATATCGCATAGCCAGAAATGGCAAGAGTCGGAGTTACAAATATGGAAAGTTACATCCGGGCGTTACATATATATATATATAGTATCAAGTATATGATACTGGTGTATGATACTACGTACGTACCTTCATAGTGCATATATAGTATATCATAGGGTAGTACTAGTTCCATGTGTAAACTAATATCAGAGCGTTTAGATAACTAAATAGTGACCTAAATGCTCTTATATTAGTTTACGGAGGGAGTATATATCATAGATGACCGTATTTATGAATTAAGCCCTATAAGGCTGGTTGTAATGGGGGGTATTATATATATACTAGTAGTATCATGCATGCATATATATGATAGTGTAGCTAGGATACTACTTCCGTAATGCATAGTATCACAAGTTAACATCTTATGTTGCCTTACTAATTGTCATGCATCACACAAAGTACTAGTACAATATTTAATATGACACGGTATCATGATATGATACCACATCCTCTCTTGTGTGCCACATCATCCAGAAAGTCTAGTTGGCATGCATAATACCACTTATGATAATACCATTACAACCAGCCTAAGTTGGAAAGGAGGGAGTATGAGACTAGCCACAATGGAGAGTAGTACACTAGTAACATACACATATCCCTAGACTATATCTGTTACTACTGTCATAGTGGGTAGTAACATAAGTGTAGTGTCATGCAAAGCTTCATTTCTTAGGTTACAGACTCATATTGCATTGGGACATGTGATGCTACAGTAACTAGCTAAGTTACTCAAACTATCTCTCTCCTCATTAACTTATTGCCACATAAGCAAGTTTGCTGAGTTGAAGTCGGTGTTACTGCTGAAGTTACTCCCACTGCGGCTAGTTTGATACTAGCTAGTCGTCTATGATATACTAGCTACCTCACTAAGAGCATGCATGGTTAATAATATAGCCAAGGGTCAGCTATAAGAAGTTGCCATGTCATATACAGACAACCTCTTAGCGGGCATGTACAATAATAAGTTCTATATACGTACTAGTTTATCAATAGTTGGACCACCTTACATCCTCACAAAGTGTCTTGGGTCTCGTGTTGCAGCTGTCTCTACTAACCAAGAGCCCGCTTCTCTTCTCTTTCCTCCAACTAATAAGCACATACATATTATTCTACTAATTATAGCAAGACTACCCAAAGTGGGAGTAACATAGGTAGTAACATCACACATATCTAGATAAAATAGATGATGTGGCAAGCAATAAATGAAGAAATGGAGGAAAGTGGATATGTGTGATGTTACTACCTATGTTAATCCCACTATAGGTATAGTCTTACTATAGTATGAGACTACCCACAATGGGAGTAACATAGGTAGTAACATAACACATATCTAGATAAATTAAGTAGATGATGTGGCAAGAAATAAATGAAGAAAGAGAGGAAAGTAGTAACATAGCTAGTTACTAGCAGTATGAGTAACATCACATGTACATATCAAGGCAAGATATGTCTATATCATAATAAATGAAGTGATGCATGTTACCACACATATATGTTACTCACCACTATAGAGGTAGTAACATAGACTAGTAACACATGGGCATGTTAGTAGTCTATGTTACTACCCATTGTGGCTAGTCTGAGTAACATCACACATCTCAAGGCAAGATGAGTATATAGCCTATTAAATGAAGTGTTGCATGTTACTACACATATGTTACTCCCCACTATAGAAGTAGTAACATAGACTAGTAACATTTTATGTTACTACCCATTGTCGCTAGTCTTATGTCACTCTATTGTGTACTTACTTTCTCTAATGCATAGTATTATAGAGTAGCTAGTATGATATGTAGTACTTTATTTATATTGTCATGCATGACACATAGTAGCATAACATTTATTATGATACAGTTTCATGATATGATACTTAACCCTCTCTTTCTTCATTTAATTAATTCTATGACAACTCATCAAAATTGCCTAGTTGGCATGAATGATACTAGCTATAATACCCCCTTACTATCAGCCTAGCACACGTGTACAGATCATTTGTGCGTCGCTTTGTGAGTTTTCATCCATTTGTTCGAGAAACGGGGAGAAGTTTCAAACATTTCGGCAGCGAGGTGCGGCCACTGGCATAGGACTAGTTGGTATTTTAATTACGGAAAATTCAGATGTAGTTCAGACATCATCAAAATCGATGTGTGCTTGTGGCGTGCTCTCACGACCCCATGGAAAAAATTGGTAAAGTTTTGCACAAGTTTTGATGACCGCTCCTTCCAAACTAGAGCATCTCACATGAAGGATCATGGTTTTGCAAAAGGAGACGTGTCAATTCAAACTCCGGTGGTCGGTGACATCATCGTTTGGCTTCATAAAAATTTCCACGGTACGCAATCACCATTATACCACGGGTTTGATTTTCTGGCACATTTCAGGTATCGTTAGCTATAATTAAGACATTATTGGAGATTAACGTGCATTTTGTGCATAAAAATAAAATTACAACCGGAACTGCTTGTGCTGTCGAAAGGGATGAGGATCGTCGTTCGATCTAGGGCATCCAATGGAGCAGACATATGATCCGTGGGGTTTGGGTTCTGGCCAATTAGAAAGCACGACTCAGATCATGGGCGGGGTGGCAGGGTTTGGTCGGCACACTGCCTTCATCAATGAACCGTGTGCTATTCGCAAACCAGATTGCATATTTTTGTTCACACATACTGTAGTGAGATCGATTGAGTGTGCTATCTCGATGATATAATAATAATAACAATAATAACAATAATAATAATAACAACAACAAAAGTTCATATTCATTTCCTGAGATGACAGCATATCAAGGTCAACATATTAACGGTTCTTAGATCAACAAAAAAACGGGCATAACTCACAAATTCAGTACATGCGACAGTTCTAAATTGAACGAATTAAGTTGCAGGGTAGGCATAAAGATTAGTCTCACAACTTAATTCCCATGTACATGGGGGAACTGGGATCATTAAGTTGACCCCGAGTGAACTTGGGTTTTTTTGATGATTCTACGCTTCTCTGTTGCACTGGTGCGAGATCCCTTGGTTGCCAACTCATCAAATTCATCGTACTCGTCCTGATCGGCAACATTGTCGACACCCAGTACCCTTCTGTTCCCATGCATAGCTAAATGGTTGTTCTTATGCAAGTGGTCTTCCACAAAGAAACTCTGGGTAGCATCGCTGGCAAGAATGAATGGGTCTGCGTGATATGCCATCGTTGTCCTGTTAACCAAGAGGGATCCATGCGCACCTGAATAATGCCACCTTAACTTTCACATAGTCAAGCTCCCAAATATCTTTGATGGTTCCATAGTATACCCTTTTATTAGCTTCATTTACAGTCATGCATTCTATTCGAACAGAGCTGTTCAGATACAAGGTCTTCTTATCACGTTCCTCAGTGTAGAACGTGTATCCATTTATGTCATATGCTTGGTACGTCAACACCGTACGTGATGGCTTTTGTGCCAACCACGTAGCAATGTCATAGATGGATCGTTGTGACAAACGATTCTTCAGCCATTCGGCGTACTTCTTCGTGTGCTCCTTCATCTCCACTTCTGATGAAGGCACCATCGGTAAGAAGCTTTGGTGTATCTCTGCCAAGTGTTCTTCAGCATAAGCGATGAGAACTGCTGTTAAGCAGTATCGTCAAATGGGCTTTGTCTGCCAATTCTCCGAGTGCAACCATTTGCGTGCTAGCAAGGACCGACTTACCTTTCATCCTTCCCTCGTGGCGAGAGAGGGGCAAACCTATAGGTATTTGTTTAATGCACCGGTGCAAAACTCAACCACCTCCTCCGCGGTATAACCTTGTAGGATGCTTGCCTCTGGATGGTTTCGGTTCCGACAAAAGCGCTTCGGTATTCCCATGAACCGCTCGAAGGGATACATGTTGCGAAGAAACACAGGACCACAATACTTTATCTCGTCGACAAGGTGCACAGTGAGATGGACCATGACATCAATGAATGACGGTGGCAAAAACATCTCTAGGTTGGACAATATTCTTGCAATATCATCTTGCATATTATCGAACTCTTCAGGATCTACAACTTTCTGCCATAGTTTTTGAAGAAATCAAAGAGGTCAATGAGTGTGTTTCTTATATCTTTGTCCATCAGATTCCTGATGGCCACCCGGAGGATTTGTGTCAACATTACGTGGCAATCATGTGACTTCATGTGTCCCAGCTTCATTTTACCTGAGCTCACATCCATGAGACTTCTGATGTTTGCGCAGTTGGAAGTGGGTGTCTTAACTGACAACAAATAGGTGAAGAACTGTGTTGCTTCTTTTGTACTGAAATTGTAATTATGCCGAGTTTTGATGAATTTGTAATCATCTTCTGCTTCTCTCTTGCGTTGTGATTGATCAGCAAGCATATCAACCCGTGAACCGTTACCATCCTTTCTTTTACCTTTAATCTTGAGCAGAGTACCAAGGATGCTTTCACATATGTTCTTATCTACATGCATGACATGGATGCAGTGATGTACACGTAGAATCTCCCAGTAAGTTAATTTCCAGAACACCGATTTCTTCTTAAAAACTTGATCCTTGGGTGTTAGTTTCACCGTCAAAGGGTGGTTCTTGCCAAGCACAACATTCATTTTTTTAGCCATGTTGTGGACCACCTCCCCGTAATAGGATCTTGGGTCCACACCTGCCTCTGCCGTACCATCAAATTCATCTTTCATCTTTCAGTATGGGTCATTCATCCGCAAGAACCTACAATGACGCAAATACACTATTTTGCGCGAGTTGGGAAGTCTTCTGCTAGCTGTCCTATCCATGCATCTGACACACCCTACATCTCCCTTTGTTTTCCGCCCTGATGTGTTGCCTAATGCCGACATATCTTGAATGGTGTGCACCAGCATCACATGTAGATCGAAAATCTCCTTTCTGTAAGCATCAGAACATTTTACAGCAGGTGCATCTATCCACACTGCCAGCAGTTCTTCTACCATTAGCTGAAAGTAAATGTCGAGGTCATTTCCAGGTTTCTTCGGGCCTTGGAACCATTGACATCATAATGTATTTTTTCTTCATACACAACCAAGGAGCTAGGTTATATATGAACAGAAGCACCGGCCATGTGCTGTGATTGGTGCTCATATCGCCTAAAGGATTCATCCCGTCAGTATACTGCGCGAGCCATATACTTCTAGGATCCTTGGCGAATTTTTCAAACTTGTTGTCGATTAATTCCCACTGAGCCCCATCTTTCAGGGGCATCATAAACCTATCCGCAATTCGCTCATCATCATGCCACCGCAACCTCTTTGCCTCTCTAGGATATGCAAACAAACGCCTCAACCTTTGAATTAAAGGCAATTACCAAACAACCTTGAACGAGATTCCTGTGTTGATCTCGTCGTCCAATTTGTACTTGTCGTTTTGCTCTCCCTACGCTTGTATAGTGCATGCTTGCATGTGGGACATGCACGAAAATCTTTGTACTCACCACGGTACAATATACGATCATTCACACAAGCGTGTATCTTCTGTACTTCAAGATCCAATGGACAAACAATTTTCTTCGCTTCATTCCTTCTTCTGGGGAGCACATTATCTTTCGGAAGAATATCTTTGAAAATACCTAAGATCTCTGTGAAGTCCTTGTTTGATAGACCGTTTGCTGCTTAAATCTGAGAAGCGCCAGGGTGGCACTCAACCTGGAACATTTCTTTTTGCAACCTGGATACAATTCTTTCTTGGAGTCCGCATCAATGGTTGGCACATCCTTGTACCCAATCATATCCTTTTCTGGGCCCTCAAAATATGCAATCATAGCATTAATATCTGGCATATCAAGATCGTCATCATCTGCGTGGACGTCTTGGTTTTCTAGTGGGTGTTTCAGCTTTCCGGTGTTCCATTGGTAGCTTGACGCCTCTGCCCCGATGTTAGATTCAACATCCATGTGACACTGATTGGGGTTTGGCATCTCGCTGCCCTGGGTATCTTCATCCATGACCTCCTCTTCACCGTGTCTGGTCCAATGTGTATATCCATCCATGAATCCCCTAGAGAGTAAGTGCATCTGGACATCTGCAACGTCATGTGACTTTGTATTGGCACAATCAGTACATGGACACAGGATGTAATTCGCATCACCAATTCTCCTCTTTGTACTTTCAGCCAAATTCATGAACTCTGTCATGCCACTGATAAAATTTGCGGTTTTCTGATTCTTCATCCATCGAGATCGTTCCATCTGCAGCAGACGAATGGTAATTAAAAACAAAACAACAACATTAATACATGGATTAACTACTGCATAGAGATGCATGCATAAATCACAATGTTCTATTTTAATAATTACTGAGGGTGCTCCATGTTGTTATGTAGATGTGCAATGACAAAAATTAATGGCCACTCAATTTACACGCAGAGTACTAGTACAACACTAAACTTAGGAATTGAATACCTTAATTAAGCCACTCACGAAAAGAATACCTTAATTAATTAGCCGCGCGACGACCTCCACCCAGCAGACAGACAAGTGCGATGCGGCGGCACGCCGAGACAGCAGGGTCCAGGAGCAAAGCTTAGAGCGGCTGCCACCTGAAGTTCGACCTCCACTATCCCTCCATGGACCGCGATGGATGTGCTCAAATGACGCCACCGTCGACCGCGATGGTTGAGCTCCTCCTATCTCCCGCCGCATACTGAGGATTGACCTCCAATGACGCCGCCACCGCCCACCGACCGAGGATTGACCTCTTCTCCGGTCGCCGCTGCCTAGGCCGCTGCCGCCATCTCTATATGTAGAGCCCTATTTTTTTACGGATATCCGTGGAGTGGTTATTTACACGGTATTTCACCGTAACTAAATTATATGGATAGGGTAGTACATCACATACGGTTATGTAACGGCAACCGTGTCTAACCTACGTTGTCTTCTAAAACGGTTTGGTGCGGAAATCGTGTGTGACATTGTGATACCCAAAACAAATGACATGTACAAACAGTGTGCCGTATACAACATATATATAGTGCCATTAGTAGTTCCCGACCGTTAGCTTATCTCCACAGTTTCCCCATTCACCCCAAATCCCTACATAGCCTCCAAATTTCCTCGCATGGCGCTGACATTGGGGGAATGCGGACGAGTGGTGGTGATGGTTTCGGTGCGGCTGCTCCTTCTCGTATCGCCACCGAGCACTTGCCTAAGGTCATTAGAAGGCAGGTGTACTATGGATCCAGATCGTCCTGTCAGGTTCCAATCTATCCCGATCTTTTTTTAGCATGTCCAAAGTGTAGATCCTTGCTGAATCCGTCGTGAATGACCCCCCCACCCCCCAGGAAAGCGATCTACCACCAGATCTGGAGCTTGACTCCAGACTCCTGCAGCACGAGTTCGACTCCGAGTTTTGTGCCATCGAGAAGTACCAAAAGCTGAGTTGTGTGCACGGGCACACCCTCGCTTGATCTGCATGCACGGAGGGATTCGACATTGGCTGGCGGTTTCTCAGTTGCCCCTTAGAGGTTAGTGCTAATTAAGTTGATCATTTTACTTCAGTTAATGCACTGCTAATCCAGAATACTATTTAACATTGGCAGGGATATGAGGCTTGTGCCTTTCTTAACTGTCTGGATGAAGAATGGCATGGCAGGCCTCGGAGTGGTATCACCAAGCTCGCAGAAGATAACGTAAAGCTGAAGAAGAAACTGGTTGATCTGGAATGTACAATCAGTATGATGAAGCGAGAAAGAATCAATCACAGGCAATAGATGAAAGCAAGAGACAAGAAGGATCTAGCATGTGTAGTTGTGGTTGTCACATTAGCCATGTTCTATGCGCTCATTTGCAATGATGATTAGGGGTTTTGTTTGACAGTATTGCTAAAGCACATCTAGATGTGCTCTAAGTAATGCACATCTAGGTCCTATGCCATTGATGTTACGCGAAGATTCATGCAGATATATTTCTTTGTCTTTTTTTCTTTTCCTTTCTAGTTTGATTATTACTGGCTTTAACAATAAGAAGAGCTCATTGTATTGCTTGCCAAGTCCTACTCCGTTCTACCGGTATAGGTGCATAATCCCAAAAATCATTCCTTATTTTTGTCCTGAAAAAGGAAACCAGCCAAATGGCCAATAGGAGTCCTGCGCAACCCTGGGAATTTGGAGCGACTAGGTACAAATAATTGCGCTTGATTATATCAGCGGTTAGATAATACGTCAAACCCCGCTTCAATTGGAAGTTCCTCTTCTCTGCATACCCCAGTTAAGTCTCCACCATCTTCATCGTCCCCGGCAGGCCGCGCTATAAACTGGCACACACTCTGCAGCCATGTCGAGTGATAGCGAGGACGACAGTTCGGCCAACAGTCTGGCGCCTGATGATAGGTCAACATTGGAATCATCCCGCTCATCTTCCATGAGTCCGGCGTCGAGCCTAGACTTTGATAATATCCGGTTCATGGAAGGACGCCGCCTCCGGAGTCGTTAGACGACAACTAGACGAACGAGGAGCCGTCGGAGGATGAAGAAGAGGGCGACGATGATGAGGAGGAGGAATGGTCGAACGAGGAGGAGGACGACGATGACAACGGCGGCAGCGATGAAAATCCAACCGTCAGCGCCAAGAAGCATCCTCACCAAGATGATGTCGCGGGGCCATCCAATAAGAACAACAACAAGAAGAAGGACTAAATTAAGCAGACTGTATATATCTCTGTTTATCCTGTCAATCTCATCGCAGACGGTTAGTAATATGTATTCGATAGAGATCTTCTACATTATCGCCAACAGGTTGGTTTGTTGAACTGTGTGCCCTGACGAGCACACAATTCACAAAAAAAGACCGTATGGGCCGTTTATAACGATCACACACAATTTTGATTACGGACATGCTTGCCGGGTATCACACACATCTTGTTACGCCGAATCATTTGTGTTCACCTCACTGATCGCAAACGGTTCATCAAAGTGAATTGTATGTCGTATATCGCACACACCTTGATCTGGCTGCCCGTTTCTGTTGTTCTGTCTCATCGCAAACAATCCGTACAGATCAACCGTATGGCCCTCATCGCACACGCAACTATAATCTGAACCTTGTTTGATGTATCATTCATCGCAAACGGTTTGCATCATTTCTGACGGTTTACATACAACACCGTTTGCGATTTTGCATCACACACAGTTTCTCGAAGGGTCTCTGATCGTAGTGTCGCGTTAGCAGCATCCTGCAGTAGTGTCTCCTCGGAATACTTATATGCATCATTTGATATCTTGGTATTTCTCATTGAATTATCAGTTTGGTTTGGCCAACAAGATTGGTGTTTCTTGCAACGGGAGAGGGGCTTAGTTTTGGGTTCAATCTGGTGTGATTTCACCCAGTGACAAAGTAGGGGTAGCGAGACATGTATTGTATTGTTGCCATCAAGGATAAAAAGATGGGGTTTTCATCATATTGCTTGAGTTTATCCATCTACATCATGTCATCTTACTTAAGGCGTTACTCCGTTCTTTATGAATGTAATACTCTAGATGCATGCTGTATAGTGGTCAATGTGTGGAGTATAGTAGTAGATGCAGACAGGAGTCAGTGTACTTGACATAGACTTGATACTTATATGCATAATCATTGCTTTGGATATCGTCATAACTTTGCGCTTTTTCTATCAATTACTCGACAGTAATTTGTTCACCCACCGTATTATTTGCCTTCAAGAGAGAAGCCTCTAGTGAAACCTATGGCCCCTGGGTCTATTTTCCATCATATATTTTCAGATATATAAACCAAAAAACCCATAAATATCTTGATGTAATTTATTTAGTTTTACGTTTTAGTAATCTTTTATACCTATCTCTATCATATCTCACCTTTGCAATTGACTGTGAAGGGTTTGACAACACCTTTATCGCGTTTGGTGCTAGTGTTTGATTGTTTGTGCATGTGCATAGATTGGAGACTTGCTTGTACCTCCGAATGGATTGATACCTTGGTTCTCTAAGTTAGGGAAATAATTATCTCTACTTTGTTGCGTCACCCTTTCCTCTTTAAGGGAAAAAACAATGCAATCTCAAGAAGTAGCAGCAAGAATTTTTGGCACTGTTGCCGGGGAGGTCTACATCAAGCCTACCAAGTACCCACTGATGAAGCTATGTACCTAGGGTAGGGTCATAGGCCTAACCTAGACACCCTCCACTAGGACATCACCCTAAATCCAGAAACATTCGAGGGATACCATCATCCACTCGACCAGAAGCATTCCACTCGGAAGACTCGATGTCACTCGGCGATCAAAAGACCTAAAGCCACTCTGTATAGCAACGGTCGAACGTTTACTCTGTAGACTTAATGGTCATTTATGTTACTTTATTGCTAGCGTTACCAAAAACGCCCCATCTTTATGTACCTCAAATCCTTTGTAAATGTGGGCCGGAGGGGTCTGGCAAACTCTATATAAGCCACCCTCCTTGTCGGTGTCAAAACCGCTAGATCTCGGGTAGGGGGTCCCGAACTGTGTGTCTAAGGCGGATGGTAACAGGAGGTAGGGAACACGATGTTTTACCCAGGTTCGGGCCCTCTTGATGGAGGTAAAACCCTACGTCCTGCATGATTTATTCTTGATGATATGAGTATTACAAGAGTTCATCTACCATGAGATCGGAGAGGCTAAACCCTAGAAGCTAGCCTATAGTATGATTGTCTGTTGTCCTACGGACTAAAACCCTCCGGTTTATATAGACACCGGAAAGGGCTAGGGTTACACAAGGTCGGTTACAAAGGAGGGGATATCCATATCCGTACTGCCTAGCTTGCCTTCCACGCCATGTAGAGTCCTATCCGGACACAAGAGGAAGTCTTAAATCTTGTATCTTCATAGTCCAACAGTCCGACCAAAGGATATAGTTCGGCTGTCCAGAGACCCCCTAATCTAGGACTCCCTCAGTAGCCCCTGAACCAGTCTTCAATGACGATGAGTCCGGCGCGCAGTATTGTGTTCGGCATTGCAAGGCGGGTTCCTCCTCCGAACACACCACGGAAGAATTTGAATACAAGGATAGTGTCTGACCCTACAAAATAAGTTCCACATGCCACTGTAGAGAGAATAATATTTCCACAAATCTAATCTGCTGACTTGTTTGGCAACATGACATTATGCCATGGCCCGGTGATTATTCGAACCGTTTCCTTTAACTAGCCCCGCACATAACGCGAGGTAGTTTTTTGACACGTATTGTCAAAGCAGAGATCGTGTCCCCCTTATTACGGGATTCTGATCAATACGGGCGTGGGAAACCCAACCGCACCATCGATTACGGCGCTTGGGGGATAAGTGAGTTTCACCAGGCTAGTGGGGGCGCATAGTTTCGGCCGCCCTTATAAAGGGACAAGGTTCAACCTTTTTCCACTCACGCCTTCTTCCTCCGTGCCCATCCTCTCTTGCACACTCGAGCTGCAACGCCTAAGCCTACATCCTTCCCCTCAACCTTCTCCGATCATGTCCAGAGCGGGAGGCAAATGGATGGCTTCCTCCGTTATGGAGGGACACGTCAACAAGTTGCGCTGGGCCGGATACTTGGCCGCGAACATCACGCACCGGCTGCCCGCTGCGGGGCAGATCGTTCCTACCCGTAAACCTCACGAGAGGGTAGTCTTCCTCCACCACTTCCTCCGTGGACTAGGGTTTCCCCTCCATCCACTCGTCTGTGGTCTCATGTTCTACTACGGGCTGGACTTCCATGATCTGGCCCCGAACTTCATCCTCAACATTTTGGCATTCATCATCATGTGTGAGGCTTTCCTCCGCATCTGGCCCCACTTTGGCCTGTGGCTAAAGACCTTTAATATCAAGCAGAAGGTGGTGGCGGCCAACAAGCAGAATGCGGCGGAGCCATGGTGGGAAAAATGCCCAACGTTATATGGCTTGAAGGCTCCTTCGTGGATACCATAGAGGGGTGGAAATCGGCATGGTTCTACATCACCGAGCCGCGCGACGCCAAATGGGTGCCCCCCAAGTTCCGATCTGGAATCCCCATGCGGCTCACTTCCTGGAAAGAAAAGGGTCTATCCTGGGGTCCTTCGGTGGAGCTGGAAGGACTCCAGAAATGTATCTGGAATATGGCAGGTAAGAAGCTCAAGCTTGTCAACATAGTCCAGGTCATGCTCATCCGCCAGATCCTCCCGTGTCAACAACGTGATTTCAACTTGTGGGAGTTTGACCCGGCCCAGCACCAGACTCTGAGCAAGCTCTTTGACACGACGCAGAAGGACGTCTGGAAGGTGTTGTTCAAGGGCGCTGAGGTCCCTCCCTCCCTCACCGAGGACCGCGGGCTAAGCGCGAAGTGCCGAGCGCACTAAGTGAGATCCATACATCTGGTAGGATATTTTATTTCCCCTAGACGTCGGGGCAGATTAACTGTCCGGCCCCTCTGCCCGAGGACACTTCGGACGCTCTCCTTACGGAGATGCTGACTCCGGCCCCTTATAAGGTGCCGGAGAAGACCAAGAAGGCCAAGGGAACCCGAAAGAGTTCCCAACGCCAGGTGTTATCGGACTCATCGTCCGATAACTCTGCGACACACTCCTCCCCCGAAGACGAGGAGGAAGAAGAAGATGCTCCCCCTTCAGTTGGGGGAGACAAGAAAAGGAAGGCCGCCCCAACCGGGGGGGCGAAGGGTCCAAGAAGGGAAGGACTCTCCTTCTGGACTATTCCACCACCGCCGCCGAAGGCGAAGACGAGTGGCTGCTCTGGTCCAAGCCCCTGGAGAAGTCATAAGTATTCGGATGCCAGAATAACTCATAGCATACCTTTGTCGCACTGCCTCTCCTAACGCCGAATTATGACTATGCAGACCGCCGCGAGCCCGTATCGATGTATCGTCGGACGGCTCCCTGGGCTCGTCGGATATGGATAGCGATCCACTTCCGACCGCCACCTCCCCTTGCCCTACGGACAATGCCGAGGTATTGTCTCAAGAGGCACCGGGCCGAGGGGAGGAAGTCCCGGAGGCGCCTCAAGGCGACCTTCCGGAATCCAGGAGCCGAGTGAGCAAGGCTCCCGAGGGCTCCGAGTTCGGCCCTCGACCGAACACAACGCCGGAACCCCCAGTGGTTCTGGACTCGGGCAGGCAGCCTCCTTCCAAAAGGGGCAAAATGCATGTGCCGGTGACCTCTGTCCATCCAGAGGCACCGGACAATCTGCTAGGAGCGCTTCGCAGCGCTTCCATCGACAAAGAGCACCGCACTACTATGAGTGCGATGGTCCAGAAGGTTCAGTCCGCCAAGAGCGGACTGACTGAAGCCTGTGCCAACCTTCTAACAGGCTTTGAGGTAATTTTTTGAAATATAGGAAAAATATTACCGCATAGACAGTAGCCCCTGATGCTCTGTTCGGTGTTCAAAAAGAACAGCCGAATAGAGGATCAAACAATATCGCAGGAGTCTAATATAAGTATGTATATATGCGTATGCAGGCTTCGCTGTTGGCCTCTGCCGCACTTACTGCAGAGGTCGCCGCACTGAAGGAGGACCTTAAAGGTTCCAAGGACGAGCTCGGCCTTGCCAAGAGGCAGCTCGAGGAGAACAAAGGTAAGTAGTACATATTCTATGGATATATATAAAAAGAATGCGATTGCAAAATGATAGGATCATCGTAAAATTTGCCAGGGACCACGACCGAGGTGGCAACCCTAAAGCAAGCACTATCCAAGGCCGAAAACGAAGCGGCCAAGGAGCGCACTAAGCGGGAAAGGCATGAGGCATGGGTGGGAGAGGTGCAGCCAGAGCTCCACGCTCTCCTGACAAAGCACGAGGCGTTGGATCTTGACTTGAAGACTCGAGAGTACGAGCTTTCCGCGGCCCTCGAGAGCGCAAAGAGTGCCAAGGCCAAAGCCCAAAAGGCCCTCCAGGAGATTGATGCAATGAAGAAGATAGCGGCGGGTAAGGCATTCTATATGCAAAGCAAGCATGTGAAAGTGAATTACTTGTTACTTACCCGAATCCGGAGTTCTCCCGGAGCATTCACAGATTTGCCCCGCAGCATGTCGGATGCCGCACAGTTTTACCAGGCCGAGGAGGGAAGCTCAACGGAGAAGCTGTTCTGGTCTTAGTATACTAGGACCGAACACCCGATGCCTCTGAGCGACCAGCTGAAGCAACTGGTCGAGCTGCACAAGGCGGCCGAACAGGCCATGAGGGGCTTTATAGTACGGATGTGGCCTGGCGATGCCCTTCCCAACAGCTACTTTGGCCTAGTGAGGCGGCTTGTGGATGCCTGCCCATGGCTTGAAGTCATCAAGCGGTCCGTCTGCATCGAAGGTGCACGCCGGGCTTTCGCCCGTGTGAAGGTGCAATGGGCCAAGATGGACACCGCGAAGCTGGTGAAGGAAGGACCGCCGCAGGGCAAGAAGAATCGCCACCCCGAGATGTACTATGAGGGTGTCCTGAAGGGCGCTCGTCTCGTAGCGGACGAGTGTACGAAAGATATAATATTCGAGTAAACTCGCTCGTGCAATCCTGTATTTATGAAAACTTGTTCATATGCGCTATGCAACGCTTGTTTGAATTTAAAATATTACCTTCTGTTCGGCTGTTTATCAAATCTGAGAGATGGCTACTCGTCGGCTTCTGCCCCCACGCCACGATTTGGGGTGTTCGGGATAAACCTGAGCACTCTTGTTCCCATCGTTGGGTCCTTCGAGGGAGGTGGTCAGCACAACGAACAAGGCAATCAGACTATAATGCGTTATCACTCTCACTTAGCCATAGAATTCTATAATTTTAAATTTTGGCGAAGCCCCTAGTATTCGGAAGGCCGAATTTGGGGTGTGATACACGCCTTAAGCCGTACAGGGCCGGCTCCTCGCTCTAAGCGGCATAAGTCTTTAGGGACTCGAAAACCTCTCGAACAGCGACCAGTCTCTCGCCTTATCATGACAGTCCATTTTAGCTTTCTCTTCTGAGGTGCTTAGCCCAGCAGAACCAGGGCACAATCGCAGTAGTTCTCCCAGTGCTACCTTAGCCGATATAGCGGATCGTAAGGTACCAAAACATGGGAGCCGGGCAAACCCAACTATTGACCCAAGACATGATTTGGAGCTGATGCATATAATGCTATAAGTTCGGGGTGTCGCACTGTCAAAAGTGTTCGGACTTCTCATGCCGTATTATGCGGTATGATTAAGCCCCTAGCGTATTGGTCGTACCAGAGTGTACGGGTGCTGGATGTCATGAATGAACATATATATATATATATATATATAAGAAGAATGCAATAATAGTCTTAATGCTATGCATTTTTTATTCAAAAAGGTGCGTTAAAGCAGAATGATACAAGTAGTGCGATAAGCAAAAAGTAGGACTGTTTGACATGTCCCTCCCAGGGGAAAGCTGAGGAATAGTATTAAAACAAATATTTCACTCGTTATCGTAATTCACCTGGGAGTTCCGTGGTGTGACGTAGCTTTCTGCCTCCTTGGTTGATGCATCATGTGTTCGGCAATCACGCTGCCGGACAGGGTTTCCGAAGATTAAAGTCCTGAAAGAGAAAAATAACAAAGCGGGAAGCCCCTAGTGCGGTTTAAGCCGCGACTTGGGGCGTGCCGCCATCGTGCCCCCCTCCCCGCCTATGCCCATGGTATTTTTAATGCGTAATTATGTAGGCGTGGCATAGATTTCGCCATTTGGCTAGGGCCGGGGTGGGAGCCGCATTGCTATGCGAGCTCGGGACGTGCCAGGCGGTCCGGTTGCCGATTACTCTGGGCGCGCTTGAAGTTGTCCGGGTCTTTAATCGCCGAACTAGTGGATTGCCTTAAGAGGCTGCTTTGCGCTTCTGCTGCGAGGGCCGTAGTGTGCTCCTCCGTCCGAAGAGAGCGCTTTCTGTTTCCATTGACTGTGATGACCCCCGAGGCCCTGGCATCTTGAGCTTGAGATATGCATAATGCGGTACCGCATTGAATCTTGCAAATGTGGTTCGCCTGAGTGGTGCATGGTAGCCACTGTGGAACGGGACTATGTCGAAGATTAACTCTTCGCTTCGGAAGTTATCCGGAGATCCGAAGACCACTTCCAGTGTGACTGAGCCTGTGCAATGGGCCTCTACACCTGGTATGACGCCTTTAACGGTCGTTTTAGTGGGTTTGATCCTTGAGGGGTCTATACCCATTTTGCGCACTGTGTCCTGATAAAGCAGGTTCAGGCTGCTGCCGCCGTCCATTAGGACTCGAGTCAGGTGAAATCCGTCAATGATTGGATCTAGGACCAGTGCGGCGAATCCGCCATGATGGATGCTAGTGGGGTGGTCCCTGCGATCGAAGGTGATCGGACAGCACGACCATGGGTTGAACTTGGGGCCGACTGGCTCCAATGCATATACGTCCCTGAGTGCACGCTTCCGCTCCCTCTTGGGGATGTGGGTTGCGTATATCATGTTCACCGTTCGCACTTGTGGGGGGAACCACTTCTGTCCTCCGGTGTTCGGCTGCCGGGGCTCCTCCTCGTCATTGTTATGTGACCCCTTATCTTTGTTTTCTGCATTTAACTTGCCGGCCTGCTTGAACACCCAACAGTCCCTGTTGGTGTGGTTGGGTGGCTTGTCGGGGGTGCCGTGTATTTGACACGAGCGATCGAGTATACGGTCCAAACTAGACGGGCCCGGAGTGTTTCTTTTGAATTCCTTTTTCTGCTGACCGGGTTTAGAGCCTTTGAATCCGGCATTGACTGCCATATCCTCGGTATTGTCGATGGTACTACGGCGCTTATGCTTGTTGCGACATGACCTGCCATTGCCGTCCTTGGTATCCGAACTACCATGGTTCATTGATATGTTATTACTGCGAGCCAGCTAGCTGTCTTCTCCCGCGCAAAAGCGGGTAATGAGTGTCGCGAGGGCTGCCATAGATTTCGGCATTTCCTGACCAAGGTGCCGGGCTAGCCACTCGTCGCGGATGTTGTGCTTGAAAGCTGCTAGGGCCTCTGCATCCGGACAGTCGATGATTTTCTTTTTCTTTTTTAGGAACCGTGTCCAGAATTGCCCGGCCAATTCCTCTAGCTGCTGAATTATGTGGCTCAAGTCATCGGCGTCTGGTGGTTGTACATAAGTGCCCTGAAAGTTGTCGAGGAATGCGTCTTCCAGATCTTCCCAACAGCTAATGGACTCTGCTGGCAAGCTGTTGAGCCAATGCCGAGCTGGTCCTTTGAGTTTGAGTAGGAGGTATTTTATGGCATGTAGGTCATCACCGCGGGCCATGTGAATGTGCAGGAGGAAATCCTCGATCCACACCGCAGGATCTGTTGTGCCGTCGTATGATTCTATATTTACGGGTTTGAAACCCTCTGGGATTTGATGATCCATTACTTCATCTGTGAAGCATAAGGGGTGTGCGGCGCCTCTGTACTGGGCTATATCGCGCCGCAACTCGAATGAGTCTTGTCCGTTGTGTTCGGCCCGGCCGGACTTGCTTTTGCTATATCTGGCGTGACGATTATCGTCTCGCATAGTGGTGCGCCCTCTTGATCCGTAGATCGATCTTGCATGTTTTGCTTTGTCCTCCAATACGTCTCGCAGGTCTGGCGTATTTCCCCCTACCTTTTTATTTGAATGACGTCAGGGTGCGGGCTGAGCTTTTGGCTGGAATATCTCTCTGTCGCGGCCACGAGGTGGCCGATCAGCCGCGTCATACGCCGGGGATATAGGTTTCGGTGCTTCCTCCTCCAGTCGGGGTAGCAACCTGCATTTTGGGTAACTCTTGGAGGTGCGTTCGGGTTTATACTCCTCGGCCGCCAGGACTTCAGTCCATCTGTCAGCTAGCAGATCTTGATCAGCTTGAAGCTGCTGCTGCTTTTTCTTAAGGCTATTTGCCGTGGCTATCAGCCTGCGCTTGAAGCGCTCTTGGTCGACAGGATCCTCTGGCACGACGAATTCTTCGTCGCCGAGGTTTGCCTCATCTTCGGAGGGAGGCATGTAATTATCATCCTCCGGCTCTCCATCTGCCGCTTTCTCAGGAGAGCTGGGTCCTCCATCCTCCTGCTCTAAATCTTGCTGGAGGGGATTGTTGTTGTCTTCGGCACTGTCCGGAGTGCTATTATCTCCGGTGCCGGTATGACCACATTTGCCTTGGCGGGACTTAGAGCAGCACCGCTGACGCCGATGCTTGGGTTGCTTCTTGGAGGGGTCATCCTCCATTGTCTCGTTGCCATTGCCTTCTTTGGGTGAGTCCACCATGTATATATCGTATGACGAGGTGGCTGTCCAGTGCCCTGTGGGTAGTAATTCCTCTTCAACTCCCGTATCGTCGTACATACCGTCGATGTCTTCGGAGTCAAAGTCGAGCATGTCGGTTAAGTCATCGACAGTGGCTAGTAAGTGGGTGGTGGGTGGGCGGCGAATTTCTTCGTCATCCGCATCCCAATCCAGACGAACATAGTTCGGCCAGGACTCTCCTGACAAGGAGAGAGACCTTAATGTGTTCAGTATGTCACCAAAAGGCAAGTGCTGAAAGATATCCGCGGAGGTGAACTCCATGATCGGCGTCCAGTAGGATTCGACAGGCACGGGCGCAGGCGGTTCGGAGTGCGTGGCCGGAGAAGGATCCGACAGTTTGCCAACACGGCTCTCGTGAAGGGTAAGGTCGATATTCGGCTCGATCGCCGCTAGGGGTACGGCCCCCGTGACGGGGTCCATCCACCCGTCCATGGTTGGCACAACTTGCTCCGAATTGAGGCTCGGAGCGGCTGCCGGTGCGATCTCCTGAATATGGTTCGATGATAGAGCTAAATCGTACTCATCGTGACCGCGCGGCACACAAGGCAGGGGCTCGAATCCGTCGAAGATCAAGTCTCCGCGGATGTCGGCCATGTAGTTTAAGCTTCCAAACCTAACCTGGTGGCCAGGGGCGTAACTTTTGATCTGCTCCAGATGGCCAAGCGAGTTGGCCCGTAGTGCGAAGCAGCCGAACACAAAGATCTGTCCGGGAAGAAAAGTCTCACCCTAGACTGCGTCGCTATCGATGATCGTAGGAGCCATCAATCCTAACGGCGACGACCCAGAGGAACTCTCAATGAAAGCACCAATGTCGGTGTCAAAACCGACGGATCTCGAGCAGGGGGTCCGGAACTGTGCGTCTAAGGCGGATGGTAACAGGAGGCAGGGAACACGATGTTTTACCCAGGTTCGGGCCCTCTTGATGGAGGTAAAACCCTATGTCCTAGTTGATTTATTATTGATGATATGAGTATTACAAGGGTTTATCTACCACAAGATCGGAGAGGCTAAACCCTAGAAGCTAGCCTATAGTATGATTGTCTGTTGTCCTACGGACTAAAACCCTCCGGTTTATATAGACAACGGAAAGGGCTAGGGATACACAAGGTCGGTTACAAAGGAGGAGATATCCATATCCGTACTGCCTAGCCTGCCTTCCACGCCAAGTAGAGTCCTATCTGGACACGAGACGAAGTCTTCAATCTTGTATCTTCATAGTCCAACAGTCCGGCCAAAGGATATAGTCCGGCTATCCGGAGACCCCCTAATCCAGGACTCCCTCACCCCTCATTAGGGACAAGGGTTTGCACCCCTATAATACCACACTCATATAATCCAGTCGACCGCCTCCGGGCACTGAGACATAGGGCTTTTACTTCCACCATGAAGGGCCTAAACTCGTAAATCTTGTGTGTACAACTTCACCACAGCTGGGAGCTTGGCTCCTCATACCTAGCCCCCATTCTACTGTCAGCCTTAGAACCACGACAGTTGGCGCCCACCATGCGACAGGTGTCTTAGAGATTTTTTGGTGAAGTTGCGATTTTTCCGATCCACGTCATCATTGTTTTCGGCGGTGGATTGGCTGAGGGCCGTGAGTTCCATCTTGGCGCGCTCTTCTTCGTTACCGACGACTCCGCCTGGCTTCAGGAAGCTCCCCTTGACGTGGAGGTGCTTCCCGTCTGCGGGGCGATGCACTTTCGCACGTGCGCTTGCGGCGTCCGTCTCCGGCAACCGTTGACCCAGTATCGGTTGGCTCCCGTGGTGTCTTCGCTCCCCGCTGTTCACCGGCGCAAGCGATCCGGTCGGTCGCGGCTTCAGCGGTGGGTGCAACACACGGTGGCCTGCCAGTCGGCAACCCCACAAGTCGCGGCAATCGAGCCTGACAAAACTCTCTACGGCCTGTTTGATCTATCAACTGGCTCCGTCGAGACCGCATCCGAATGCGACAGCAGCAATCCTGCGGCTGAAGTGTTGATGGTCGACGGACCACATAGTCCTCCTAGCTTCCTCCGCGACGACGGCGACGATGGTGGTGGCGATAAGTCGCGCGCTCATGAGGAATACCGTCCCGATCCTCTTTCTTCGCAGGAGAGAGAAGAGCTTCGCCGCCGCAACATGTATGCACTTCACATGTCTATCGTTGGGGAAACCTCCGAGGCCCGTGCCTTGGAGGTGGCGCGGCTGGCCAATTTGGCTGAGCGTGCACGGCAACGGATCCCTTAGTCCAGTCGACGATAGCTTTTTCCACCTCAACCTCAGGTATACCGCACTCTGATTCAAAATCTCACAGCTGCAGCCCATATAGCAGAGTCAATTCAGCCTTCCTAGTCGGAGGCTGACAGAGGTTTGGAGCAGATCCGGGCCTTACTCCGGGCAGTAGGAGAGCAGAACACAACAGTGTCTTAGTCGCGGAATAGGATTCATGGCAGATCTGTGATGGCAGATACAGTCCAGTCGGCCCACAGCCCAAAATCACCCCCGCGGCATGAGGGACGTGGGCATCATCAAGAGCAATACAGAAACCACGAGCAGTACAATCACCGACTCGGTCGTGATGACCGTCGTCGACTGCCCACACCTCCTCCGAGGAGTGGATCATATGTTCCTCGGCAATATGATGACTGTCGGTGTCAAAACCGCCGGATCTCAGGTAGGGGGTCCCGAACTGTGCGTCAAGGCCGGATGGTAATAGGAGACAAGGGACAAGATGTTTTTACCCAGGTTCGGGCCCTCTCGATGGAGGTAATACCCTACTCCTGCTTGATTAATATTGATGATATGGGTAGTACAAGAGTAGATCTACCACGAGATCAAGGAGGCTAAACCCTAGAAGCTAGCCTATGGTATGATTGTTGTGTATGGAGTTGATTGCCTACGGACTAGCCTGGCCTCGGTTTATATAATGCACCAGAGGCCTAGGATAACAAGAGTCCTAGCCAGATACGCCAGTGGGGAGGAGTCCTTGTCTTGATCGCCAAGTCTAGTGGAATCTTCCTTGTATGCGGCAGCTGTCCGAACTGGCCCATGAGTATACAGCCATGGGGGTCCTCGGCCCAACCTAACAGATCGGGAGATGACGTGGTGAGTACCCCCTAGTCCAGGACACCGTCAGTAGCCCCTGAACCGGTATTCAAGTTAGGGACGCTCCTCGATTCTTCCGAACCGTTCTTCATCTTCGGTCGCCGGTCTTGAAAACTGGTTCAACAAATCTTCTTTATCTTCGATCTTGAGGATCGCCGAAATGCATTCGACGATTTTACACGTCGGGTATCCGAGGAGCGCCTTTATGTTTCCGACCTTTACCAATGCCTTGTTATTTTTATGCCACACCTCGGGTTTGAAGTTGTTCTCGGGCGGCAGCGTCCTCTTGCGTCCGAGCTCCAACGCCGGACTGCATTAGAGGTATCTTTTGCAGCCGAGCACCAACGCCGGACTACTTTCCGGGCTCCAACGCCGGAATGTATCCGATCTCCATCGCCGGACTGTGTCCAAGCTCCAACGCCGGACTATATCCGAGGTGTCATATCACCTTGGTTCAAAAAAGTTGAAGGAGTTTAGCCGAGCTTAATGCCGGAAATGCCCTCTATAGAGCCAGCCACTAGCGCCCGAGCTTTATGTCGGACTGCTTCCGAGGTGGTGCACCACCTCGACTATGGGCTGATTTTTGCGAATATTTTTTATTAGTGCAATTTATTCTCTGCCGAGATATATAGCTAGTAGCCCTCAAGGTGTGTATCGGTCTAAAATCCGAGATGCACCTGAAGGATGACGTAAGACCGCTGATCCCAGTAGCCGCTGAGACTCAGGTTGATTTGCAAAAACGGCCTGAGGATCAAGTCCAAGCTCGGCACAATACTTCGGGACACTAAAAGCGGCATGCTCAGTCCTCGAGACTCAGGTTGGGTGCTGCCGACCAACCTGAGGATCAAAATCTCCTCGGAAACTATATTGCACATAAAATTTTCTGCATTGGACAAGCAATGCAGTAGCCCCCGAGACACTGGTCGGGTGGCAACACCAGATCAGGGGATCGATGTGCCCCTTTAATATTTGTAAATAATAAGCCCGAAGCCCAGTAGCCCCCGAGCCTTAATGCGGGCACGGGTGGCCGAATTAAGGATCAATATCCATAGTAAAATCAAAAATTATGTGTAATGACTCTATGTATCCAAGTACTTTACGTCATTAATGCTCGGATCCGCATTGTACAAAACTTTGTTGACCGACCATTGGCTTCCACCTCCTCGGCCAGTAGCCGAGGAGTGTTTGTCCTACTTTATAAAGCCTTTATGAGGGCAAAGATTTACAACAAACAAGGCAATCTGGCCATACGGTTTTATAAACAAAGGTACGCAGAGAGATATGTTATATTACTGTTTAACAGAAGAAATGTCTTCCAAAGAAAATAGTCCCGCTATCGGTTCCTTTCTTTGGGTTGTCATGCTAAGCATGATCATTAAACCTCAGCTATAATGTAAGAGCAAAATATAGAGGATTTAGTTTGGGAGGCCAGTTAATAGCCCCCGGTAGTGTTCGACGACAGTCGGGGCCAATGTTATGAACGACCCGTCTTTTAACATAGTAATCAGATCACTGACCAGTTTACGCTTATTGTGACAGTCAGTTTTCGGCTTTCTCCACTGAGGTGCTTAACCATGTGAGCTGGAAGCACAATCGCAGTGGTTCTCCCTTTGCTCGCCTAGCCGAACAAAACGGAACGTAGGAAGCAAGTGCAGGAGCCGGGCAACCCAACTATTGACCGAAGACAGAATTCGAAACCGATGCATATATAGCAATATCTGAGAATGTTTTTGCCGAATCCCTAAAGGTGTCCGGCGTTGCACTGCGAGACTAATGCTGGAAAAGCACAAATAGTTTAAAAGTGCCAAAAAGCTTGGAAAACCAAGAAACGTTAGTAAAAACATTACATCCGAACAATATCAAGTGTTCGGTGCCAATCCGAAAGTTGGTCTTAGAAAAAAGAAGTGCTTCTGTCGTGCTTTAACATGATACATCCTATCTCAAGACTTCGAGCGGGTCAGCCTACGGCTTCAACCTCCTATCCCAAGGGCGGAGTACTTCTCATCAGGCCAGTTTAGCAAACTAAACTCTAGCGGCTTTGAGAGAGAAATTAGGCTCCCCGGCTTGTGACCGCACACTCGTGTCGAAAAAGGAGTGATAAATAATAATAAAACTTTACAACGACTAAGAAGAAGAACACTTATTATAAAATGGCTCAAATAAACTTAAGAGCCCCCAAGTGACTTGGGTAGAAGAATGATTGCATGTACCGAAGTACTTATATCATATCTATGTTCAACCGAACTTTAAACGCGTCTTAACCGACCATCAGCTTCTCCCTCTTCGGTCAAGGACCAAAAAGTGTTATGTACTCCATCGGTCGAGAATATCAACGGTGTTTCCAATAACCAGGCAATCAGGCCATAAGGCTGTAACAGACAAAGCGCGCTTAGGGAACTTATGCTATATTACCGTGAAGTGTAAGAAGCATCTTCGAAGAAAATAGTACCCCCCACCGATACCTTTCTTCGGTGCTCATTATTATTATGAGACTTGTGCAATAGATTTTTTGTACTCATGAGTTCCGTTGTGTGCCGACCATCATTGAATATCTATAAGAGCGCTAGCTTTCGGCTTCACCCAGTCTGAGGTCCGGCTCGGGTGACCCAATCGTGACAATCGCAGAGGTGCTCCCTTTACTCCCTAGCCGAACAATCGGGAACGTAGGGGTAAACACAGGAGCGAGGCAACCCATCTTGCAAATCGCTTAAGTCAATGTGGTGCATATTGTGGCGTAATACACAAACAAGAAACGAAGCCGTACAAGTATAATCATATGCAACAGGAAAAGCTTCATAAAGGAAGCCCCCAAGTAAACGGGGTATTTGAATTTATGCGTCACAAACGAAGTTTGGACAAGGAAATTTTTTAGAAGCAACTTTTTCCCAAAAAAGTATAATGCTTGGTCGAACCGAACGCAAGTTAGAAATTAAAGCTTTGAGCATGAAAGCGACTTAGCTGGTTAATGTGTTCGGTATTGATGACACGGTTCGAGCTTGATGCGGGGCAAGGTTCCATCCCTCAAGCCGGTCCCGAGGTGGCGGAGCGGAGAGCTTGACACGCCGAAGTGGTGACATAGCACGATCAATGCAGACCGGCAGAGTGACGCCGAAGTCCCCGGATCATTTTCCTGTGCGCAAAAAATAGTGCAAACCGGAGATAATAGTAATAATGATAATTAAAAAAATCGTTGCATAATAAATAATTTATGCAAAGTGAGTAATAAAAGAAATATGTCCTGGCGCCGAAGTCAAGTCGATGCAGGGCGTCGGCGTGATGCGGTAAAGGCGTGGCAAAGCCTGAATTCGCAGGTCGGTTCGAGCTCCGGATGCGGCGTTCGCCGGACTATGTATGGAAACTGAACGAACCACCATGCGACTGTCATTAATGCGGCCACCATTTGATGGACCTGTGTACATATGATGGACAAACCAGAGTAATAATTACTTGGGAAAAATGAACCCAAACAAGCAAAAAATAGTAGGATTTATAGTACCTGGTTTATTCGTCGTAGCCATCCGAAGGAAGGTGATTCCCAAAATTGGGACTCGATCCACACACCCATTGCATGATGGGCGCTAAAACGACAGCATGGCAATGCTGGTAAAGGTTGGCTCGCCGAGGCAAAGCCCTCGGCCCAGCTAACGTGACGAAGCTGGTCGGTTAGTGACGCCGAAGTGTCCAGAGTAGGTTGATGAAGAGATGGCGAAGCCCCCGGTCCAGCCGAGATGTCGAAGCCTCGATGTCAGCCGATGAGTCGAAGTAGGTCGGCGTGATGGACACCAGCTTGAAGAAGCAATAGTGCGGCCCTGCCGATGCAGGTCGTAACGTGGTCGATGCCGGCTTGATGAAGCGACCGTGCGGCGATGCCGGTATGCCCGCTCCGTGTAATCCGTGGGGCGCGATGTTGGTGATGATTTATCCTGCACGATGCCGGACTCTTGTTCAGCTTGCCGAGATGATGATCCAAAGAAGTTGAGCTCGGCTAAACAAAGTAACGCCGTTTCTAGCATAGGTCGGCAGCCGTGGAGTGATATTGCCGGACTGGTTTGACACCAGCATGATGTTGAAAATCATGTTCAAAAGATCTTTAAGTTAGTGGGATGTATTCGGGAACAAAACACAATACCCCATACAAAACTTTCTTCAAAAGGGATGTCCGAAATCCTGTTCACAAAAAAGATGAACTCGGGTCGGATTCGTTTTCGCGCAGAAAACAGATCCGAAAAGTGATGCACTAATCGGAAGGTTCTCGGAGTTTGGACAGTCGGATCGAGCCGAAATTTTGAGAGGTGGTAGATATAGGAATCCTGCAGCCGATCAATGGTTGGATCTTCCAAAGGATGTCCGAGCTAGAAGCTGGACACCACGCCCTAAACTCATCAAAATTCCCGTCCAGATTTGACAGGGCTCCGGTATATCGTGGATTGCCAGAGATTCCTCCATCGGAACTCGACGAAATTTTCCAGGGTTGTTGTAGACTCAATTCCGCACAATTCTACCAAAGTGATCGTCAAAGCGATACTCGAGGAGGTGGTGGTGTCATATACGAGTCCGCTGTCCAGAAAAACAGCACGGTCGCTTAAGGGCAATGTTGACGTTGAGCCCCCGAGCTCCATAGATGATTCCTCCATGATCTTGATAGAGATCGGAGTTGATGTTTGATGAAGGCCCTTGTTCGGACGTGGTGATCCGAACACGGGGCGCAATCCTTGGTCGAACCAAGGTGACCAGTCGAGCTGGTGACGAAGATGCCGAAGTCGCAGTTGATCTACAGGCGAGCCATCGATCCTTTTGTCGATCACACAGCAGAACTCTCAATGAAAGCACCAATGTCGGTGTCGAAACCGGCGGATCTCGGGTAGGGGGTCCCGAACTGTGCGTGAAGGCCGGATGGTAACAGGAGACAAGGGACAAGATGTTTTTTACCCAGGTTCGGGCCCTCTCGATGGAGGTAATACCCTACTCCTGCTTGATTAATATTGATGATATGAGTAGTACAAGAGTAGATCTACCATGAGATCAAGGAGGCTAAACCCTAGAAGCTAGCCTATGGTATGATTGTTGTGTATGGAGTTGATTGCCTATGGACTAACCTGGCCTCGGTTTATATAATGCACCGGAGGCCTAGGATAACAAGAGTCCTAGCCAGATACGCCGGTGGGGAGGAGTCCTTGTCTTGATCGCCAAGTCTTGTGGAATCTTCCTTGTACGCGGCAGCTGTCCGAACTGGCCCATGAGTATACAGCCATGGGGGTCCTCGGCCCAACCTAACAGATCGGGAGATGACGTGGTGAGTACCCCCTAGTCCAGGACACCGCCAATTACTGACGCCCTCGCAGTGGCGAGCGAAGAGTACCAGCCGACCCAAGGGAGCCAGGCTTTGATGCGAGATTTATTCTCGTTCAAGGTCCAGTTGACAGGATCAGAGCACATAGGGAGGGCCTTGACACAGATCATCCGACTGGCAGCAGAGTTCATGTTTTAGGTCTAGAGTGTTTCAGCATAGCCATCAGAGCCGTAGTGATTCCTCCCAACTTCAGGTTGGCGACTGGAGTCAGCAATTTCACTGGTGAATCTAAGGCGGACATTGGCTTGAGGACTACCGAGTGGATGTATAGATCGGTGGTGGCAATGATGAAGTGGCCATGAAGGATCTTCCTCTGATGTTGGAAGGTTCAGCCAGAGCATGGTAGACTCAGTTAGCGTGAGGCAGTATATTCAGTTGGGAAGAACTTGCTAGAGTGTTTGTTAAAACTTTTGAGGGTACTTGCAATGGCCAGCAGGGTTAACGGAATTGCAGCATTGCGTGCAGAAACCGAATGAAACTCTGAGAGATTACATTTAGAGGTGGACCACTTTGCATCACACAGTGGAAAATGTATCCCACCATAAAGCAGTTTGTGCCTTCAAGGAAGGCGTTAAAAATCGGGAGCTAGTCCTGAAATTCGGTCGGATAGGAGATACGTCTCTGACTCGGATGATGGAAATAGCCACTCGGTATATTAACGAAGAAGAGGAGGATAGGCTCCGAAGTGGAAAGAGCAAGCCAGTCGGTCAGGACACCGGTGGAGGCAATTCCAATTGGAAACACAAGCGTAAAGTTGAACCTGCGGGACCTAGTGAAACTGCAGCAGTGATTCAAGGAAAGTTTAGGAAACCTAAGGGGGCCTGGACCCCTAAGAGAGTAAAAGATGCAGCTGGTAACGATGTGATGGATTTGCCATGTCACATTCACACCAAGAAAGATGAAGAAGGCAATCTGATTTGTCCTAAGCATACCACTCAACAGTGTCGGGTTCGAGCAATTCCAAGAGAAACAACCTAATGAGAAGGAAAAAGAATCTGACAAGGATGGAGACAAAGAGGAAGATGATGGTTTTCCCAATGTCAATTCCACCCTAATGGTTTTTGCTGACGTTGAGAGCAAAAGTTGACTGAAAGTAATCAACAGAGAGGTGAATATGGTTGCTCCGGCAACGACAACATACCTGAAGTGGTCATAAATGGCTATCACATTCGACCAGTCTGATCATCCTACTCGCATATCCACCCGTGGGAGGCAAGCGTTGGTGGTCGACCTAGTTGTTGGAGGCACTAGACTGACCAAAGTGCTAATGGATGGTGGTAGCAGCCTGAATATCCTTTATGCTGAAACCTTGAAGGGGATGGGCATTCCGATGTTCAAACTTAGTGAGAGAAACATGAGCTTTTATGGCGTCATCCCTGGCAAGAAGGCTGAATCACTCGTCCAGATAACCCTTGATGTGGTTTTCAGTGATTCAAAGAATTACCGTTTGGAAAAGTTGACATTTGAAGTAGTGGATTTCTAGAGTGCTTATCACGCTATTCTGGGAAGGCCTGCATACACACGTTTTATGGCTCTACCATGTTACGTGTATCTCAAGTTGAAAATGCCTGGTCCCATAGGAGTGATCACGGTCACTGGCAATCAGCAGAAGGCAGAGGAATGCTTCCAGAAGGGTTCTAAAATTGCCGATGCACAAATGGCAGCAGTTGAAATGCATGAGTATCAGAAAAATGCAGATCCGAGTGATTTGTTGCGAGCCAAGAAGCCTGCCACAGATTCTGCATTTCAGTCGTCCGGAGATACAAAACCGATTCATATTCACCCGACCGATCCTAATGTTGCTCCTACTCATATCTCAACATCACTCGATAGCAAATAGGAAGAAAAGCTCATCCAGTTCCTCTGTGAGAACTGGGACATCTTTGCATGAAAACCTTCTGACATGCCGGGTGTACCCAGGGGACTGGCTGAGCACCATTTGCGAGTCGACCCGAAAGTGAAGCCTGTCAAGGAACATCTTAGACGGTCTGCCATACAGAAGAGAAAAGCAATTGGCGAGGAAGTGGCTCGGCTCCTAGCAGCTGAGTTCATCCGAGAGATTTACCACTCCGAATGGCTTGCTAATGTTGTCATGGTCCCCAAGAAGGACGATTCACTTCGTATGTGCATTGACTTCAAGCATATCAATCGGGCCTACCCGAAAGACCATTTTCCTCTCCCCCGTATTGACCAAATCGTCGACTCGACTGCGGGGTATGAGTGCTTGTCTTTTCTAGATGCCTATTCCGGGTATCATCAAACCCGACTGTATGGACCCCATGAGATAAAAACAACTTTCATCACTCCATGTTGGGGATATCACTACTGGGCGTAAACCGGCCAATCTGGGTCGGGTTAACTTCGTCAGTAGTTAACTATGTTAAAGCCCAAGAAGGCAGATGAGGGCTCAAGGCCCATAGTCGGATCAAGGCCCGTAGCCGTAAACCGGCGTTGGTATGTAACTTGTATTGTAAGTTAGGAATAAGTAGAGATCAAACAGGACACATCTATGAGCCGGTATTGGGACTCTGTGAACCGACGGGCGTCACCCGTGTATATAAGGGAACGACCCGGCGGCGGTTCAGGACAACAGACAACAACTCTAGACTCAGGAGAAGCTTGTTTGCACCCTAGTCATCGAAATCCCATCAATTCCATCACAACTAGATGTAGGCTTTTACCTTCACTGAAGGGGCCGAACTAGTATAAACTCTCTTGCGTCCCTGTGTCCGCTTTAACCCCTTCAAGCTAACCCGTTGCGATGGCTCCACGACTAAGTACTTTCATGAGGACATCTGCCGTGACAAAACCACGACAGTTGGCGCCCACCGTGGGGCTATCGCACGATGGTTTCATGTTCTTGGAGGGCCGCTTTGAAGGACTCGAGGGCTATGTTGTGGGCTGGATGACTAAGAGTCGTCGCGGCAAGCTCTACATCGATGATGCAGGTTGGGGCCCCGAGGCCGGCTCAGTTGAGTACAGGTACCGGGTCCCCTTTGGAGGCATACATGTTTTCATCGGCAAGATCGGTGAACCGGGCCCTGAGCCGGACATCTGCACCGACCTCGTCAAAACGGCTCAGCGTGCGCGATCCGCCCGGGTTAAACCGGCCGTGAAGCGTGCCTTCGTGGGAGTCATCCATGGAGGAAGTTGTGAGGATGGATCGGAATCTCGCGGCGAGACCGTCGTTTATTCCGGCGACGAGTCATCAACCGGAGAAACCGAATCTCTATATCAGCTACAAGATGGCCGGATTGGGGGCTGTTCCGATGGCGATAGTATTCCGGACCCCTCTAATCTACCCAACCGAGTTGGAATATTCATGGCTGGCACACAAGCAGCACTTCATTCTTTGACCGTTGCGCCAATAACCTCCGGTTCAGTAGCGGCGACAGCTGCCGGGGTAGGAAGCTCTGCACGCCCGCCGGCTCAAGTTCTATCAGATCTATTTGATGCATTGGCTGTGCTTATGGCAGAAGATTCTTGGAACAGCTTTGGTCCAACAGGAAGCATACTCGTACAGCCGCGACCGGATCCACTCGACCCCTCATCCAAGCCGGAGCTATAGCAGGCGTATGGATGAACCGGCAGTGTCAAGTAATGAACAACGTGGAGCACCCCACGGCAACAACCCGGCGGGTGGTGCTGATAACGCTCAGGAAGTGGTGGACCGGGCCCGAGCGCGCAGGGAGGCCGAGTTAGCCGCATAGTATCAGGCTCGGCAGCTTACGCTGGTTCGTCCAACTATCTCGGTCGAACCCGGTACTACATATAGTTCTTTAGGGGTGCCTTGCCTTGTCCCCGCTTTACGCAATGTGCACCTGCCCAAGGATTTCAAGGGCCCACGCAAGGTACCAAATTACACGGCGGATCAACCCCTAGAGACATGGGTGGAGAGCTATGAGATGGCCATGGAGATGCTTGATGTGGATGATGCGTCGTGTGTGAAGTACTTTACCATGATGCTTGAAGGAACGACCCGCACTTGGTTAAAAAGCTTACCGGCCAATTCTATCAGTTCATGGGCCCAATTACGAGCCCGGTTTATCAGTAACTTCAAGGATACATGTAAGCAGCCTATGTCGATAGTGGAGTTAGCTGCCTATGTCCAGGAGGAAGGAGAATCGACGACTCATTGGGTGCGCCGGGTCTCGCAGGTTCTGCATTCATCAGACCACATCAACGCTGCCACCGCGGTTATAACCCTTGAATGCAATTGCTGGTTTGGGCCCCTAAAGCTGAAGTTAGGATGGATGAAGCACCATTGCACTGACATGGGGACCCTCATGGCTGCCTTGGTAAAGTAAGATGATTCTAATAGTACCAAGGATCCCGAGTCTGATGATGACAAGACAGGGAAGGGAAAGAAGAACAGCAACTCCAAAGGTCAGCAGCATCACTCGGCAGGTAACGGTAGCGGAGGCAAGCATAAAGGGATGGCAACATGGACTTCATGGCTAATACCAACGCACAGGACAAGGGTCAGCGACACAAGAGTAAACCGCCAAATCGCAGTGGAGCGCCTAACCCTAACCCGGACCGCTTAAATTATCTATTGAACCAGCCCTATCCAAAGCATGGGACGAAGGAGGTGCCAGCAAACCACCTTTGGAAGGATTGTTTCATTATGCAGGAGTTCAAGAATTCTAATGCTTCCCGGTATGATCATGGCTCCGGTGGTGGCTCAGGATCCGGGCCGGGTTACGGTGGAGGAAATTCCGGTTCAGGATTTAATGGTAATCTGGGCGGACATAACAATCAAAATAATCAGAACAACCAGGGTGGTTACAACCAGCAGCAGCACAGTCAGGTTACCAAAGCAACCCAAAGCAGTTGAATAGTGGGTAGTACCATGTCTTCACCACTAGCTTGGACAAGCGAGACCGGAAGGTTCAGAGGCGGGCAGTCAACTCTGTTGAACCGGCCGTGCCCCGTTATCTACGCTGGTCTAAACAACCAATCATTTGGAGCAGAGAGGATCACCCTCCCCAGGTTGATAATCCGGGTCAGTTGGCTCTGGTGGTGGCGCCTCAGGTGAGACGTTACAAGTTCACCAAGGTGCTCATGGATGGAGGGAGCAGCATTAATATCTTGTACTATGAGACCTTCCGTCGTATGGGACTAACAGATAAAAATCTCAAACCGTCCAATACGGTGTTCCACGGTGTGGTACCTGGCAAGTCAGCATACCCTGTTGGTAAGATAGCTCTGGAAGTGGCCTTTGGAGATGATCATGATTCCAGGTCAGAAAAATTGACGTTTGAAGTGGTGAAAATCCAAAGTCCATATCACGCCCTGTTTGGGCGACCGGCCTACGCCAAGTTTATGGCACGACCCTGTTATGTGTATTTGCAGCTCAAGATGTTGGGTCACAAGGGGACAATAACGGTTCACGGAAGGCGTAAAATCACTTCGGAGTGCGAGGAAGGAGATGCGGCCTACACAGAGTCGGTTTGTGCCACCGAGGAGCTGAAGTATTATAAGGACAATGTTGATCCGGCGGACATGACTCCATTAAAGAAGCCAACTACGGAGCATGATCCGGCCCTGAAGTTCAAGTCGGTAGCAGAAACTAAGCTTGTTGACTTCGTACCTGGCGATTCGTCCTAGCAGTTCAACATCAGTGCCAACTTGGATCCGAAATAGGAAAGCGCTCTCATCGAGTTCATCCGTGAGAATCGGGACATTTTTGCATGAAAGCCCTCTGACATGCCAGGTGTACCGAGGCAACTCGCTGAGCACACCCTTCATGTGGATCCTAAATACAAACCAGTGAAACAGTTCCTCCGCCGGTTTAACGAAGAAAGACGCAAGGCGATTGTAGAAGAAGTAGCCAGGCTCTTAGCAGCTGGCTTTATTATTAAAGTTTTTCACCCTGAGTGGCTTGCCAATCCGGTGCTGGTCCTTAAGAAAAATGGCACCTGGCACATATGTGTGAATTACACAGATCTTAATAAGGCCTGTCCAGCAGATCCTTTTGCCCTCCCCCGTATTGTTCAAATTATTGATGCTACGGCGGGTTGTGAGCGTTTGAGTTTTTTGGATGCATTTTCTGGCTATCATCAGATCAAAATGGCGGTTAAGGACCAGGAGAAGACGGCATTCATAACTCCCTTTGGAGCCTTCTGCTATGTGTCTATGCCCTTTGGGCTCAAGAGTGCCCAGGCCACTTATCAACGGTGTGTACAAAATTGTCTTCACAAGCAGATTGGCCGTAATGTACATGCTTATGTGGATGATATCGTGGTTATGTCAAGGGAGAAGGAGACTCTGGTTGACGACTTGAAGGAAACCTTTGATAACCTGAGGACGTACAAGATGATGCTTAATCTGGCCAAGTGTGTCTTTGGTGTACCGGCTGGCAAGTTATTGGGTTTTCTGGTTTCCAACAGGGGAATCGAGGCTAATCCGGAGAAGATCACAGCCATCACCTCCCTGGCTAAACCGAAGTGTATCAATGATGTTCAATGCCTGGCAGGCCGGATTGCCGTGTTAAGCCGGTTTATCAGCCGCCTTGGTGAGAAGGCAATCCCTTTATATCAGATGTTGAAGAAGACGGATCAATTCGTCTGGAGTTCTGCTGCTGATGAAGCATTTGAGGACTTAAAGTGGCAATTGGCCAATCCGCCTGTGCTCGCCGCTCCCACTGACAAGGAGCCGTTACTGTTATATGTTGCTGGTAATGCTCGTGCGGTTAGTGTGGCTATTGTGGTGGAGCGAAAAGAGGCAGGCAAGGAGCATCCAGTTCAACGTCCGGTTTATTATATCAGCGAGCTACACATTGAGTCCAAGCAAAGGTATCCGCATTGGCAGAAGCTGGTATATGGAATTTTTATGGCAAGCCGGAAGCTTAAGCAATACTTCCAAGGGCACCCCATTACGGTGGTCAGTTCTGCTCCCTTGGGGGATATCATCCAGAACCGGGAAGCGACTGGCCGGATTGCCAAGTGGGCTATAGAGCATGGGCCGCACGGGTTGAAGTATGTGCCTCGGATGGCGGTTAAGTCTCAAGCACTTGTTGATTTCATCAATGATTGGACGAAACTGCAAGCACCTGAAGAAAAGCCGGATCACACATATTGGACCATCCATTTTGACGGATCCAGGCAATTGGAAGGCTCGGGGGCTGGAGTCGTATTAACTTCCCCACGAGGTGATAAGTTTTGTTACGTTCTCCGCTTAATGTTCCCTTGTACTAACAATGCAGCTGAGTATGAAGCCTTGCTCCATGGTCTCCGGATGGCTAAGGAGATGAATCTAAGTCGAGTTAAGTGCTTCGGTGACTCGGACCTCATGGCTCAACAAGTGTCTGGCACTTGGGATTCCAAGGACCCAATCATGGCAGCATATCGTGGTGAGGTGGATATTGTTGCAAGTCACTTTAAAGGCTATTAGGTGGACCAGGTGGACCGACGGAAAAATGAAGCGGCGGACGCTTTAAGCCGGCTGGGCTCTCAGCGCAAACTGGTCCTGCCCAATGATTTTTTGGATGTGCTGCACAACCCATCGGTCAAGCTCCCTGGTGAAGCGGATTTGGCTATTCCTAATCCGGAGGTTCAATTGGTGGCAGCTCTTCATGTCATTCCGGATTGGATGCTTCCTTACCTGGCGTACATGAACCAGGGCGAATTACCAGAGGATGAGACTCTAGCCCGACAAATAATCCGGCGATCCAAGTCCATGACTATTGTCAATGGTGAGTTGCATCATTGCAGTGTATCAGGGGCGTTTCAATGTTGTGTGTCTCCTGAAGAAGGCTGTGAAATTTTGCGTGAGATCCATGAAGGAGATTGTGGTCACCATGCTGGTTCAAAATCTTTGGTGGCTAAAGCGTTTCGCCATGGCTTCTATTGGTTAACTGCTCATGCTGATGCGGAGGATCTGGTCAGACGATGTGATGGTTGCCAAAAGTTTTCAAGACGTGCTCATGTGCCGGCTCAAGAATTGAGAATGATTCCAATTACTTGGCCGTTTGCGACTTGGGGGCTGGATATGGTTGGGCCTTTCAAAAGGTCCAAAGATAAGAAGACCCACCTCCTGGTGACGGTTGACAAGTTTACAAAGTGGGTGGAGGCAGAACCTGTTAGCAAGTGTGATGCGGCCACGGCAGTTCAGTTCATCAAAAAAGTGATTTTACAGTTTGGCTTTCCACACAGTATCATCATAGATAATGGTACCAATTTGTCCAAGGGTGCCATGAAGGAGTTCTGCGAACGGGAGCACATCTGGCTTGACGTTTCATCAGTGGCACACCCACAGTCCAATGGTCAAGCAGAAAGGGCTAATCAAGAGATCTTGAGAGGCATCAAGCCCCGGCTTATGGTTCCTTTGTAGAGAACACCAGGTTGTTGGGTAGAAGAGTTACCATCTGTGTTATGGAGCATCAATACTACACCCAACAGATCAACAGGATACACGCCGTTCTTCATGGTCTATGGAGCGGAGGCGGTTCTCCCAAGTGATATCCGTCATGACTCACCTCGTGTGGCAGCTTATGTTGAAGGGGACAACGAGACAGCACAGCAAGACGCTTTGGACCTGTTGGATGAAGAACGTGACATAGCAGCCGCCCGCTCGGCGATTTACCAACAGGATCTTCGTCGTTATCACAGTCGCCGAGTCAGAACAAGAACCTTTCAGGAAGGAGATTTGGTGCTTCAGCTCATCCAATATCAGACTGATATGCATAAACTATCCCCACCTTGGGAGGGACCTTTCGTGGTCAGCAAGAATCTGCACAACGGGTCATACTATCTGATCGATATTCGAGAGCATAAAGACTCACGTACATCAGAGGAGGAGACCAACATGCCGTGGAACATAGCTCATCTTCGGCCTTACTATACCTGAGCCATTGGCTCTACTTATGTACATATTACAACGATGTATATATTATGATTAATATAAAAAACCAGAACCTCAGCTAAAGCGGGGTATCTGTTCTTTTACATCATGTGTGGTTACACGGAGTTGTTCTAAAGCGGCCTCCGGTTTACCCCTTGAGTTAGCTTTTCAAAGCATCATGTAATATCACTTGGGGGCTTGGTCGTATCCGAACCAATGCAACACCTTTTGATAGGCGAAAGCCACCAGATCACTTGGGGACATGGTCAAGTCTAAACCAGTCACGCCTCTTGATCGGCCTAAGGCCACAGAATCACTTGGGGGCTTGGTCGAACCCGAACCATTGCCACGCCTCTTGATCGGCATAAATGCCATGGTTTCATTTGGGGACCTCCTGACTTGAACCATAGCTACACCTATCGGGAGCTTGGTCGTGTCCGACCATGGTAACGCCATCTGATCGGCTCAAATAAGCCTCTTTTTGCAAACGGTTTTATCATTGCCTTTGCTTCACAATTTTCTTTGATAGATATTTCTTTCTTTTTTTTGGGGTTTTTTAAACCGACAAGGTTTTAAACCGGTTCAAACTGTCAATTGACAGAACACGGTCCATTTTTAATCCGGAGACTATTTGCCCGGTTAGATTTTTTAACATCCTATTACAGAGTAACATGGTGTTTTATTATAACCCGGCACGGTTTACATGGTAAACCGGCATTATATATATATACAGGAGCTGCTATCTCCTCCAACAGTGTGGGTTTATAAACCTCCGCTTCAAGATTGGCCAAGCCAACTTCATGCCCAACGATGGCAGGTATTATGTATCCCAAACATTTGATCATATTTCAGATATTTTGATTTCACATATGCAGACATCATACTCCGCCGGACGGTACAACCGCAGTGGCGCTTTAAGATTTTTTGTATTACAGAAAATACTTTGGAAAGTTCATCACCCAAAGGAAGAACAAGTTGCAGTAATTATGCACGAAGGCATATCAAAATCAAGAGTATCGGCTAGCCTATTACAATGCAACACAGTGCCCAAAATAAGATCATTGTTTTTTCGCAAAGGAGAAGCAGTTTAAACCGGCTTCCGGTTCAAGCTTGGTCGCCAGCCTGGCCTGATGGTTGTGGGTCATCCCGCGCTGCTTCAACTTCAACTTCTCTACCCAGCGGCTGGAAATCAACAGTTGTCCAGTCGATTCCCATTAATGCTTGAAAGACAGCTTCATCATGGATCAACAACGACGGTTCAATATCAGGAGCGTAAGTATTCTTACGGATTGGAGGGATAAGATTTTCCTCTTCAGTAATTGGTGCAACTACTCGCTTGTTTTGGTTGTCATATTGGGCTTGATAATGAGACAAGTCTGCTTCTTTAACCAATTGACAAGCTAGCGGACGCACCTCCCGGTTTATTACTCGCAGATCCGCTTCACTAAACTCTGACCCGTCTTCCTTCAAGCTGGGATAGCCCTGAGCCGCTTCAACAGGATCAAAATCCGGCACCCAAGCTTTTGCCCGGATTAAGGCATTGATCGCACCGGTTCGAGCAGCAGATTTCTTCAGCTCTTCAACCCGGGCAGGAAGCATCGACAGTCTCTTCAGAGTGTCCTGAATCAAAGTGGGCGCCGGATTGTTGTGGGATGCAGCAGAGATGATCCACTGGGCACCAGTGTACAGTTGTTCGGTCAATGTGTAGGAGGCTTTCAATTTCTTCCGCACATCTGACCCCAAGTGACCAATGCGTGTCCCTTAAATATTGCAAAGGGTTAACAAGCCGGCAGCTCTATAAGACGGTCAAGTCAATCCAGGAATCAAACCAGCTTACCAAAGATAGCAGCGGCCATGGCATGCACTTGCCGCTTTATGCTGGTCAGTTCGTCTACCACCAGTTTAAGTGCAGTCTCGGCATCTTCTGCTCGTTTGGTTAAAGCGGATTTTTTAGTGGCCCAATCCGCCCGCTTCTTCTTGAAGCCCTCCTTAAGCTGTTCCATGGCGCTTAAAGCCCTGGTTAATTCCTCTCTTGCTTTGGAGGTTTCAGCTTGTTGCGATTATTGGGTAGACGAACATGTATATTTGATCTTAAATCTTTCAATAGATTCTAAAGTCCCAAGATCAATACAAGTATTCAACATGGAACTTGGGGGCTAATGTCTATTTTCTCAAATAAAGATGACAATTACTTAAAGTCCCGGTTTAACTATGCTAAGTTGAACCGGCTCTTGGGGGCTACATCAGCAAATTCCGAAGTATGGAGATTTATATTAGCAAGTCTCGGTTTGAATGAAGTTTCTAAACCGGCCCTTAGGGGCTAGGAGAATTAACAAGATTGAAATGTCCAAGCAGGGAAAAGCATAGGGAAGTTACCTCAAATTTCTCTTTCATCATATTCACCAGACCAGCTTCATAATCACGGCTGGTATACAGCCGGTTCAGATAGCCAGAATGAAGATCTTGGGCATTCAGAGTAGCATAGGTCGCCAAGTCAACATCCCACTTTCCTTTGCCCATGGCAGCAAATTCTTCTTTGGTGGTATGCTTGGATAAAGCAACAGGATTGCTGGGCTCTGTACGGCCAATACCAGTAATTACAACTTCATCATCCTTAGCATCACTGGTTTGCACTGGCGCAGTCGGTTTGTCAGCAGGCTGGGATGGACTGGTGGATCTCCCAAACCGGATGGGGCTTGTGGGCTGGTTGACAGGGCCTGAGGCATCAATAGGCCTTTCTTCAGCAATAAAATCATCATCCTGCTGTGGTGGATCATTCGGTATATCTTCATGAATAGCCGCTTCAAGATCTGGTGTTTTAACCGGTTCAGGGACGATGTCCTCCTCGGCCGCTTTATCTAGGCGAGCCTTCTTGCTCAGCCTAGGCTTGGCCCTGAAAGGAATAACAAAGTCAAATACAGCATATGTTACAAGGTGATGTACCAGAAATATTATGACAAGTATGGCTTACCCAAGCACCGTTTTGAGCGGTGGCAGGTGAGTAGCCGATGACTCGCCAGAGGATGAGTGGGAAGTAACCTGATAATCGGAGTCAGATGGATTAAGGGGTTGACGAAAACATCCCGCTTCAGGACAAGCACTGACAAGCAAATTAGAGACCTCTGAACGGTGTTTCCGAACCAGACTGTTCGGTAAACCGGCGGAGGCAACTACCTGGCCACTGTGCCGGGTTGTGCGGCGAGCTTCGTGCTGTTGGGTCTTCACAAGAAATTTGGGATCCAAGTAAGCAAGAGGATGAGAAAATTTAACCTTCCGGTTTGCCTGACGGATTTTTAGTGAAGGCAAAGGGTCTGAATCGGAAGAGAGAGTAATTACCTATGCGGCATCAGCATGGCTGGCTTCGGCATCATCCTGACAAATATCATCATCAATAAGGCACATTAAAAATAAGCCAAGTGAGTCAATCTCTACCTCAAGGTCCGGATTACCCACATCATCATCAGGGGCCGAATCAGAAGATGCAGGCCGTTTCACGACTTTAGTCTTTGCCCGGGTTGGTCGTTCCGGTTTATCTGTTTTTTCTGGCTTCTCCTGTGAAAGTTTCTTGCTCCAAAACGGATCATCGCCCTGTTTAAACAGACATTGATATTAAACAATGACCAAATATATCAATAATAGGTTCAGTAAAAAGAAAAATCAAGCTCTTACAGCTGGCGGTTTGTTGGTGGCACAGAAGGGAAGCAGGCCTGTTCGAGCACAGACGTATTCCGGTTCATTCAGCATTTTATTCACAGCCTCTGTGATTTCTTCATCGGTGAGCTGGATGTTAGCATGTCGCAGTGGGTCATCAACACTGCCAGTATACTCGCATATCAAACAGGAGCGCTGACTAAGGGGCAGTATGCTCCATGATATCCAACAGCGAGCGAGATCAACTCCTGTTAAACCGTTGGCCATGAAGGCTCTGAGCTTGGACAGTTGAGGGGCGTATTTGCTTCTCTCCTTGGCAGTCAACCTTTGCGGAAAGGGGTGTGTATTGCTAAGCCGCTCTGGACGAAAGCCAGGCAAAGGATTTTCACCAGCAGGGGAGGTGTCTTTGCAATAGAACCATGTTTGATTCCACTCTTTGGGATGGCTGTGCAGTTTGGCGTGAGGGTATGTGACCTCTTTCCTTTTCTGAATCGCCACACCACCCAATTCCGTATTGGAACCGTCAGTAAACTCAGTACGGCGGTTTAGATGGAAGCAGTCTCTGAAAAACTCAACTGTGCGCTCCTCTTGAAAGAACACCTCACAGAGCACTTGGAAGTGACACATGTTTGTAACAGAGTTGGGGCCAGTGTCTTGTGGGCGGAGTTGAAAATCGGCCAAAACATCCCGGTAAAATTTAGAACCGGCTGGCTTAAAGCCCCGGGCTAAGTGACCTACGAAAATGACAACCCCTCCTTCTTGAGGTGTGGGAGGGCATTCTTTGCCAGGGACCCTCCAATGGATGGTGTTTTTGCTGCCTAAAGCGCCGATCAGGACTAAATTGTTCAGTTGAGTCTCTGTTACGCGAGAAGGAACCCAGTTGCACTCATATACTTGCTTGGCCATGATGAAATCTACCAGATAGGTGATTCCGTTTCAAGAATGCATTGATTAAAGTACACTAGTATGTACAATGTTAAACCGGAGACAGCTCTATCTAAACCGGAATTTTATGAAGCAACAACATCTGGCGGTTCAACAAGGGGACTAATGGTATATACCGGTTTGTTAATTTTTTCTACACCAAGTTAAACCGCCGGATCTAAGCATTGAAACAGTTGAGATTGCGGATGGGTAAGTGTACAAAAACAGATTTCACAAGATTTCTCTACAGCAACGGATCTGAAGCAAGTTCAGAAAAGAAGGAAAATATTCAAGGTTCAAAAAAGAACAGTACCGAATCAATGGGCAGAGATACGGATAGATCTATGGTCTTGAGGCATGTAAGTGAAGGCGGATGCTAAAAACTACCACTACACAGAGCAAAGGTTCACAGGTTCATCTAAGATCTATCATATGAGTATGAAGCAGACGATGAACACTGAAGAACTTGGAAACCCTAGAATGGATCTATGGAGGAAAAGGTGAAGAACTCACCGGAGCCGAGGAAGAAGCACATGGTCGCCGCAATGCTCTGGTACAATCAGGGTGATGCAGCGGCCAAGGTTGGAGAAGAGGTCGTCGACGGCGGCAGAGCTCCGAAGCTGGATGACGCAGGGAAGACGAAGCAGAAGGGCACGAAGGGGAAAAAGAAATGACCCTTTGGTCCTATTTATAAGGCAAGGGACATGTGTCAGGCGCGAAAATCAAGGGACCGTGGGTGGAAACGAAGCTGTTGCCTCGATTGTCACAAACCTATTAAACAAAAAGGGTATCATGGATAAGTTTCTTTATAACAGGTGACGTCACGCTGGTTTACAACGACCGGAGAAGATGACATCACGGCGGTTCAACAAACTACAAGAAGATGTTGAAGATGAAGATTTTGCTAAGGATTGACATGAACCTGTTCAAATCAATCTGGGGCCTAATGTTGGGGATATCACTACTGGGCGCAAACCGGCCTATCTGGGCCGGGTTAACTTCGTCAGTAGTTAACTATGTTAAAGCCCAAGAAGGCGGATGAGGGCTCAAGGCCCATAGTCGGATCAAGGCCTATAGCCGTAAACCCGCGTTGGTATGTAACTTGTATTGTAAGTTAGGAATAAGTAGAGACCAAACTGGACACATCTATGAGCCGGTATTGGGACTCTGTGAACCGACGAGCGTCACCTGTGTATATAAGGGGACAACCTGGCTGCGGTTCAGGACAACAGACAACAACTCGACACTTAGGCGAAGCTTGTTTGCTCCCTAGTCATCGAAATCCCATCAATTCCATCACAACTAGACGTAGACTTTTACCTTCATTGAAGGGGCCGAACTAGTATAAACTCTCTTGCGTCCCTATGTCCGCTTTAACCCCTTCAAGCGAACCCGTTGCGATGGCTCCACGACTAAGTCCTTTCATGAGGACATCTGCCGTGACAAAACCACGACAGGATGCCTATTCCGGGTATCATCAAACCCGACTGTATGGACCCCATGAGATAAAAACAACTTTCATCACTGCATTCGGGTGCTTTTGTTATGTCACCATGCCATTCAGTCTCAAGAACGCTGGTGCCACATTTATGAGTATGATTCAGAAATGCCTGCTCACTCAAATCAGTCGGAATGTGGAAGCATGCAAAGGTTCTGACCTGCTAACTGACCTCGCTGAAACCTTAGCCAACCTAAGAAGGTATGATATCAATCTTAATCCGTTGAAATGCACATTCGGAGTCCCAGGAGGAAAGTTACTCTGTTTCCTCGTTTCTGAACGATGGATCGATGCCAACCCAGAGAAAGTTGGAGCCATACTCCGGATGAAACGCCCTGTGTGTGTGCATGATGTTTAGAAAGCTTACTGGTTGTTTGGCCGCCTTGAGTCCATTCATCTCTCGCCTTGGTGAAAAGGAATTACCTCTTTACCGACTGATGTAGAAATCTCATAAATTCGAGTGGACTCCTGAAGCTGATGCAGCGTTTGTAGAACTCAAAACCCTGCTTTCCACCCAGCCGGTGCTCGCTGCTCCAATCAGCAAAGAACCTATACTGCTTTATATTGCAGCCATCGGACAAGTTGTCAATACAGTACTTACGGTCGAGCGGGAAGAAGAAGGAAAAACCTATAAAGTTCAGCGCCCAGTGTATTATATTTCTAAAGTCTTGACGCCATCCAAGGAAAGATATCCTCACTATCAGAAGCTTGTCTATGGGATTTACATGACCACGAAGAAGGTTGCACATTATTTCTCTGGTCACTCCGTTACAGTCGTCAGCGATCCACCTTTGTCAGAAATTGTGAACAACAGAGATGCAACTGGCCGAGTGGAAAATTGGGCGATTGAACTCCTTCCCTTAGATATCATGTTGGAGGCAAAGAATGCTATCAAGTCCCAGGCAATAGCAGATTTCCTCGCCGAGTTGGTCGAGCAGCAACAACCGACTCGGATTCACTCGGAGAATTGGACCATGTTCTTTGATGGATCCAAGATTGTCGGTGTACAAAAAGAGGGGTACACTTTTTGTACCCCTATAACTATGCATGGGCAGTCTAAGCCACGGGCACCACCACAGCAAGCAAGGCAAGGTAGGTGAGCCAGGGAAAGACCGAAGCTCAAGAGAACTAGAACGACACTAAGGCCAAGACCGCGAAGAGCAAAGGGGACGAAGCGGACTCCCCCGGCAAGATTCTTGCCGGGAGACAGTTTTAGCAACCCCGGCAAGACCCTTGCCGTGGCAACTCGCCCCACACCTATGGAGCAAATCACCCTTGAGTCCACTGCCCCCATGGGGGAAGGATTCGGGATACATCCCCGTGGTGGCATGCAGATCTTTGTGAAGACATTCAAGATCAGATACACTCTATAAAAGATGACGACCCTTGGCGGGATCCCAACCGAGGAAAACCACAAGGCCCCCGGCAAGAACCTTGCCAGGGATGACAGCAGGGCCTCGGCAAAACCCTTGCCGGGGCCCCGGCAAGGCCCTTGCAAGGACATTCGCAGGACCACCACCAGGCCCACGCCGACTAAACCTCCACCGCCGTTCGCATGCAGCTGCCGACCCAACCAGCTGGGCAGGCACCTGCGTGGCGGCATGCAGATCTTCGTGAAGACCCACCACTGTGCCACCTCAGTTGCCTGCCTACCTACATGGCATCGCAGGCGTCGCTGGCCAGGGCGTGTGTCGACACAAGAAGGAGCGGCGACGGACGAGACAGATTTCTCCCCCTTCCCCGATAAAGCAAGGACACCTAAGCAAGACGCATTAAATGCGCCTTGTCATGTAATGCGAGGGATAACCTCGCATCACTGTACCCTTTCCACCTCCTGTGTGCCACTATGGCAACCCCTTTTTCTATAAATGGAGGCCCGAGGCGACCAGAGGGGGGATTCGGCTTTTTGCAGCTCCTCACGCCCCATAGCTAGCTCAAGAACACAGATATACAATCCACCAAAGCAGGAGTAGGGTTTTACGCATCCTCGCGGCCCGAACCTGGATAAAGGAACCATGTGCTATCTGTTTGATCCGCTCTTCTCACGACCCCACGCCCCGCTAACCACAGTAGGGATTCTTGTGATCCCATAGGTGTCATTCCCACCGACATCTTTGGCGCGCCAGGTAGGGGGCGCAGTTGTGAGAATCGGCTCTAGCAATCAGCCCAGCACTCCTTCGTCTTCGTTGCTCTTGGAGAGGGAAGGAGGCCGGAAGATCAGCGCTCGAGCGACTACAAACAGAAGCTAAGTTACATTGGACACCGGATATTTCCATTCTATAATATAAAGTTATTATCCTTGGAGTTGTCGTTCTTTGTACAAAAAGAAACCTGTACGCAAATGGGGCCTTCCCCGATCGGCAATGCCTTTGTTCTGTTTCGAGTCCGCTCAACAGTTCAAATGGCTGCGTTGAAAACGGTAGGGTAGCCTTCCGCAATTGGCAAGGCTCTCGACTCTGACTCGAGTCAAACTCGACAGTTCGAGCAGCTGCGTGAAAGGTGGTAAGGTGGCTCACCCGGCAGCACGCTCAACCGGCAGGCCAATGGGGACCCGTCCCCGAGACGCCGCCTTGGGTTTCCGCGCTGGCAAGCTTACCTAGCTGGTGTAGGGTGGACGTACAAAGAGGCAACAAACAGGAAAATAGCATGCATAATCCCAAAAGTACTGCAAAGTTATATTACATCACATCATTGCTGCGGTTCTAACTAAAGATGAAATTTGTCTTGGTCATGAACCTGCAGCGGCGGTGAAGAACGGGATGCCTAATCCCGGCGCTGGCCTTCCACCCTCTTGATTTTGTCGATGCTGCTGATGACGGGCTTGATGTGCTCCTTGAGCACCGTGAGGTCAGTACCATCTGGCAAGCTATCCATCGCGGCATCGAAGTCGAGGTCGGGATTCCAGTACGCCATCTTGGTGAGGACCTTGGTCATGACCCCCCGGAAAAGTCGCCGGGCTTCCCCGGCCAACGTGGCCGCTCGGTTGGAGTGAAGATAAGCCAAGGCTCCAAGGACGCCCTCGAAGAACTGGGTCAGCTTGGTGTTGACGGTCCCGCGGCGCTCAGGGGCGTACCTCACATTTGGCATCCCCATAGTGGCCAACTGCAAGGTGACCCTGCCGGTGACGTCCTCCAGACGGCTGATCCATCTGTTCTCGTCCGCCACATATTCCTGGTGGGAGGCGGCCTCGTTCGCCCGCAGCTGCTTCTCCTCCTCCAGACTCCTGGTCAAGGTCTCCTCCCGAGCCCTGCTCTCCGACAACATCTTCTCGAGATCCTCCAGCTTTAGCTTGAGATCTCTGACGGAGTTTTGCGCTTCGGAGAGCTCCCCAGTCCTGCTGATGACCGCTCCTTGCGCCTCTGCCAAGGCGCTGTTGAGCGTGCTCTTCTCGTTGGACAGCTTGAGGGCCTGCTCCTTCAGCTCGTCCCGCTCCACCTCCAACTGCCTTAGTTTGCCGGCATGGGCCAGAGCCTGGGCATCGAGTGCCTCCTTGTGCCTCTGCTCCAGCTCGCGAGTCCGCCGCACGACAAAGGCCTCGTGCTCCTCATCCTTGCCACGGAGCGCTGCAGCAAGCTTCGCCTCACGCACGGTGAGGTCCTCTTCCTGGGAATCCAGTGCGGCTTGATGCTGGTTCCGGACGGCCTCGGCCGCGGCAGCCAAGTTTGCCGCCTTTTCCTGGGCCTTCTCGATGTCAGCCATCTTCATGGTGAGCTCGAAATTGCGCTTGGCCAATTCCTCCTGAAAGGCCCTCTGCTCCTCGCGAGTCTGGTGGAACCAGGTCTGCGTCTCAGCAATGCGCGCCTTGAAATCCACCTCCGCCTGGTCCACCGTTGCCGTCCTGAACTTAACCTTGTCCAGACGGACACAGTAGAGCGCCTGGAGTTTTCGGAAGTTGGCCCCCATAGCGCGAAAAAGCAGCTCTTCTGGAGAACCATCACCGCCAACGCCCGGTTCATCGACAACCTCGAGCCCGGTGGCGGCAAGCACCTCGCCATCAAAGACTTCCCCTTCAGCGGGCGATCGGGAACTTGACGCCCCTGGGAGATGGACGAAAAGATTGTCGCCCACCTTCAGATATCTGCCGGGGCCCGAGGTTGAGGAGGAGGGAGGCTGATCATCAACCACCTCTTCCTCGGCAGTGGTCTTGCCGGCTTCCCCGGCAGGCCCACCGTTGGCGCCCTCGGCAGAAGCCTCGCCGGTCGCCTTGGTGGCCCCCGCAGCGGTGACCTCGGCAGCATCCTTGGCAGCCTCATCAGCGGCGACCTCATCAGCATCCCTGGCAGCCTCCTCGGCGGCAATCCTATCGGCCTCCGCCATGGCCTCCTCAGCAATATTCCCAACAACAGTGTCCATGTCCTCCATACCTATTGAAGGAGGGCCTGGGTAGTAATGGGAGCATTGAGGCCAAGAAAAGAATAAGGGAAAAACAGAGACGGAGGATAGGCGACTCACCAGTGCCAGGCTGTGAAGCAGAAGTCCCCTCCCCGCCAGCATTCGGCGCCGTGGCAGAGTCACCAGCGCCCAAGTTCCCCTCTTCCTCCATGGGTGTGGGCTCCGTGCTTGATGCCCTTGCCGGGGACGCCCCTCGTGGCGGCGTAGTCGATGGGGGTGGTGTGTTGGGGGTAGCCCTCTGCAGCTCCTCCTGCTGCCGCTCCCCTCCTGCAAACCCGACAAGGTCAACACCATAGCATCGAATGCCTACCACATGTCGATAAGAGGAGGGTGACGAACTTACGCTGGGGGTTGTGCTGGGGGCTGCTGTCTGGGCTGCTCAGCACCACTAGTGGCGACTTTGAAGCACTGGCCGGGGGCTTGCCGCCCGCCAAGGCCTTGGCCCTCTTCACCCTCTGGGCCAATGTCTCTGCATCCATGCAAAAGAAAAAACGGATCAAGATAAGTGACTTAATTCAGGGGAATGGAAATGGCAGTAAGGGACGGAGTACTTACTTGTCACCCATCTCCTGTTCCTCCACCACTTTCCTTTTCCTCTTCGGGCTGAGAGGCCCGAGATGAAAAGCGACCTCCACGTCAACATCCGAGTCGACATCTGCCGGAGGAGGCGAAGACGGCGGGGTTTGTGCGCACCCAGATGAGGAAGGGGTTGTTGTCTTCTTCTTCTCAGCGGCCTTCATCAGCCTCTTGGCTGCCATGGCCCTCGTGTGACGCCCAGACCCCTCCAGGGTCAATTGAGGCCGCGTAGCCCTGCCGGGCCGGACCGGCTCGCCGGAGCCAGCCCACCGCAGGACTCGCCCTCTTCCCCTGGTTGGCGTCGAGCCCGCCGCCACGTCCTCCGACGACGACGACTCGTCGTCCGTGTCTTCGACAAGCGGAGCTCCAGTGTCGGCGCTGCTGACCTCCTCGGTGGCCGCCGCCCACCAGATGAGCTGCTCTTCCTCCGCAGCCATTGCGGCCTTGTCCTCCACGCCCCCGGCACTGCCGGCCTCCATGGCGAGCTGTGCCTCCCTCGCCCTAGTGGCGATGTAGTCCAGCTCTGCCTGGGTGGTGTCCATGACAAGCCACCGCTCGGCGTCAGCATTGACATGTACCTCAATCAGGGTGTCAAAGAATTGCTGCACATCCGCGTCCTTCGGCTCCTTCTAGCTCGGGACAGGGCCGTGTGCATTACAGTCCGGCATCATGGCGATGATCTCGGACCGACGTGAATTGTTGCACAACGGGACCACCCCCGCTGGCAGCTTGAAAAACGGCCCCTTGAGGGCCTTGCCAACCTTTGCGGCAGCCCTCGAGGCCTTGCCGGTCCGTTCGACCTTGCCATCGCGACCCACATCAAGCTGGAAAAGCCGCTGGCAGAAGTGGGCATGCGCCATCATTGTGAAGTTGTGATCAAGGCCGGGGCGGAGTCGCATAATGTCAGCCGGATTCGTAAAGAGCCAAGCTGGCTTCCACTTGTTGTGCAATGGGGCGATCCGACGGCAAATGAAGTCCGCCCTGATCATCTCAAGGGTGAGTCCAGCCCGGGTGAGCCGGAGAATCCTAGTACTGGCAACAGTGAGCCTCTCGTCGGCGGCGTCGACATCGGTCCAATCGCTGCCACGGACCGGCGGCACTCGGCGGACCTTGCAGAATTCCGGCGGGTCTTCATCCTCAATCCAGCACCACTGGCCACGCCATTCCTCCCACCTCTCCTTCATGGCACCGTCCGAGTACGCCCCCTTGGATCTTGGGATCTAGGTGATGCAACCAGAGGCGACACCTAACGGCTGGACCCGAGGGAAGAAATAATGGCGGAAGAGCACTGTGTTGGGCTCCACCCCGGCAAAGCCTTTGCAAAGATGCGCGAAGAAAGCCATGCACGCCACTGCATTCGCAGTAAAATCCAAGAGGCGAAAGCCGAAGGTGTGCATAAAGTCGCAGAAGAGAAAGGGGGGCATAACCCGTAAGAAAGATAATCGATGAAAAAGGGATACCAATTTGGAGCAGGATCGGCGCAAGCAACAGGAATGACGCGCGTCGCCGGGTGTCCCGAATTCTCTCCCCCCGTCTTCGCTCCCCATAGGGGCTTGAAGGAGGCCCGGAGCTCATGAACATGAACCATCGAGGGGAAGAAAAAGGCGGACTTCGTCCGGTCCCCAAACAGTGCGCTCTCCGGCGGCTCCACAGTGCCAGTGCCCTTAGCCACCCCCTTGCCCTTGACGGATTTGGGCGCCATGGCGGCCAAGAAGTTTAGAGGGCTGAGGAAGGGGGATGGCGAAGCAACGACGGCGGGCGACGGTGGAACCTTAGGAAGGAAGGAAGAGAGGAAACGGCGGCTCTGAGATTGGAAAAGGCACGAGGAAAGAGGAGAAGGTGAGCAGCGCGCCCGCGGTTATTCCTTTTTTATGGGGGAACACACGGGCCGCCTCCTTTCACATTAACTGTGGTGTGACGCATGCCCGTGGGAACCAACCCCACGCATGCTGCCCACGTCACACGCACCTCCCCACGCCGCGCCACGCGCGGGAGTCGTGGGAAGCGCAGCGCGCGAAGAACCTTACCGCGGTAAAAACCGCCCCGCCTGCCCGCGCACCGTTTTTGGGCCTAGCCCAACAACGCGTTGCGCTTATGTGTGGCCCAGGCTCGGGGGCTCCTGTCGGTGTACAAAAAGAGGGGTACACTTTTTGTACCCCTATAACTATGCACGGGCAGTCTGAGCCACGGGCACCACCACACCAAGCAAGGCAAGGGAGGTGAGCCAGGGTAAGACCGAAGCTCAAGAGAACTAGAACGATGCCAAGGCCAAGACCACAAAGAGCAAAGGGGACGAAGCGGACTCCCACGGCAAGATTCTTGCCGGGAGACAGTTTTAGCAACCCCGCCAAGACCCTTGCCGCGGCAACTCGCCCCACACCTACGGAGCAAATCACCCTTGAGTCCGCTACCCCCATGGGGCAAGGATTCGGGAAACATCCCCGTGGTGGCATGAAGATCTTTGTGAAGACATTCAAGATCAGATACACACTATAGAAGATGACAACCCTTGGCGGGATCCCAACCGAGGAAAACCACAAGGCCCCCGGCAAGTACCTTGCCGGGGATGACAGCAGGCGCCTTGGCAAAACCCTTGCCGGGGCCCCGGCAAGGCCCACGCCGACTAAACCTCCACAGTCGTTCGCATGCAGCTGCTGACCCAACCAGCTGGGCAGGCACCTGCGTGGCGGCATGAAGATCTTCGTGAAAACCCACCACTGCGCCACCTCAGCTGCCTGCCTACCTACATGGCATCGCAGGCGTCGCTGGCCAGGGCGCGTGTCGACACAAGAAGGAGCGGCGACGGACGAGACAGATCTCTCCCCCGTCCCTGATAAAGCAAGTACACCTAAGCAAGACGCATTAAATGCGCCTTGTCATGTAACACGAGGGAGAACCTCGCATCACTGTACCCTTTCCACCTCCTGTGTGCCACTGTGGCAACCCCTTTTTCTATAAAAGGAGGCCCGAGGCGACCAGAGGGGGGATTCGGATTTTTGGAGCTCCTCACGCCCCATAGCTAGCTCAAGAACACAGATATACAATCCACCAAAGCAGGAGTAGGGTTTTACACATCCTCGCGGCCTGAACTTGGATAAACGAACCATGTGCTATTTGTTTGATCCGCTCTTCTCACGACCTCACGCCCCGCTAACCACAGTAGGGATTCTTGTGATCCCATAGGTGCCGTTCCCACCGACAAAGATGTTGAATGGTTCTAGTGCTGGGGTGGTATTGGTATCCCCTCAAGGAGACAGAGTCAGCTATGTTCTTCAGATCCATTTTGATTCCTCCAACAACGAAGCCGAATATGAAGCACTTCTGTACGGGTTGCGTATGGCCATTTCACTCGGCGTCCGTTGCCTAATGGTCTACATCGACTCAGATTTGGTGGTTAATCAAGTAATGAAGTAGTGTGACGTCAGAAGCCCGGCTATGACTAGTTATTGCAATGAAGTGAGAAAGTCAGAGAAGAAGTTTGAGGAGTTAGATCTCCATCATATACCCCGATTGAAAAATCAAACAGCTAATGATTTGGCAAAGATAGGCTCCAAGCGTGAGCCTACTCCCAGTAATGTGTTCTTGGAGCATCTCCATACGCCGTCCGTCCAAGAGGATCCCTTCACGGAGGAGCCCCCACAACCTAAGAGTCCTACTGATCCGACTGAAGTTGAAGCCCCAGCCGTGGTCAACTTGGTCGTGGAAGTTTTGGTCGTCATACCCGATTGGACAGTGTCGTACATCATGTATATTCTCAGGAAAGAGCTTCCAGAGGATGAAGAAGAGACTCGTCAGATTGTCCGACAATCTAAAGCTTTCACAGTAGTCGGTGGATAGCTTTAGAGAGAAAGTGTTACCGAAGTTTCTCACAGTGCATAACACCAGAAGAAGGTCGAGTGATCCTCAACAACATCCACTCGGGGACCTGTGGTCACCATGCGTCCTCTCGGACCATTGTGGCCAAAGCATACCGAGCAAGATTTTATTGGCCACAAGTGAATGAAATGGCAAAATACATAGTCGACAGATGTGAAGGTTGCCAGTTCTACTCCAACATATCTCACAAGCCTGCATCAGTCTTGAAGACCATTCCACTCGTCTGGCCCTTTGCTGTTTGGGGATTAGATATGGTTGGACCTCTGAGGACTGAGAGAACTGGCTTCACCCACGTGCTCGTAGCAGTCGACAAGTTCACCAAATGGATTGAAGCCAAGCCTATTAAAAACCTCGAAGCAAGTACTGTTGTCAGCTTCATCAGAGAGTTAACATTCAAATATGGTGTCCCGCATAGCATCATCATGGATAATGGGTCGAACTTTGATTCTGATGAGTTCAGAGCCTTTTGCGCTTCCCAAGGTACTCGGGTCGACTATGCTTCAGTCGCCCATCCCCAGTCGAATGGACAAGCTGAAAGAGAAAACAGATTGATTCTCAAAGGACTGAAACCCCAGTTGATGCGTGACCTCAAGCATGGAGCGGGCACTTGGGTCGATGAACTTCCATCAGTACTTTGGGGATTGAGGACAACTCCTAATCGGTCGACTGGCCGAACTCCATTCTTCTTAGTCTATGGGGCTGAAGCTATGCTTCCGAGTGATTTACTTCATAACGCCCCATGAGTGGAACACTTGTCAGAAGCCGAAGCAGAACAAGCCCGTCAGGATGCTGTTGACCTTCTGGAAGAATAAAGAGAGATGGCGCTGATCCGGTCGACCATCTATTAGCAAGACCTGTGTCGATTCCACGCTAGAAACGTGAGAGTTCGAGCATTTCAAGAGGGAGACCTAGTTCTTCGAGTGGATCAGCAGAAACCACACAAGCTCGCTCCTGCTTGGAAGGCCCCTTCATCATCACCAAAGTACTTCACAATGGGGCTTCTCCACTCTACAATGTGGGGCACAATAAAGACTAGCCACGCGCTTAGAATGTGGAGCTGCTCCGCCCCTTTTATACTTAAGCATTCAGATTGTTGTGATGTAATAAGAAATACATTGTAGTTCAATTATCAAAGACACAATTTCACAGATGATTGTTGTTCCTTTTTTAAGTGTTCTCAATCCCCCAGTGGGTGCCTTAGCTGAGAATCTGCTTCGCCTAAGTTTCAAAAAATCAAATACAACAGAGTGATGAGCAAGTCTCTCACTCGGGGGCTTAGTTGCGAATATGCTCCGCCTAAGTTTCAAAAAATCAAATCCCACCGATTGATGAGAAAGTCTCTCACTCGAGGGGCTTAGCTGCGAATCCGTTTCGCCTAGGTTTAAAAAATCCTACCGAGTGGTGAGCAACCCTCCCACTCGGGGGCTTAGCTGCAGTTCAACACTCGCCTGAGTTTAAACAATCCTACCGAGTGGTGAAAAACCCTCCCACTCGGGGGCTTAGCTGCAGTTCAATACTCGCCTAAGTTTAAAAAATCCCACCGAGTGGTGAGAAACCCTCCCACTCGGGGGCTTAGTTGCAGTTCAATACTCGCCTAAGTTTAAAAAATCCTACCGAGTGGTGAGCAACCCTCCCACTCGGGGGCTTAGTTGCAGTTCAATACTCGCCTAAGTTTAAAAAATCCTACCGAGTGGTGAGCAAGTCTCCCACTCGGAGGCTTAGCTGCAGTCCAGTACTCGCCTAAGTTTAGAAAATCCTACCGAGTGGTGAGCAACCCTCCCACTTGAGGGCTTAGTTGCAGTTCAATACTCGCCTAAGTTTAAAAAATCCTACCGAGTGGTGAGCAAGTCTCTCACTCGGAGGGCTTAGCTGCAGTGCAGTACTCGCCTAAGTTTAAAAAATCTTACCGAGTGGTGAGCAAACGTCCCACTCGGGGGCTTAGTTGCAGTTCAATACTTGCCTAAGTTTAAAAAATCCTATCGAGTGGTGAGCAACCCTCCCACTCGGGGGCTTAGCTGCAGTTCAATACTCGCCTAAGTTTAAAAAATCCTACCGAGTGGTGAGCAAGTCTCCCACTCGGAGGCTTAGCTACAGTCCGATACTCGCCTATGTTTAGAAAATCCTACCGAGTGATGAGCAACCCTCCCACTCGAGGGCTTAGCTGCAGTTCAATATTCGCGTAAGTTTAAAAAATCCTACGGAGTGGTGGGAAAGTCTCTCACTCGGAGGCTTAGCTGCAGTCCAGTACTCGCCTAAGTTTAAAAAATCCTACCGATTGGTGAGCAACCCTCCCACTCGAGGGCTTAGCTATAGTTCAATACTTGCCTAAGTTTAAAATAATTCTAGCAAGTGGTGAGCAAGCCTCGCACTCGGGGCTTAGCTGCAGTCCAGTACTCGCCTAAGTCTTAATGTCCGCTCCATCCTTACGCGTAAGGACGGTGAGGTGGAGGTCGACCACGATCTGCCCTTAGAGCTTTGCCACAAATACAACATCCACTCCATCCTTACCCATAAGGACGGCGAGGCACAGGTAGGCCACGATCTATCCTCGGAGCTTTGACACAAATACAACGTCCGCTCCATCCTTATCTGTAAGGATGGAGGGGTGCAGGTCGACCACAATATACCCATGATTCACTCGACCGAGCTGCATCACAAAGTCAATAGCAACTCAAACTGAAAGAAACAAGTTCTGCATAAAGAGTCAGAAGATTCAAAATCAACCAAAGTTCAGATGAAATCGTAAGGTTCAGAACACGGATTAAAGTACTCGAGCATCAGGCCCGAAGGAGTTTAACGGTTACAAAATCACTCGGCATTCCGAGGAAAATTTAAGGTGTGGCATAAAGTTTGTTTACTCCGCAGGACGAGGGCTTGCAGGCTCAACAAACTCGTCCAGATCAATCCCGTCAGCAATCCGAGTGCCAGCAACAATGAAGGTTTCCAGGAAGGATCGGAAGTCATGCCTTTTGGTATTGGCAACCTTGATCGCTGCCAGCTTCTCTTCTCGGTCTTCCTTGTAGTGGACTCGAACCAGCCACAGAGCCACGTCAGCACCGCATCGGTCAGAAGACTTCTTCCATTCTCGCACTCGACAAGGGACCTCATTGAGTCAAGTCATTAGGGACTCGAGGTCATTTTGAACCGTCACCCTTGGCCAGAATGTTGTATCGATGCCCGACACCGCCACCTTCAGGCGAGCAAGATAGCACATAACACTGGCAACACGGGATTCCAGTCGAAGCACATTCATAGCAGCATCATCACCGATGGGAGAAAGGACTTGGGTCCAGATCTGTCTCGACCTGCCCGGTCTCTTCTTCAAAGTTTTGAAACAATTCTATAAACTCAAAGAAATAATGAATCGACGAATGCCTGATGAATCGACAACAATTAAACAGTCGAGCAAAGGGAAATACTTTCGAGCATAAGGAACAACTTTTTGGCAAGTGCCCCCAATAAGCCTCCAGGTCATTTCTCTTAGGAGAAATGCCTTCAATCTTCTCGTTCAAAGCAACTTTGTCCTTCTTCAGACGGTTGCTTCTTTGTTGGCCTCGGTGAGGGGTGCCTTTAGTTTGGCGTTGTCTTCCTCTAGTGCTCCAACTGAAGCCAGCTTCTTGTCGGCAAATGCAGTCTTCTCCTTAGCCTCCTTCTGCGCAGCTGGAAGGTCAAGATCCTTTTGAGCCAAAGCTTGCTTCATTTTCTCTGAAGAATGTGCATTCGGGTCAAGGAGAGGAACGAACAGATAACTTGAGGGATAGTCAAGATAAACAGTCGACAGGTCGATACCTTCCGGACCAGCTACTTCGTCTTGAGCCTTTTTCAAGTTTTGGTTGGCCAGCTTCAAAATAATGGTTGAGTTGCCTCTGCTTTTCTTCGAATTCGGCGAACTTGGAGATAAGATCATAGGATTTCTACAGTTGGCAAAAGGTACATGTCACATCCCTAGTTCTGGTATGACCTAGACTAGCTAGTCATGTGTGCATCATGTTTAAATTTCAATGAATTTGAAATGGGGACATGTGAAAGCCTTAGAAATCATTTCTGAAAATGACCAAGATAAAAATTACTTCAAATAGGTCTAAGAAAATGGTCATGTTTCTCTCTGAAAATGTTGGCCAGAGCTAAAATTCAAACCAATATTTTCAGGAGCTCATAAATATTTATTTTGGGCATTTCGAATTAATTCAATAACTATTTGCATTGGATTTATATTTGATATATTTCAAATATGATCCAATAATTATGGAAATTGTTGTGGGGATTTATATTAATGTGACTAGTCCACACAACAATTTACAGAAGCTTAGAAAATGATTTGGGTTGAAAATCAAATCAAAACAGAGTTAAAGAAAATAGAAAACTTAAAGAATTAGAAAGAGAGAGAGAGGGGGGGGGAGAGAGAGAGAGAGAAGCCACCTGGGCCACTTACTTGGCACCTACCGCAGCCCACTGTGTGGCCCAGCCCACCACCGCCGCCTCCCCAGCCGTCTTCCTCCTCTGCCAGGAGGACGAGCGCGTGCCCGGCGCGCGCGGGCACACGCCGGCCACCTCCTGTTTCCCTGCTCGCCGCTGGAGGCACCCGAGGGCGCCGCGCACTCCCCGCGACCTGCTCTCACTCCTTCCTCTCTCTCTGGCCCTTCTCCTCCCCTGTTTCTGTCGTTCTAGCGCGCACCACCAAGCGGAGCTCGTCGCCATCGTCGCCGTTCACCATGGCCACCGCCTCCCGCTCGCCTCATTGACCTGTCCACGAGCCCCGCCACCATCGCCTGCGCCTCTCCATCGAGCCACGTGACGCGGGAAGCCCTGGAGAGCCGCCACCGCCATCGTCTTCACCTCCGGCCGCCGGAGATCTCCTTCGCTGCCCCATTGACCTCAGTGCATCCCCGAGCCCGCTAAGCATCTCGTCGCTCCCGCTGTGAGCTCCAGATCCTGCTCCCCCTCTCCGTTTTTCCCCTCGTGCGCTGTAGCCGTCGCCTCGCCTGCAGCCGAACGCGCTGCCGCCCGTGCTCATCACCGGTGATGCTCCTTTGACCATTTGGTCCCGGGCATGCGCCCATCGTACCCACTGCACCACGTAGACGCCGTAGGTGCTAAACGTACATCGCCACGGCCACCGCAACCGCGTCCCCGATTGCTGCCAACTCCGGCCGCGGCAACCTCGTCGCCGGCGCTGCCCCCGGCCACCCCAGCTCCCGCCACCGCCACCATTGGAAGCGCCACTCCGTCCGCATCCTGTAGATGTGCTCCGCGCGCCAAACGGCGCTCTGTAGGCGAATCCCGCAGTGCACCGCCGCATCTGGACTCGCCGGCGGCTAAACGCCGGCGACCGCTGACCCTTTGACCGGCGTGGGTTGACCCCACTGCCCGGTTTGACCTCCCCTCTCTCTCACTGACTTGTGGGCCCCGCCCATTTAATTACTCTAGTTAGCACTAATTAACTAGTTAGGTTAGTTACTACAGTCACTAACTAGTGGGCCCTGCCCAGATAATTAGGGCTAACTTACTTAGTTAGTTGACTGGGTCACTGACCAGTGGGTCCCACTGGTCAGGTTTGACCTGGTCGACGCCTGTTGACTACTGACGTCACCCTGACGTAGTGCTAACGCAATAATGTAATTTCTGGATTAAAAACAATTCTAGAAATTCCTGAAATTGCTCTAAACTCCAAAAATTCATAGTAAATCAACTGTAACTCCAAATGAAAAGATTTATATATGAAAAATTATCGGAAAAATGCAATCTGTCCATATGTACCATTCTCATGAATGACATACCAACTTATACCTACTGTATAAGTGAAAACATGATAATTGCATTTTAAGTGCTTAATGTGGAGCTTGCATATTAACCTTTGGTTCATATGGACTTCCTCTAAATTGTTGCTAGATGCATTAGTACAAATCATAACATCATTGCCATGTCACATTCACGCATCATATTGTGCATTGCATTGATTGTGTTCTTCCTTGTTGCTGGTAATTGTTCCCTCTCGATAGACTTGTTCCTAGATAACTTGAAGTGGATACTCTAAAACTCGCAAGATAAGTGTGAGTGCTATGGATGGCGTTCTCGTAGGCAAATGGGAGTGGATCCATAGTGGTGTATTGATATGGTGAATATGTAGACTCATGTGCGCCACCTCAAAAGAGTTACTAGCAGTCATAGTCTAGGATAGCCACCGAGTCAAAGCTGGATTGCTGTAGTCAAACTCCACCACCCCTATTGTTGATACCGATGCATATGTAGATAGTTCTGATGTATGTCTTGCTGGGTACATTTGTACCCACGTTTGCTTATTTTATGTTTTGTAGAGAGACTTCAGTCTCGCTAGTAGTTCCGCGTGGACTTCGACGTTTAGCTTTGTAACGCCCTCGATGCGGCTATATCTCCCACGTGTCGAAGCACGACTTAGATGCATAACCGCATTGAAAGCAATGTCGCAAGTGAGGTAATCTTCACACAACCCATGTAATATATAAGGGAAAGAGATACATAGTTGGCTTACAATCGCCACTTCACACGATACATGAGTAAAGCATTACAATCATCCAAATACAGCCAAGGTCCAACTACGGAACCAAAATAAAAGAAGACTACCCCAATGCTACACAGATCCCCGATCTACCCCAACTGGGCTCCACTACTGATCAACTAGAACGAAACAACCCAAAGGACAAGATCTTCATCGAGCTCCTCCTTGAGCTTGGTTGAGTCTCCTGCACGGTATCATCGGCACCTGCAAACTGGTTTTGGAAGTATCTGTGAGTCACGGGGACTCAGCAATCTCACACCCTCGCGGTCAAGACTATTTAAGCTTATAGGTAAGGTAATGGTATGAGGTGGAGCTGCAGCAAGCGACTAGCATATATGGTGGCTATCATACGCAAATGAGAGCGGGAAGAGAAGGCAAAAGCACGGTCGAGAAATCTATGATCAAGAAGTGATCCTAGAACAACCTACGTCAAGCATAACTCCAACACCGTGTTCACTTCCCAGACTCCACCGAGAAGAGACCATCACGGTTACACACGCGGTTGATGTATTTTAATTAAGGTCAACTTCAGGTTTTCTACAATCGGACATTAACAAATTCCCATCTGCCCATAACCGCGGGCACGGCTTTCGAAAGATCATATCCCTGCAGGGGTGTCCCAACTTAGCCCAACACAAGCTCTCATGGTCAACGAAGGATATTCCTTCTAGCGGGAAGACCCGATCAGGCTGAGAATCCCGGTTACAAGACATCCTCGACAATGGTAAAACAAGTCCAGCAAGACCACCCGATGCGCCGACATCCCGATAGGAGCTGGACATATCTCGTTCTCAAGGCAACACCGGATAAGCGCTCCGTACAACTAAAACCAGCCCTCAAGTTTCCCCGAGGTGGTGCTACAAAGGACTCTAGTTCGGACCAACACTTAGACAAGCACTGGCCCGGGGGGTTAAAATAAAGATGACCCTCGGGATGCATGACTCCCAAGGGAAAAAGGCTAGGCGGCGAATGGTAAAACCAAGGTTGGGCCTTGTTGGAGGAGTTTTATTCAAGGCGAACTGTCATGGGGTTCCCATAATAACTAAACTGCATAAGGAATGGAAAATCCGAGAACATAACACCGATATGACGAAAACTAGGGCGGCAAGATTGGAACAAAACACCAGGCATAAGGCCGAGCCTTCCACCCTTTACCAAGTATATAGATGCATTAATTAAATAAGAGATATTGTGATATCCCAACAACATATCCATGTTCCAAACATGGAACAAGCTCCAATCTTCACCTGCAACTAACAACGCTATAAGAGGGGCTGGGCAAAGCAGTAACATAGCCAAACAACGGTTTGCTAGGACAAGGTGGGTTAGAGGCTTGGCTTAACCATATGAGAGGCATGATAAGCAAGTGGTAGGTATCGCAGCATAGGCATAGCAAAAGAGCGAGCAAACTAGCAAGCAAAGATAGAAGTGATTTTGAGGGTATGTCATCTTGCCTGAGATCCCGCAACGAAGAAGAAGGAGTCCATGAAGAAGACAAACGATGTAGCCAACGGATCCTCACAAACGCAACGTTACCGGATTACCGAGAAGAAGTACACCAGAAAGAAGGCAAACAACATAGTGAACAAACATCACATAAGGATGGCATGATGCACAACCAAGTATGATGCATGTCCGGTTTAATGATACATGGCATGGCATGGCAAAGTGCACAAACAATCCTACAAATTAAGTGGAGCTCAATATGCAACTCCATTGCATATTGTTGAAACACCACATTCAAGTTATTTAGTTCGATCTCGTTTATGTACCCAACAATATTAAATGTTTTTCAACATGGCAAGAGGGTGAAGCAAATTAAAACTACCTATCTAGTCAAGTTTAAATGAGGCCGAAAACAACGAACAACAATTCCGGAAAATCCTCATATGCATATATTAGGTTTGATACTGATCTTCCCTAAACACAATTTTAGATTTGTTAAACATGCAAAGTAAGGCCACCATGTTAAACTAGGCATAATTCTACCCCATTTACATATAAAGTTTGTTAGGTTTGTAGCTACGGTTATTTAGTTATGAATTAAACCATTTTAGCATATCATTTAAACAAGTTAATACAAACAACAAGTTTAAACATTTTAACATGGTCAAAAGTTGCATATTGTGAAAGTACATGAAATTCTAAGCAAGATGCATATATGACATGTTTTATTTGGATGCATGGATATTTAGTTATGAACAATTCAAAATGAGGGCATTTTTTGTAAATATGCATGCACCTGGAATTAGACAAATCGCAGCGAACATAAAAAAATGCGGGCTGAATGATGCTCACTGTGGAAGCCCAATAGCAGATCTGGCCCGAAGTGGATGTGGCTGTGTGCGTGCAATAGTACAGGAAAAACAGGGCAAAAAATGAGGTCGGCTGTGACTCGATCCCACAACCTCCTGGATAGAGGAGCAAAGTGTTTACCACTGTGATGTTGCTGCATGTTTGTGCAAAACAAGGGCGTCGCTCGACTTGAACAAAACCAGAGACCAGGCCTTCTTCTTCGTGGATCACCAAGGAACTGGGTGACGTCGCCGGCGAGCAAGACGGCGACCCTCGCGACCACAGGCCAACGACGGGGGTGCGAAAAAACATGTGTGTGTGCTCGCACAGCAAGGCGGCTCGTGCAAAGGCTAGATGTGCGGGATCTCGAGGACGAGCTCGTGCTCGCCTCATGCATGGCGTGCGGCAGGAGCTAGGTGAGCATGGAGAGACTTGCGGGAGAGCTGCGGCGCGTGTGTGTGCCCTGTGGAGGAACAATCCTCGGTGGTGGCGATACGTGCAACTAAGGCGACTACGATAAGCGAAAGAGAGCAAAGGGAGCGGGAGGAGGCTCAGGAGTTCTCACCCAGCTTGTGCACGAGATCGACAAGGGTAGAGGCGAACGCAGATGTCCGTGAGGAAGACCGGCGGCGCGGGGCTCGATGCAGGTGGCTGCGCAGACGACGCGGGGACGTCCGGGTGAGACGCGAGGTAGAGCAACGGGTCTTGGGGGTCCGCCATGGCTTAGCGTCGGCGAGGGATGGTGGGGAAGGCCGGGGACGGCCGGATCCTTGACCGGCGCGTGAGAAGAGGCAGCTCCAGCGGGGGGTGGAGGCAAACCGGCGGCCATGGACTTTGAGTTCCCTAGCAGGGCTCCTATAGGGAAAGACATGAGGGGAGAGATGAGCAGCGGGACATAGAGAACAACAAGGGAGGAGAGGCGCGGGAGGAGATGAGGTGGTGCTGGTCACCTGCGGGTCGTCGGCAAGTTTCGGTCGAGAGGATGCAGCAGGGCTCGGAACTGCTGTTGCTGCTTGGGGACACGGCGTCCCTGGCGTCCATGGCGGGCTCCTTGCTGATAGAAAAAAAATAGGCAGGGAGATGAGAGAGAGAAACGGGAGAGAGCATGAGAAGATGAAGAAGGGGCGTCGGCGCTCATCTTCGGCGAAGCTTGCTGGCGGTGGCGTGGCACGAGGCGAAGGGGATCGAGCGTAGAGGCGCAAGAGGAGGAGCTTCGGGCAGAGGGATGGATCGAGGGGAAGGACGAGCGCTGCACTGGTTGGTGGGTGGCTGAAGACGAGGTGGATGCGGGATGGATCCCGATGTGGATTTGGTGGAGCGGCGGCGGCGACGAGTGGATAGGGGAGGATCCCTACAAAGTAGGGTTTGGTCTAGAAATACATCGGCTATATATAGTAGCTGGGTTAGGGTAAGACTATATCGTCCCTCCGATCGTAATTGGATGGTCGAGAAAAAAATAGTTAGGGAGTCTAGATAAGAAAACGGAGACGTTTTGTAGATCTTTGGGGATGATCCGGACACAACGGTGGCGACAGCCCGAGTCAGGTTCGGGACAACTTTCGGACGCGCGCGAGGGCGGGCTGCGGGCTGACGAGAGAGGTTTGGTTGGACCTGGCGGTAGGTAGTGGGCTACTGGGCTGTGTAGACGGTCTCGAGCTGAGAGAAGAGAAGAGAGGGAGGCCCGGCGACTGTTTTCGGAGACCGAAAACGTCCGACGTGTGCCCGGCTATAATGCCGCTATAGTTTAACGGTTGGGCTATCAGACGAATTCCGAATGCGATGAAACTTGACAGGCGGTCTATCTACACTATAATAAGACCACACGCCATCTTTCAACCCATTCCGAGAACATTTTCCGGACACTTATAAAATACTATTTCGGACATGCCGCGGGCGGGTGCATGTGTGGTTGGGCTCAGAACAAACAACGGACAGAACGAGGAGACCGGGACAGATGCAAGTTTTTAAAACATGATGATGCAATGCACATGATGACATGGAAAGATGCGAAACGCAAGAAAATGACAAGGCAACAACAACGAAACACCGGAAGACACCTGGCACAACTATCTCGGGGCGTCACAAGCTTGTTACCTCAGCTACGATCTTGTGCCCTCGGCAGGATCATGTAGATAGTGAGGCTTCTCGGCCTTTTTCATTTGTAGTTGTCTGTAGTCAGACAAGTTAAGCTTCCGCTTGTGCTATTGCTTGTATGCTCCGAATGTTGGGTCATGAGACCCATGCCTGTAATACTTGGCTCCTCGGAGTCTAATGAATAAATACTTTGAGTTGTAGAGTCATGTTGTGATGCCATCTTGTATCTGCACATATCGAGCATATTGTGTGTATGATTGAAATGCTTGGTATGTGTGGGATCTGACAACCTAGTTGTTTATCCTTGGTAGCCTCTCTTATGGGGAAATGTAGTCTGGTCCTTTCACTGAGCCTTGGTAGTCTGCTACAGCCCGGTTTACCGGAGTCCTGCTAGCCCAGTACTACTGCTCCGGAACACTTAGACTGCCCGGCATGTGATTCACTTTGTTCCTGTGTCTGTCCCTTCGGGGAAATGTCATGCGGTGACTTCCAGAGTCCTGCTAGCCTGCTACAGCCCGGGTTCCCGGAGTCCTGTTAGCCTAGTTGCTACAGCCCGGAGTCACACACTAATGACCGACACGTTCGATGCTAGTTCATGTATGCCTGTCCCCATAAGTTAGTGCCAATCTGGGTTCATGACTAGTCATGTCGGCCCAGGTGTGACTTAGGATCGGCGTCCTGGCAGGTTTGGTATCAAAGCCTGACCGTGTCAGGACCCCGATTCCAAGTCACATCGATCTAGCCGGTAACACCTCATATCACATTGCGGCCTCACGCACAGTATCCCCACGGGTGTCGCCTTACCATGGCCCGGGACCGTTTGCGCCTTTTGGCTCACGTATATGATAGTGTCGCTAGCATCCATATGACAGAGAACCCGGGCCGACATGGCTATTCGTGAACCCAAAGCGGCACAGACCTATGGAGACAGGCATACATGAATCACATCGAGCATGTCGGTCATCAGCGAGTGAATCTGGGCTGTAGCACTGGGCTAACAGGACTCCAGGGAACCTGGGCTGTAGCAGGCTAGGCAGGACTCTGGAAGTCACCGTGTGACATTTCCCCAAAGGGACAGACATAGGAACGAAGTGAAACACATGCCGGTCAGTCAAGTGTCCTGAGCAGTAGTGCTGGGCTAGCAGGACTCCGGTGAACCGGGCTGTAGCGGACTACTATGGCTCGAGGAGCACTATACTACATTTCCCCATAAGAAAGGCTGCCAAGGATAAACAACTAGATTGTTGGATCCCACACATACCAAGCATTTCAATCATACACACAGTATGCTCGATATGTGCAAATACAACATGGCATCACAAGAAAACTCTACAACTCAAGTACTTTATTTAAAGGCTCCAGAGAGCCATGCATAACATGTTCATACAGGTAGGGGTCACATGACCCGACACTCAAGTCATACAAGCATACAAGCACATGCGGAATCAAATAGTCTGAGTACAGACACTAGAAAGAAAGAAGGCTTCTCGAAGCCTGTCTATCTACATAGGGCCCTCCATGGCCAGGATCACCACCTGGGTGGCAAGTCACTCATCGATGTCGAGATCTACAAAAAACACATCGGAGGGGCGGTGTTGTCGTCTGAAAGCAGTAATTAAAGCAAACATGAGTACAAAGGTACTCAGCAAGTCTTACATCAGAACCTACAATACATGCTCATTCTCAAGAAGGTGGTGGAGTTATTGCAGCAAGCCAGCTTTGACTCTTGGCTAAGCTATCCTACGAGACACCACTAGTAAAATAGTTTTCGCACAGGAGTCCATTAATCACCAACACAATACTCCACCGAGGATCCTCCCTCGTCATCCTACGAGAGAGCCATCCTCGGTACTCACACTTATCTTGAGTCTTTTAGTAGTAACCATTAACTTGTCTATGAACTGTATAGGCAACCAAGTAGTCCTTTACCGCGGACGCGGCTATTCGAATAGTTTTATACCCTGCAGGGGTGTAATTCGTCACACATGTTTCCACCACTTAGCGTCTGCACACGACATGTGCTCGGCAGACTTCAAGCAAAAGCCAACGTGGGTGTAGACCATAACCTGACTAAGCGCACAAGTCTCTAGTCCAGGCTTATCGCCTATTCAGGTTCCATCCGCAAGGAAATCCGGCCGGGGTGTCCTCAACGGCCCCAAACTGTGTGTGCAGGGTTCCCAAGACACCAAACGGGCGACTCGGTACACTGTGCCACGGTGTATCTACCGCATCATAGCCCACCCCTAGGGTCAGCGCTACGCACGGCCGCCAAAACATAACCTACAAACACCAAAAACTAGTTGCAACTCCTGGACAGAGGACGAGAGGGGTCAGTAAGTCGAGCGGGGTCATATTTCAGGGCCCAATATATGGTAGTAGCTGAATCTTAAATCACGCATACAGATCTCAGTTCTTATGGACGACCTCAATGAAACAACCCACCATGTACTCCTACATGTCCTCTCATTGATACCTTTACCAAAACATGTTCAACACATCCCTCACATTACCGACATAATCATTTCACTCTAGCCCATCACCCAGATGAACCAGACCTGACACAATGCTAAGCGTAGCAGGCATAGCAAGGTAGGAAACACATACATGGCTCAATCAACTCCTACACATGCTAGTGGGTTTCATCTAGTTACTGTGGCAATGACAGGTCATGCAGAGCATAAGGGTTCAACTACCGTAGAACACAGCAGTTTGAAACGTTGTTGTCTTAATGCAGTAAATGAGAGCGGAGGCAAGAACATGGGATTGTATCGATATGATCAATGGCGCTGCTTGCCTGATGGAGTGGTAGTAGGGTACTGCCCTTCAGTTGGATACTCGGAGATATCCTCGGAGGCAGAACCTACCATGAAGGACACACAGAACATAATCAACACATGGCAATATGCAACAATATGATGCATGCTATGACATGGCAAAATGATGTGTCCTGCCTAATGCAATGTGAAACAAGTTGAAATGGTTCCATTTGAATCAAAGATTCAAATGAAAGCTTAAGCTCTTATGCATAATAAGTGTATTAGCTTGTTTCACCTTAACAGCAAAGTTAAAGTGTTTTTTCATGCATGAAACCATTACAGATGGACAAATTGAATTTTTCTGATCATTTTTCATATATAATTTGTTTGATTTGGAGCTATGGTTGATTTTCTATGATTTTTAGAAGTTTAGGCTATTTTCTGGAATTTCCTATATAAAAATAAATCCAGAAAATGAATAACTGCGTCAGCACTGCGTCACTGTGACGTGGGCAAGTCAAAGGCGTGAGGGGCCAGTCAAACCTGACCAGTGGGGCCCACTGGACAGTGACTCTATGCACTAACTACGTTTAGTTAGCCTAATTAACTGGGCAGGGCCCACTAGTCAGTGACTATACTAATTAAACTAACCTAGTTAGTTATCACTAATAGAGTAATTAGTCAGGCGGGGCCCGCATGTCAGTGAGATAGAGGGGGAGGTCAACCCGTGTCAGCAGAGTCAACCTCGCCAGTCAGCTGGTCAAAGCCCGCCAGCGTTTAGCCGCCGGCGAGGCTAGACGCAGAGGCGCACTGCGGGAATCGCCCACATGGCACCATTTGATGCGCGGAGAGCAGCTACGGGCAGCTGGTGCTCGCCCGCATCTAGCCGTGGTGATGGCTTGGCCGGGGAGTGGCCGGAACATCGCCGGCGACGAGCTTGGCGGAGGCTGAAGCTCGGGTCAGCTCGTGCGCGTGGCTGTAGTGGCCTAGGCGATGCGGCGAAAACGCCTACCGCATCTACGCAGCGCGGGGAGTGTGACGGGCACAAGCCCGTGAACAAATGGTCACCGGAGCATCGCCGGTGACGTGGTCAGGCAGCGGCGCGTTCGGGCACAAGAGGCGCGGCGTCTACGGTATTCTAGGGGCGAAACGGAAAACACGGGGAGGTTCAGCAGCTCATAGGGAAGCCGCAGGGAGGGTCAGTGTGCTCGGGGAAGCTCGGGTGCGGCGGATTGACGACGACGATCGACAGCGGCCGAAGGTTGAAGACGACGGTGGCGGGGACGATGCAGGGTCTCCGGCGTCGTGCAGCTCGGCTGGTCGACGTAGTCGACGACGGCGAACCGTCCGGACACGGTGAGAGGGCACGGGGACGGCGTTGGACACGGCTGCGGCGAGCAGCGGTGACGGTGACATCTCGGGCGACGTCGGGTAGGGCGAGAGAGAGGAGCCAGAGGGGAGAGCGAGTGTCTGCGAGGTCGGGGAGAGAGAGGGGGTTCGTCCCACGTCGACAACTCGATGAGGGGAGCGGCGAGGCGGCGGTAGCTGCGTGGCACGCATGCTGTGCTCGCTGTCGAGCAGATGCATGCCTGTCCTAGCGAGTGCAAGCAGCTCGCGGGCGCAGGAGGTGGGCTGGGCGAGTAGGTGGGCCGGCTGGTGGGCTTCCAGGTAAGACTTTCTCTTTCTGCTTTCTGTTTTCTTTTTTTATTTATTCTATAACTTTAGGGATTTATTAGAAATACTAAAATGTTTCCAAAAATCCTGAAAATAATTGTGGGCTCTGTTGTGATTATTCCTAACAGCCCTCACTTAAATCCAGAATTATTTGGGCATTTAAAATATTTTATAGTATTTAAAGGCCCAAATTCAAATACTGATGATTTAATCCAAAAAATCCAGAATGTCCTAGAAAATAGTGCACCATTTTTGCCAGGGGTTTTAGCCCAAACCAGAAATGATGCACATTTTGTGAAGGGCATTTTGGGTTCATTGAGACCAATTTTAGTAAACCCTAGTTGGTTTAAGGGGGTGTTGGGGGTTCTGTCATCCCCATTTCACCTTTCTGGAAAATTTAAACATGATGCAAGCACTCTAATGCATGAACTAGCTAGGGTGTGACAACTCACCCCCACTCAAAAGAATCTCGTCCCGAGATTTAGGATCTGTTGGGAAGAAGGTGGGGTACTCGAGTCGAAGACGATCCTCCCTTTCCCAAGTGGCTTCTTTCTCAGAATGGTGTGACCATTGAACCTTGAGAAACTTGATGTTATGGCGTCGAGTGGTAAGCTCGGCTTGACCAAGGATATGAACGGGATATTCCCGATATGAGAGGTTATCTTGTAGATCAAGCGTTTCATGGTCCACTCCACGGATAGGATCCGCGAAGCAACGCCTAAGTTGAGAAACATGGAAGACATCGTGAACTCTGGAAAGATGCAGAGGTAGTTCCAATTGGTAGGCAACTTCTCCTCGTTTGGCAAGAATGCGAAAGGGTCCAATGTAACGAGGAGCCAATTTGCATTCGATACCGAAACGATGGGTTCCCTTTAACGAAGTAACCCGAAGGTAAGCCTTCTCGCCGACTTCATAAGTCGTGAGCTTATGTTAACGATCATATTGGCTCTTTTGACAAGATTGGGCTATTATCTTATCCAATCCTTGATTTGAGTATGGGCTATCGTCAAATCAAATCAGAACGAATGCTGCTCGTAATGTTGTCTTGCTCGTGGTTGATTCCTCGAGCGTACACCATTATATCTTTTGGGTCTGACCAATGCTATCACCGTGTTTAATTAATTGTGGAATTCCATCTATACGGAAGCTTGGATGGTTTGTTGTTGAGCCCATCAACAACATGATTTTGTCGGACATCAAGCCAGTGTTGGAAACTTGTGTAACCATTATCTTCGTGCCCGTTCACGAACAATATGTTTGGATGAAAGAAGTGAATTCCTCTAGTTCATGTGCATTCGATGCAAGTTGTCGCCATGAATTCGAGAAAGTTTGTTTTTGCTTCCCATGGAATCATCCCAAGTCAGCATACATATGTGCAAAGTATTTTGTGGTCTGGAGCCTTGCAACCTTCATTCTATATGTATCCCAAGCACACGAAGCCACTGATTGAATTTTTCAAGGAAAAGAAGTTTAAATGCTATTCCCGAAGGGCCCAGACGGACATGCACAAGACTTCATTATTTCAATGATGGTTTCTAATCAGAAATCGGTAGTCTTTTATTGTAAGACTATTATCTGGTCATGTTTGTCTGGGACAGCTTGTTCACATGTTGTAGCAGAACCAACTCATGTTTTGTAGCTTGCTATCGCAGTTCATCTCCCGAGAATCTCGCAATGTCATCTCGTCGATTTGTGTTGCAAACTTTCATTTTTCTTTCAAGACTCGATGAGTCTGGAATATCCTGCCACCAACCAGATCTGAATCTCAGGCAGATGTGATGGTTGGAACGTTTCCCAAGAGCTATAATATTGGTCTCGGGGTAACCGGTGGAGTGGATGTCGTGGCCAACACACCCAACCGGAAGACCTATTATTGTAGTATCTTTCTTGAAGAACTTGGCCACCTTCCCATAAGGATTCCATAGGATTTACTCCCTAGTTGTTCCTTATGAAATTTTGTGTACCGGAAGACCGACCTTTTACTTGATGTTCTAGGTCCCAAACAATTTTAATAAATGGGTTACGCTAGCACATCAAGGAGAACATTAGAAGCGGAGTGCTAAATGTCTCTCAATCGATCACCCAGATTTTGATCCCCTGGCCACGCTAAGGTGAAATCTGAGGAAGTGTTATCTTTCTTTGCATCTACATCCTCCACCATTATTCATCATGGTAGTATGTTGTGTTGCCAAGATCCTTGACATGGATATTGTTAAAACTTGTTGAATATGGGAATGCTCAAGTTCTTGAGAGCACACACAATCACTAGGAATTATCGTCGGCATTAATTGGGATCCGCTCTCAGTTTCCTCGGTTATGCTATAACCTTTCCAAAAGTGGAATCTCTCTCTACTGTTGGGTTTCTCCCCAGTTACTAGAATCATTCCCAGCATTTGCATTTTCTTCCCAGCTTGCACCGCCATTGTGTCATCCAACTATGGACTACCCTTCTCAATAATTACTGATGAGGATCATCTTCAAAGTGGTCCTACCATGGGTCGCATCCATTTCCAATGATAAGCAAAAATCATCCCTTGGGTTGTCTTCAACAAGGTATTCCACATCATCCATTCTAGTCCGGGTATGCCATCCCTTCGTACTCCACCAAATGATTGTTGTGATTTGCCTTAGGCTGGTATAAAGAGTTTCAATGATCTCTAAATCAAAAGTAATTCTTTTTGCCACTTAAGGGAATAATTCTACGAGGCACCTTCCCCGAGGTGTTACATTATGGAATCATGGCAATTGTCTCCTCGCTACTTGACCCCATTCACGATCTTCTCAAGCGTGGAATTGTTGCCTACCAAATTGAACCCCTTCATCTGTTCTTCCATCCCTTCTGAGGTGTGTTTGAATGTCTCAGCTCGAGAGATGTTGCTATGTCTCATTCCGTGAGTTGATCCTGAGTAGTTCGATCTTCGAGAAGATCGATCCTTCTAGAGTTTCCTTTTCCTCTTGTTTCCATGTTGACTGGAGTTCTTAGAGCAAGACAACGAGAAAAAGATGGTGACGAATCAACGTTCTTACAAAGTGCATCCTGGATTGTGAAGACTGTGTTAGTTTGTGTTTCCCCTTCATCTTACCCTACGCTTGAATCTCGGGACGAGATTCTTGTTTAGTAGGGGTGCGTTGTGACATCCCTAGTTCTGGTATGACCTAGACTAGCTAGTCATGTGTGCATCATGTTTAAATTTCAATGAATTTGAAATGGGGACATGTGAAAGCCTCAGAAATCATTCCTGAAAATGACCAAGATAAAAATTGCTTCAAATAGGTCCAAGAAAATGTTCATATTTCTCTATGAAAATATTGGCTAGAGTTAAAATTCAAACCAATATTTTTAGGAGCTCATAAATAAATACTTTGGGCATCTGGAATTAATTCAATAACTATTTGCATTGGATTTGTATTTGATATATTTCAAATATGATCCAGTAATTCTAGAAATTGTTGTGGGGCTTTATATTAATGTCACTAGTCCATACAACAATTTACAGAAGCTCAGAAAGTGATTTGGGTTGAAAATCAAATCAAAACAGAGTTAAAGAAAATAGAAAACTTAAAGAATTAGAGAGACAGAGAGAAGACACCTGGGCCACTAACCTAGCACCTCCCGCAGCCCACTGTGCGGCCCAGCCCACCACCGCCTCCTCCCCAGCCGTATTCCTCCTCTTCCAGGAGGACGAGCGCGTGCCCGGCGTGTGTAGGCACGCGCCGGCCACCTCCTGCTTCCCTGCTTGCCGCTGGAGGCACCCGAGGGCGCGACGCACTCCCCACGACCTCCTCTCACTCCTCCCTCTCTCTGGCCCTTCTCCTCCCCTGTTTATGTCGTTCTTGCGCGCACCACCGAGCGGAGCTCGTCGCCACCATCGCCGTTCACCATGGCCACCGCCTCCCCCTCGCCTCACTGACCTGTCCACGAACCCCGCCACCGTCGCCTACGCCTCTCCGTCGAGCCACGTGACGCGGGAAGCCTTGGAGAGCCGCCATCGTTGTCGTCTTCACCTCCAGCCGCCGGAGATCGCCTTTGCTGCCCCGTTGACCTCAGCGCGTCCCCGAGCCCGCTGAGCATCTCGTCGCACCCGCCATGAGCTCCTGCTCCTGCTCCCCCTCTCTGTTTTCCCCTTGTGCGTCGTAGCCGTCGCCTCGCCTGTAATCGAACGCGCCGCCGCCCGTGCTCGTCGCCGGTGATGCTCCGGTGACAATTTGGTCCCGGGCATGTGCCCATCGTACCCACCGCACCACGTAGACGTCATAGGTGCTAAACGCACATCGCCACGGCCACCGCAACCGCGTCCCCGCTCGCTGCCGACTCCGGCCGCCACAAACCTCGTTGTCGGCACTGCTCCCAGCCACCCCAGCTCCCGCCACCGCCACCGTTGGAAGCGCCACTCCGTCCGCATCTTGTAGTTGCGCCTCGCGTGCCAAACAGCGCTCTATAGGCGAATCCCACAATGCACCGCCGCGTCTGGACTCGCCGGCGGCTAAACGCCGGCGACCGCTGACCCGTTGACCGGCGTGGGTTGACCCCACTGCCCGGTTTGACCTCCCCCTCTCTCTCACGGACTTGAGGGCCCTGTCCGACTAATTACTCTAGTTAGAACTAATTAACTAGTTAGGTTAGTTACTACAGTCACTGACTAGTGGGCCCTGCCCAGATAGTTAGGGCTAACGAACTTAGTTAGTTGACTGGGTCACTAACCAGTGGGTCCCACTGGTCAGGTTTGACCTGGTCAACGCCTGTTGACTGCTGACGTCACCCTAACATAGTGCTGACGCAATAATGTAATTTCGGGATTAAAACAATTCTGGAAATTCCTGAAATTGCTTTAATCTTCAAAAATTCATAGTAAAACAACCGTAACTCCAAATAAAAAGAATTATATATGAAAAATTATCAAAAAATGCAATGTGTCCATCTGTACTAGCTTCATGCATGATAGACCAACTTATACCTACTGTATAAGTGAAAACATGATAATTGCATTTTAATGCTTAATGTGGAACTTGCATATGAACCTTTGGTTCATGTGGACTTCCTCTAAATTGTTGCTAGATGCATTAGCACAAATCATAACATCATTGCCATGTCACGTTCATGCATCATATTGTGCATTACATTGATTGTGTTCTTCCTTGTTGCCGGTAATTGTTCCCTCTCGATAGACTTGTTCCGGCGATGAGATCGATGACACCAATGAAAAAATATACTATCTTCAGAAGTGCCAGGGAAGCAAAACCCCCTTGTTCATTCCGATACAATCACACTCTCTCGCTCCTGCTCTCTTTTACTGCATTCGGACAACAATGATTCAACTGTTACATGCTGCGGTAGTTGAACCCCTTTCCTCTGCATGACCTGTCATTGCCATAGTAAATAGATGAAACCCACTAGCATGAGTAGGAGTTGTTTGAGCCCTGATGTGCCTACACATTCATGCTTGTTTGTCATGCCTGCTATTGCTTAGAGTTCTGTTAGGTCTGATTCATCGGGGATGAATTGGAAAGTTGTGAACATGTCCTACTGTGTGTGAGCTAAGTGTGTTGAACACGATTTGGTAAAGGTATCAATGAGAGGCCATGTAAGAGTACATGGTGGGTTGTTTCATTGGAACCGTCCTTAAGCACCGAGATCTGTATGTGTGATTTAAGGATCAGTTACTACCATGCATTGGGATCCTTAATTGACCCTCTCGGCTTCTTAACCACCCTAGTCCTCTGTCCAGGAGTTGCAACTAGTTTCTGGTGTTTATAGGATATGTGTTGGCGGCCGTTCGTAGTGCTGACCCTAGGGGTGGGCTATGATGCGGTAGATACACCGTGGCACGGTGTACCGAGTCGCCTGTTTGGTGTCTCGGAAACCCTGTACACATCGTTCGGGGTCGTATGTGGAAACCTCAGCCGGACTCCCTGTGGATGGAACCTGGATACGCGATAAACCTGGACTAGAGACTTGAGGGTTTAGGTAGGTCGTGGCCGACACCCTCGTTGGGCTTCCGCTTGAAGGTTGCCGAGTACATGTCGTGTAAACGGAGGTAAGTGGTGAGAGCGTGTGTGAAGAAGTACACCCCTGTAGAGTTAACATAATCTATTCGAATAGCCGCGTCTGTGGTAAAGGACTACTTGGTTGCCTATACAGTTCATAGATAACTTGAAGTGGATACTCTAAAACTCGCAAGATAAGTGTGAGTGCTATGGATGGCGTTCTCGTAGGCCGATGGGAGTGGATCCATAGTGGTGTATTGATATGGTGAATATGTGGAATCGTGTGCGCCACCTCAAAAGAGTTACTTGCAGTCATAGTCTAGGATAGCCACCGAGTCAAAGCTAGCTTGCTGCAGTCAAACTCCACCACCCCTATTGTTGATACTGATGCATATGTAGATAGTTCTGATGCAAGTCTTGCTGGCTACATTTGTACTCACGTTTGCTTATTTTATGTTTTGCAGAGAGACTTCAGTCTCGCTAGTAGTTCCATGTGGACTTCGATGTTTAGCTTGTTACCTCAGCTATGATCTTGTGCCCTCGGCAGGATCTTGTAGATAGTTAGGCTTCTCAGCCTTTTTCATTTGTAGTTGTCTGTACTCAGACAAGTTAAGCTTCCGCTTGTGCTATTGCTTGTATGCTCTGAATGTTGGGTCATGAGACCCATGCCTGTAATACTTGGCTCCTTAGAGTATAATGAATGAAACTTTGAGTTGTAGAGTCATGTTGTGATGCCATGTTGTATTTGCACATATCGAGCATATTGTGTGTATGATTGAAATGCTTGGTATGTGTGTGATCCGACAACCTAGTTGTTTATCCTTGGTAGCCTCTCTTATGGGGAAATGTAGTCTGGTGCTTCCACTGAGCCTTGGTAGTCTTCTACAGCCAGGTTTACCGGAGTCCGGCTAGCCCAGTACTACTGCTCTGGAACACTTAGACTGGTCGGCATGTGATTCACTTCATTCTTGTGTCTGTCCCTTCGGGGAAATGTCACGCGGTGACTTTCGGAGTCCTGCTAGCCTGCTATAGCCCGGGTTCTCGGAGTCCTTTTAGCCCAGTTGCTACAGCCCGGATTCACACGCTGATGACCGACACATTCGATGCCGGTTCATGTATGCATGTCCCCGTAAGGTAGTGCCACTTTGTGTTCCCGACTAGTCATGTCGGCCTGGGTTCTCTGTCATATGGATGCTAGCGACACTATCATATATGTGAGCCAAAAGGCGCAAGCGGTCCCGTGCCAAGTAAGGTGGCACCCATGGGAATACCGTGCGTGAGGCCGCAAAGTGATATGAAGTGTTACATGCTAGATCGGTCTGACTTAGGACCTGGGTCCTGACAGTACATGAGTAAACAAGATCAAAGATCAGTCTCTTCCGAGTAAATAGAGCTCTAAGACTACCGCAGAATCAAAACATTCTACAGTAGTCTCGGGGACAACTCCCAGTGGGTGCACTTAGCGTTCCCCCACTGGTTCGGGTTCCACTCGACATGGTCCGACCAGACCGAGTGGAAGAAAAAAAAGAGAAGAAGACCAAGGTTATTTTTCAAAGTCAACAAAAGACATTCTCAGACCCCAACGGACTGCCCGCTGTCGATTGTGGTCTCGGGGACTACACCCAGTGGGTGCACTTAGCGTGCCCCCACTGGTTCGGAGTCCACTCGACATGGTCTGCCCAGACCGAGTTGAAGAGTGAAACAATAAAGACATTTTTTTACACAACCTAGTCGACTCAACTGAGAAAGCTACTCGACATAAATTCAAACACCCACTAGGTGTGCAGATGGGAAGTGCAGAATAATAGGAGGATGCACAAAGAAAGGTTTTCAGGTAGCATATCCTAACAGAACAAGCAACAAGATACGAATTCAGTTGTAAGACAACTTACATGGACATTGGCTCGAAGGGACGCACTGGCGTCATAAGCAGCCTGACTGTTTTCATGCACCACCTTCACTTGCTCCATCATTATGCCAGCTTGGCGAATGGCTTCTGCAGTGGCACCTGCCTGGTCTTCTGGAACGTGATGAGTAGTGAAGAATGGGGTTGGCGGTTCAGTCGCGGCAGCTTGAAGTTACAAGGCATGAGGCTGGATAGTTGAAGCAAACACTGGTGCAGTCGACGATGTGGGGCATTCACTTGATACTGGAACAGCAATAGTAACAAAAGCCCGAGTCACATCTTCAGGCTGTTGAATCACTGGCTCTGCCACCGGCACCGATTGGGACGTCTTGCCAATTGATGCCTTCTTACTCCTCCTGGGCCTCAGCGGCACGTCCTCGTCGTCATCCGGAAGATCAATGACATGGGGAGGAGCTGCAAAAAGAATTAGTTGTCAAAATTCAGTCGGTCAACAAAATGGCTGAGAAAGCAAAGGCAAGTTTGCAAAAGTCGTACCTGGGTTAGAAGTGACCGTGTCTTCTACGTCTTCATCATCATCCCTGTAAGAAGAAGTCCCAGAAGCTCTGCAAGTTTAAAGATTCACTCGGACAAATGAGAAAGAGAGTCGACAGCATAAATCCTCGATCGAAAGGTGGAGACAAGACACTTACACAGAAGCAACGGGGATGTCGATCTTCATCTTGGGTAGGGCGTTCCGAGGCTTTGGCTCTGCAACCTTTTGCTGCTTTAGGGCCTTCTCAGTTAGCACAGGGGAAGAGGTCTGAGTGCGCTTGGAAGTTTGTCCGGTCGACCTAGCCACTTCTCCACGGACACTCACTGGGTCGTGCTTATGTTTGGAACGCTTTTCAGTGAGAGGCGGTGACTCGACTTCTTCACCACTGCTTGACTCCTCGCTTTCCTCCTCCTCTCCCCCTCCATCAGATTGCCAATCCATGTTTTCGCCCCCGCTTGCCTCCCCTTCTGGGTCCTGCTCCTGCTCTCCGTTGGGCACCGAGTACATCTCAGTGAGGTTCCGAAAGACAACATGTGGAACAAATGTCAGTCGATTGGCAAAAGGCAATTACATGATAGATCAAAAAACACTCGGAAGTTAGAGCTGGACCTTGTCTGGTTCATATGAGTTGTCGAGTGGAGGTATTCTCCTGGACCCCCTCGGGTTATCATTGTTGCTAGTGATGCCCCTCAACCACTGCTCCACCGTATCTTCGTCGAGTTCTTCTGGGTGGATTCGAGTGGTATCATCGATGCCCGAATACATCCACATCGGATGGTCGCGAGCTTGAAGTGGCTGAATGCATCGTCTGAGGAAGACCTCCAGTAGATCCATGCTAGTCACGCCATCACGAACGAGTTGGACCACTCACTCGACCAGCACCTTCACCTCCGCTTTCTCCTTCGGAGTCACTTTCAAGGCAGAGGGCTTCTCAACTCGAGCCATGGAAAAGGGGGGAAGCCCAGTCGACTGGCCTGGAGTCGGCTGGTCTTTGCAGTAGAACCAGGTCGACTTCCACCCTTTGACTGACTCGGGAAGAATCATGGCTGGGAAAGTACTTTTCCCTCTAATTTGGATCCCAAGACCCCCACACATCTAGATCACATGTGTCCTCTCATCACTCGGATTGGCCTTTTTGACCAACTGAGAACGACAGGTGAAAATGTGTTTGAAGAGGCCCAGTGTGGTCGACAACCCAGGAAATTCTCACACATGGACACAAATGCAGCGAGGTACATGATGGTATTGGGGGGAAATGATGAAGTTGTGCTCCAAAGAAGTTCAAGAAACCTCGGAACAAAGGGTGGGGAGGCAAAGAAAAACCACGGTCGGTGTGGGTGGCGAGGAGCACACACTCAACCTCCAGCGGCCGCGGCTCGGTCTCGTCCTACAGCAGCCGCCCTGACTCATGGGGAATCAGTCCCCCTCTACCAGATCATCGATGTCGTCTTGCCAGATCGTCAATCGAATCCAATCTCCATGGATCCAGCCACGCGGTAGGTCGGATCTCGACGAGGATCCGCCCCGGCTGGTCTTCCTCCCCTTCGCCTTCGTTGTCGCCTTCTTTGCACGCTCCAAGGCCGCCATCTTCTCCTTCTCCATTGCAGCGAACAGAGATCGAGTGGGCCGGTAGCGCCGAGAGCAGAGCGGGGTGTGGTGGAGAAATAGAGGAGAAAGGGAGAGAATGGGGCGCACTGTGCAGAAAACCCTAGCCACATCGCCTTATATGAGGTCTTCTCCTGAGTGGCTGACTTGTGGGTCCAAGAAATCCCGTCAAATCCTACAATAGTCGCGCGCGCAGTACGTGGCGAAAAAGGTGGCACGGAAATTGAGGCACCTCTGCCTAAACTTCTCCGATTACCGCGGCCTTCTCCTCCCCGCTCGCTTGCTGAAATTCAAATCCCACAGGATCCGCAAGCAACAGAGCTACCTGTTAGACGGAAGATTTTTTCCATATCAACACTCGAAGCTTTTCAATAAAATTTCACTCGAAAAACTAAGAATGGATCAAGGCGACTAAAAACAAGTTGAAGTCATCGTGATTGGTCATTTCATCCCAGTCAAACGCTTCCGAAGCGCAAGAATTGAGTCAGAGGTATTTTCAACTCCTTCTCCACTCGATCCCTAAACCATTCAGGGGCTAATGGTAAAGCTATGTACCTAGGGTAGGGTCATAGGCCTGACCTAGACACCCTCCACTAGGAGATCACCCTAATCCAGAAACATTTGAGGGATACCATCATCCACTCGACCAAAAGCATTCCGCTCAAAAGACTCGAAGTCACTCGACCGTAGCAATTGTCACTCGACGATCAGAAGACCTAAAGCCACTCTGTATAGCAAAGGTCGAACATTTACTCTGTAGACTTAATGGTTATTTATGTCACTTTATTGCTGGAGTTACCAGAAATGCCCCATCTTTATGTACCTTAAATCCTGTGTAACTGAGGGCCGGAGGGGTCTGGTGAACTCTATATAAGCCACCCCCTCCTTAGGGACAAGGGTTCGCACCCCTGTAATACCACACTCATATAATCCAGTCGACCACCTCCGGGCACCGAGACGTAGGGCTTTTCCTTCCACCGTGAAGGGCCTGAACTCGTAAATCTTGTGTGTACAACTTCACCACAGCTGGGATCTTGCCTCCTCATACCTACCCACCATTCTACTGTCAGCCTTAGAACCACGACACCCACCATAAACACTCATCTCTTGCATTACATTATTTTCCATTTGCCTCTCGTTTTCCTCTTCCCCACTTCTAAAACAATTTTCAGAAGAACACAAAAATGTTTGCCATTTTATTCGCCCTTCTTCCATTCGTCTTTTCGTTTGCTTTTTGGTTGCTCGTTTGACAGATCGCTTGTTTTGACTTCATGGCTAGCTCCTCTATCATAGTCAATACCCCAGAAAATGAGGTTCCTAATTTTAAACAAAGGGGTGGGGAGAATCTAAAAGATGCTTGGTATAGAATTTGCAATGCTCAAAATAGATCTACTCATAAGCAATCTACTACAGTTATTCTTCGAATTTTTTATGTTGGTGTGACTTCTTGGTATAGATATGTTCTAGATACCATCACTTGGGGAAATTTCTTGGGAAGCCACATGTTAGATGCTTATAATGCTATGATAGATTTGGTAGGCTCGCCACTTATGGTTAATGAAAATGTTTTAACTTTGGAACATGTGATGCAAAGGCTTGATATTATTGAGAATAAAATTACTACCATAGATTTTATTGAATATTTGGATAAAAAGATTCATAATCATATTACTCAATATGGATTGAAGGTAGGAGTTACTTTGAAGAATCTAAAGGAAAAATAACCCATAGTTAATGAGAAGTTAGATCAAGGCTCCAATAGGATTGATAAGTTTGAGAATATCATTACTAACTTGGGTTCCGCTTTTGCTTCCATCAAGGCTGGCAGGTTTATTTATGTTCCTAAAAATAGAGGTGAATCTTCTAGCAGGGAAAATGAAGATCTTGAGATGATAAGTGTTCACCCTCGTTTTGTTAAAATCATGAAGGAAACTTTTGTTACATATGAATTTCTTCATTTGTTACAAAGGAGTGTGATTATAGATAAGATTAATGAACCTCTTATAAGGACCAAGGGTGCAATTGAGGAGTTGCATACCAACTATGACAATACCTAGATCTATTGCATTATGCCTAGCTAGGTGCATTAAACAATAGCGCTTGTTGGGAGGCAACCCAATTTTATTTTTGTGTTTTTTGTTTTGCTACTGTTTTGAATAAAATACACATTATTACCTCTTTAGTAATTGTGCTTTGGTGTTTTAATTAGTGTTTGTGCCAAGTAAGACCTTTGGGATGGCTTATGATGATAGTTGATTTGATCTTGCTGAAAAACGGAAACTTCTACACCGAGTAAATAATTTTCCTTCATCACAGAAGTGCGATAAAATACTGATTCTTTTTGCACAAGATTGATCAAATCGCCTCTATTGTCCCAATTTTTCAGAATTTTTTGAGTTACACAAGTATTCGAACTTTACAGATTACTACAAATTGTTCTGTTTTTGACAGATTCTGTTTTCTATGTGTTGTTTGCATATTTTGATTAAATTTATGGGTAGTATCGGGGGGGGGGTATGAACCATGTAGAACATGGAATACGCTAGATATTACACCAATATAAATAAATAATGAGTTCACAATAGTACCAAAAGTGGTGATTTATTTTCTTGTACTAACGGATCTTTTGACTTTTCTGTTCAGATTTGTGTTGTGAAGTTTTCAAGTTCTAGGTAAAGATTTGATGGACAATGGAATAAAGAGTGGCAAGAGCCAAATCTTGGGGATGCCCCAAGGTAATATTCAAGGAAAACCAAGAGCCTAAGCTTGGGGATGCCCCGGAAGGCATCCCGTCTTTCGTCTTCAATCGATAGGTAAATTTACTTGAGGCTATATTTTTATTCACTAGATGATATGTGTTTTGCTTGGAGTGTCTTGTATGATATGAGTCTTTTCTTTTTAATTTTCCACAATCATCCTTGTTGTACACACCTTTTGAGAGGGACACACATGAACCGTGAATTTATTAGAATACTCTATGTGCTTCACTTATACCTTTTGAGCTAGACAATATGCTCTAGTGCTTCACTTATGTCTTTTTAGAGCACGGCGGTGGTTTTATTTTATAGGAATTGTTTAACTCTCTTGCTTCACTTATTTTATTTTGATAGTCTCTCTAAACAACATGGTAATTTCGTTCGGTTATGAATTTAGTCCTAATATGATGGGCATCCAAGAGGGATATAACAAAAACTTTCATATAAAGTGCATTGAATACTATGAGAAGTTTGATTCCTTATGATTGTGTTGAGATATAAAGATGGTAATATTAGAGTCATCCTAGTGCGTAATTGTGGATTGGTAGAAATACTTGTGTTAAAGTTTGTGATTCCCGTAGAATGCACGTATGGTGAACCGTTATGTGATGAAGTTGGAGCATCATTTATTTATTGATTTTCTTCCTTATGAGTGGTGGTCGTGGACGAGCGATGGTCTTTTCCTACCAATCTATCCTCCTAGGAGCATGCGTGTAGTACTTTGTTTCAATAACTAATAAACCTTTGCAATAAGTATGTGAGTTCTTTATGACTAATGTTGAGTCCATGGATTATACGCACTCTCACACTTCCACCATTGCTAGCCTCTCTAGTACCGCGCAACTTTCGCTGGTGCATTACACCCACCATTACCTTCCTCTAAACAACCACCATACCTACCTATCGTGGCATTTCCATAGCCATTCCGAGATATATTGCCATGCAACTTTCCACCGTTCCGTTTATTATGACATGCTTCATCATAGTCATATTCCTTTGCATGATCATGTAGTTGACATCGTATTTGTGGCATGGCCACCATTAATAATTTTTTATACATGTCACTCTTGATTCATTGCACATCCCTGTACATCGCCGGAGGCATTCACATAGAGTCATATTTTGTTCTAAGTATTGAGTTGTAATTCTTGAGTTGTAAGTAAATAAAAGTGTGACGATCATCATTTTTAGAGCATTGTCCCATGTGAGGAAAGCATGATGGAGACTATGATTCCCCCACAAGTTAGGATGAGACTCCGGACGAAAAAAATAAAAAAGAGAGGCCAAAGATACCAAATAAAAAATTGAGAGAAAAGAGAGAAGGAACAAAGCTACTATCCTTTTTCCACACTTGTGCTTCAAAGTATCCATGATCTTCATGATAGAGAGTCTCCTATGTTATTACTTTCATATACTAGTGGGAAATTTTCATTATAGAACTTGTCTTGTATATTCCAATGATGGGATTCCTCAAATTATCCTAGGTCTTCGCGAGATAGCGACTTGGATGAACACCCACTTAGTTCCTTTTTGAGCTTCCATACACTTATAGCTCTAGTGCATCCGTTGCATGACAATCTCTACTCACTCACATAGATATCAATTGATGGGCATCTCCATAGCCCGTTGATACGCCTAGTTGATGTGAGACTATCTCCTTCTTTTTGTCTTCTCCACAACCACCATATTCTATTCCACCTATAGTGCTATATCCATGGCTCATGCTCATGTATTGCGTGAAAGTTGAAAAGGTTTGAGAAAATCAAAAGTATGAAACAATTGCTTGGCTTGTCATGGGGGATGTGCATGATTTAATACTTTGTATGATGAAGATGGAGCATAGCCAGACAAAATGATTTTGTAGGGATAACTTTCTTTGGCCGTGTTATTTTGAGACGACATGATTGCTTTGTTAGTATGCTTGAAGTATTATTGCTTTTATGTAAATATTAAAATTTCATTATGAATCTTATGGATCTGGATATTCATGCCACAATAAATAAAATTACATGGATAAATATGTTGGGTAGCATTCCACATAAAAAATTTGTCTTTATCATTTACCTACTCGAGGACGAGTAGGAATTAATCTTGGGGATGCTTGATACGTGTCCAACCTATCAATAATTGTTGATTGTTCCATGCTATCATATTATCTGATTTGGATGTTTTATATGCATTAATATGCAATTTTATATTATTTTTGGGACTAACTTATTAACCCAGAGCCCAGTGCCAGTTTCTGTTTTTCCTTGTTTTTGAGTTTCGCAGAAAAGGAATATCTAACGGAGTCCAAACGGAATAAAACTTTATGATGATTTTTCTTGGACTAGAAGACAAACGTAGGACTTGAGAACCAAGACAGAAGAGTCCCGAGGCGGAGGCAAGGGTATATTTTGGGGTCCTCGGAGCTCCTCTAACCCTATTCTTAGGCCTATAAATTCCAAAATAGTCCCAAACCCTCATAAGCATCCACGGAAATACTTCTCAGCTGTGCAATCTTCTGTTCCCATGAGATCCCATCTTGGGTCCTTTTTCGTCAATCTGCCGGAGTGGGATTCGATCACGGAGGGAATCTACATCAAACCAATTGCCCTTCCGATGAAGTGTGAGTAGTTTACCTCAGACCTACGGGTCCATAGCTAGTAGCTAGATGGCTTCTTCTCTCTCTATGTTCTTCTATACTATATTCTCCTTGATGTGCCTCGAGTTCAATCCAATGTAATCTTCTTTTGCGGTGTGTTTGTCGAGATCCGATGAATTGTGGATTTATGATCAGATTATGTATGAATATTATTTGAATCTCCTCTGAATTCTTATATGCATGATTTGATATCTTTGTATTTCTTTTTGAATTATCAATTTGGTTGGGCCAACTAGATTGGTATTTCTTGCAATGGGAGAGGTGCTGAGTTTTGAGTCCAATCCTGCGTGATTTCACAAAGTAGGGGTAGCGAGACACATATTGTATTGTTGCCATCAAGGATAAAAAGATAGGGTTTTCATCATATTGCTTGAGTTTATCCCTCTACATCATGTCATCGGACTTATGGCGTTACTCCATTATTTGTGAACTTAATACTCTCGATGCATGTTGGATAGCGGTCAATCTGAGGAGTAATAGTAGTAGATGCAGGCAGGAGTCGATCTACATGACACGGACGTGATGCCTATATGCATAATCATTGATTTGGATATCGTCATAACTTTGCGCTTTTCTATCAATTGCTCAATGGTGATTTTTTCACCCACCATATTATTTGCCTTCAAGAGAGAAGCGTCTAGTGAAACCTATGGGCCTCAGTCCATTTTACATCATATATTTTCAGATTTATAAACCAAAAAACACAAAAATATCTTTCTGCAATTTATTTACTTTTATTTTGTTTTACGTTTTAGTAATCTTTTATACCTATCTCTATCAGATCTCACCTTTGCAATTGACCATGAAGGGATTGACAACCCCTTTATTGCATTGGGTAAAAGTGTTTGATTGTGTGTGCAGGTGCATAGATTGGAGACTTGCTTGTACCTCCTACTGGATTGATGCCTTGGTTCTCAAATTGAGGGAAATACTTATCTGTACTTTGTTGTATAACCCTTTCCCCTTCGAGGGGAAAACCAATGCAAGCTCAAGAAGTAGCACCCCATTGTTGCCCCTAAGCTCATTTTTGCTTGATCTCTCTCCCTAGCAATCAAATCTTGTTGATTTTCTAGGGTTTGCTAAGGAGGGCCCCGATTTATGGTACCTCCAAAGATATTGATTCCCCCCAAGTAATCCCTTGCGGATGTTGTTTCTCTTGGGTGTTTTGGCACCCTAAGATGGAAAAGGTCACCTCAGAGCTACAATCCATTGTGATGAAAGCTTCATGGTGGTGTTGGGAGCCTCCAATTAAGTTGTGGAGATTGACCCAACCTTGTTTGTATAGGTTCAGCTGCCGCCTTCGAGGGCACCACTAGTGGAATCACGACATCTTGCATTGTGCGAGGCCGTTAGGAGAATACGGTGGCCCTAGTGGCTTCATGGGGAGCATTGTGCCTCCACACACTCCAATGGATACGTACTTCCCCCTAAAGGGGAAGGGATTTCAGTAACACATCCTCGTCTTCACTAACTCCATTTGTGGTTAATATTTCTTACCTTTACTTTATGCAAGCAAATATTGTGTTGTATCCTTCGCTTTCTTGCTTGTGTTGTTGCTGTTGTTGCTGCTCTTCTACGTATATCTAGACATCATCAGAACATTAAGGTAACACTCTTCCTTGTTTCTATGTATCCTAGGATTGCATATTTAGACATTCAGTATAGTGCATGTTGCTATGTAGCCTCAGATATATTAGATATGACCGTAGTAAAGCTACCGATAAATGGGTTATAGATATATTCAGTTAAAAGTCGGATTCACCAATTAATCCCTTATCAGCCACCGAGCTATATGGTACCAACTACCGATATCCTAAACAGTGAGTATATATAAGCCATGGGATGAAACTATCCTCGATGGAAAACAACAGTTGTTCCCAAAATTGTCCTGTGTAAGTACATCGAGAGGCATGTTAATGTTGGGAAAGATATAATGCAATTTCAAAAACAATTCCTACGCTCACACAAGATCTATCTAGGAGATGCATAGCAACGAGAGTGGGAGAGTGTGTCCACGTACCCTCCTAGACCGAAAGCGGAAGCGTTTGACAACGCGGTTGATGTAGTCGAACTTCTTCTTGTTCCGACCGATCAAGCACCAAACGTACGGCACCAAATACTATCGTTTGAGTTATGCACATGTTCAGCTCGATGATGTCTCTCGAACTCTTGATCCAGCAAAGTGTCAACGGAGAGTTTCGTCAGCATGACGGCGTGGTGACGGTGATGGTGAAGTGATCCGCGTAGGGCTTCGCCTAAGCACTATGACAATATGACCAGAAGTGTAAACTATGGAGGGGGGCGCCGCACATGGCTAGGAATCAATGTTGTGTCTCCAAGAGGTGCCCTGCCCACGTATATAATGGAGGGAGAGGGAGGAGGCCGGCCCTAGGGGGCGCACCAAGTGGGGGGAGTCCTACTAGGACTCCCAGTCCTAGTAGGATTCGGCCCTCTTCTTATTCCTTCTAATGGAGGGGGAAAGGGGGAAGGAGAGGGAGGGGAGAAGGAAAGTGTGACGCCCCAATTTGACCGTACACTAATCATACACACAAACGTGTACGATCAAGATCAAGGACTCACGGGAAGATATCACAACACAACTATACAAATAAAATAAGTCATACAAGCATCATATTACAAGCCAGGGGCCTCGAGGGCTCGAATACAAGAGCTCGATCATAGACGAGTCAGCAGAAGCAACAAAATCTGAGTAGAGATATAAGTTAAACAAGTTTGCCTTAAGAAGGCTAGCACAAACTGGGATGCAGATCGAAAGAGGCGCAGGCCTCCTGCCTGGGATCCTTCTAAACTACTCCTGGTCGTCGTCAGCGAGCTACACGTAGTAGTAGGCACCTCCCGAGTAGTAGTAGTCGTCATCGACGGTAGCGTCTGGCTCCTGGGCTCCATCGTCTGGTCGCAACAATCGGGTTTAGAAAAGGGGAAAAGAGGGAGCAAAGCAACCGTGAGTACTCATCTAAAGTACTCGCAAGCAAGGAGCTACACTACATATGTATGCATTGGTTTCAAATGGAAAAAGGGTATCATAGGTGGACTGAACTGCAGAATGCCGGAATAAGGGGGGATAGGTAGTCCTTTCGAAGACTACGCTTCTGGTGACCTCCATCTTGCAGCAGGAGAATAGAGTAGATGGTAAGTTCACCAAGTAGCATCGCATAGCATAATCCTATCTGATGGTCCTCCCCTCGTCGCCCTGTTAGAGAGCGATCACCAGTTGTATCTGGCACCTGGAAGGGTGTGTTTTATTAAGTATCCGGTTCTAGTTGTCATAAGGTCAAGGTAAAACTCTGGGTCATCCTTTTACCGAGGGACACGGCTATTCGAATAGATCAACTTCCCTCCAGGGGTGCACCACATAACCCAACACGCTCGATCCCCTTTGAACGAACACACTTTTCTGGGTCATGCCCGGCCTTGGAAGATCAACACGTCGCAGACCTACCTAGGCACAATAGAGAGGTCAGCACGCCGGTCTAAATCCTATGGCGTAGGGGTCTGGGCCCATCGCCCATTGCACACCTACACGTTGGGTACGCAGCCGAAGAGCAGACCTAGCAACCTCCATTACAAAGGAAGTTGTGTTGCGCGGTCCAACCCGACGCGCGCCACTCAGTCGCTACGTCACGAAGGCTTCGGCTGATACCACGACGTCGAGTGCCCATAACTGTCCCCACATAGATGGTTAGTGCGTATAGGCCAGTAGCCAGACTCAGATCAAATACCAAGATCTCGTTAAGCGTGTTAAGTATCCGCGAACGCCGACCAAGGCCAGGCCACCTCTCTCCTAGATGGTCTCAACCTGCCCTGTCACTCCGCCACAAAGTAACAGTCGGGGGCCGTCGGGAACCCAGGCCCACCACTACCTGGATGGAGCCACCTGCCCCTTCATCCCCCATCTCCGAATAGTATCATAAGTAATGTAACAGTATAAGTATATATCATATGCCCGTGATCACCTCCCGAAGTGATCACGGCCTAGTAGTATAGCATGGCAGACGGACAAGAGTGTAGGGCCACTGATGGAACACTAGCGTCCTACACTAAGCATTTAGGATTGCAGGTAAGGTATCAACAGTTGCAACAACGATGACATGCTATTCATCAGAATTGGATTAACGGAAAGCAGTAACATGCTACACTACTCTAATGCAAGAAGTAGAGAGAAGAGTAGGCGATACCTGGTGATCAAAGGGGGGGCTTTCCTGGTTGCTCTAGCAAGAGAGAGGGGTCGTCAACTCCGTAGTCGTACTAGGTAGCAGCGGCGTTGGTCTCGGTGTCTAGCGAGAGAAGAGGGGGAAGAAACAATAAATATAATGCAAACAAAGCATCACATAACATAATGAGGCAATACGCGGTGCTAGGTATGCCCTATCGCGGTAGGAGGTGATACCGACGAAGGGGGGAAACACCCGGAAAAGTATCCCCGGTGTTTTGCGTTTCCGGACAGATGAACCGAAGGGGGAAAGTTGCGTGTTTGCTATGCTAGGGATGTGTGGCGGATGAACGGGCTACGTATCCAGATTTGTCTCGTCGTTCTGAGTAACTTTCATGTACACAGTTTTTCCATCCGAGCTACGGTTTATTTTATATGATTTTTCAAAGATTTAATCCATTTTTCCAAATTATTTGTATTTCAAAATTAATAGACAAAATGCTATGGGTACTCAGCCCTGTGTACACAGAATGTACACAAGGGCTGACATGTGGGCTAGTGGACCCAGTTGACCAGTCAAACTTTGACTGGTCAACAGGAGGGTGGGGCCTCCTGGTCATTGACTGCTTAGGTTTATCTATTAGTTTATTTAAGTTACTAACTAATTAGTTAGTTAATTAGGCAATTAACTAAGTTAATTAATTAAATTACCAATTAATTAATCTTATTATTATTTTTAGGGCGCTGGGGCCCATATGTCATAGATTAATTAGGAGGGGGAATTAGCACTGATTGGGGGTTATCCCCTGAACTAAATGCGGTCGGGCCCATGGGGTAGTGGCCCAAGCCAACCACGACCACCAAGCAGCGCTCGATGCCCCCGCAGGCAACGACGGTGGCCCAGGGCGCCGGTGGCCACGGCAGCAAGGAGGAGTGCAGGTGGGAGGCGGTAGGGCGCGCGAGGCGGGTGAGGCCTGCGAGGCCGGCGCGTGGGCGTGTGGCCCTGAGGTCGGGGCATGGCCCAGCGCAGTAGGGGAGAGGCAGTTGGGGCACGGCTGGGGGGCGGTGCCGGAGCTAGCGGCGGCAAGCGCGAGCAGCAGCAGTAGGAGCAACAGCTACGAGAGCAGGGGCACGGCCCGGGCGGACATACGCGCGCGAGGGCGCGGCCTGGGGCGCGCCCGGTGTGGGAAAGGGCGGCTAGGGGGCGCACGGGAGCGGGGCAAGAGCAGCATGTGGGCGCGCATGCGGACGCGGCGAAGACGATCTCGTGGACGACGACTACGGCACGGATGGAGGGCACAAGCAGGGGGAATGGAGGAGGAGCTCACCGCGGTGCGGATGACGAGCTCGGGGGGGCGGAGGTGGACCGGTGTGGCAGCAATCGACGGCGAGATGCCACAGCCATGGCGGAGAAACAAAGATGAAGGCGACGACGTGTTGCTTCCCTGCTCGAACCAATTGCACTGGTGGATGGAGGAGTCGACGCCGGAGCTCGTGGACATCACCCTGGGCGCCGGGGAGCACATAGGCCGCGACAATGCGACGGTGGGCGCAGTCACTGCGCGAGTTCTCGAGCTCGTTTTAGAGCAGAGGAGGAGGGGGCGCGATGGGGAAAAGGAAGGGATCAAGCAAGGGCGTGCTAGGGTTTCGCGGGAGCGCACTTATAGGCCGGGGGGGGAGGCACGTGGAGGCCATTCATGGCCATGGTGCCATGGATGCACGCCACACCCTCCCTGCCTCCTGTAGCAGGAGGTTGAAGGAGAGAGGGTGGCCTGGGCCTTCTCTTGTAGGTTGTGGGCTTAAGTGCACAGTGTCATTTCCACTTGCTCTTTTTCTTTAATTCTTTTCTATTTGTATTTTCTGACATTCTCTTGTATTTTAGTTTAGTACCAAATGAATTTTTTTATAAACGGAATTTTGTGCATATTCAAGCACAAAGTTTAGGGACCACCCACAAGTTCTCAAATTATTTCGAAAGGCTTATCTATTTGTTTATTTTGAGAAGGCCAAAATAATTGATGTTGGACCATTTATTATTTTCCTAGAAATTTATCTATGAGTCAAATGATGTTGTTTTCTACATGACGATTCCTTAGTGAATATTTGCAACACCACCAACATTTATCCTTTTATTGTTTGAAAAATTAAAATTTTGACATGCAATTTAAATATTATTTCAAACTTGGTTTTGACCAAGCGAGGTTTAGCCATATAATTGTGATGGCATAACATCATTATGGTGAGGTTACTGTAGCATAACTATCGGGGTGTTACAAATCTCCTCCACTACAAGAAATCTCGTCCCGAGATTTAAGAGGTGGTGTAAGGGGAAAGTTCGGGTTACGAAATTCTAACGAATCTTCTCGGTCTTGGTTACTCTTCTCGAAGTGGTCAATTCATTACGTTGATGTCTTCATTTCTCTGCTTCGAAAACTCCATCGTGCTTACGAAAGAATAAAGGGTGGGTATCCCGGGAGAACGGACCTCTGCAAGGTCGACTATCTGGTCGATAACATTGGGGGGAGGTGGAAAGTAACTCTCAAATTGAAACTTAATAAAATATCAAGAGTAAATAAAGGAGGTGTCGTGGGAAGTTTTGAGCGGGCAGGCAATCATCCGATGCCTGAAACCAGGCGTGAAAGGGGTTCAAAACAACGGGAATAAGTATTGTGTCTGATCCCAGAATAGATCACTAGGAAGGTGACCCATAAATTACATACGAAGCCAAACGTGAGGATTGACTTTGGGAATAGGAGTGTATACAGGAGAGTCAGGTTTCGATCCTGGGACCTGTGGGTTATGGGCCCACCATGTGGGTTAAAAGTAGGAAGGGCGCTTTCATCATGCACGATCATGATAGCAAGGCATGTCTGAGAATAACCTATCAGTTATGTCGGTAACAACATTGGTACCAAGGGCGAGGGAGGAAGAGAACCATCTTCCTGCTCGTTAAACGAGGCGGACCAATAGGCAAAGTTCTCGTCCATCGGTGGTTACCGGAATGTCATCAACAATAATAACAGTTTCTTACTGACAGATTGGTACACCAAGGTGCTTACAAAAGCAGTGACTTATTACTGCTTAGATCATATAAATCCTAGAAGGGGTTTAAACAAACCAATGGAAAGGGAAAAGTGTCTATCAGATTAAACAGAACAATGGAAAGGTAAATGTGTTTAAACACATGTTTCAGGGGTATATCCTTCCCAAGGGCAAGCAAACCATGATATCCATGACGGGATATAACGTAGAAAACTTTTTAGGTAAGGGAAGAGAAATTTCATGACATTACCCATACAGCGGTGTTTGGATAATTGACCAAGAAACATTTAGCATTGGGCTTCAAATGTTCTTGTTGAAAATCGGGGTACCATAGACATGCTTCGAGATAGCATTGACATGGCCATCAAGTAAGGGTCAGAATTTGGATGCACAAAGGATCCATCAGGAACAACTTGTAGGATAAGTCTTACGATTTCCTCATGGAAGAATGGATAACCTTGCTGAAAAGGAAACTATAACAATAGTCCTCCAATTAGGTGTGCCAGGCATGACCTCACCTTACTGGGTCATATAAGACCAACGCTATAACTCTTGGATATATGTTCCAACCATCATATCTGACCAAGATTCAGATCTGATTGGTGTTGGGATAACTCAGATTCAGGATGCTTGAGAAGAAAGGTGCAACACAAATTGTCGAGATTACATTGTATGGTTCTTAGGGAAATGAACTATGGAAACGAGTTCCAAAGCAAGAGTTCATCATTAAAACAGGGAGAGGGTGAGGAGATGGCTGATGGACTCGGTGACAATCCATCGAGATTCTCAAAAGATGGATCTCCCCAATTATGTGCACAAGGAGAGAACATTTGTCAATTCAAAATGGTATAATGATGTATGCTCGAGGAAAACATACACAATTTAAACATTGGTTCAAAGGTGCACCCGAAATATGGGCTTAGGTAGCAGAATCAATGTTAGAATGGTGATTCAATAATCAATGGCCTAAGGATGTAATGTTGACCATCAACTCCAAAGCAATAGGGTTGATAGAAGGACAGAATCCAAACAACACCGTTCACCCGTTGGTATCCCGGTTAGAAACAACACAAGAAAGAACGGTGATGGTGAGAAGTATCACTATACCAAGAATTCTCAAGAGGTGGAGCAATTCTCACAACATCCTTGATATAAAGGTGGTAATATTCCAAGGTAAGGAAGAACATCTGCTGGTTAGTAAGGATCCCAAGGTATAACACAAAACACGAACAAGTTTGTGTTGAACGGAAGGCAATAAAGTGGTCGATGATAACACAAATCATCGAGGGAAGGATGATATTTCTCATCATGAATTCGATTGGTATCCTGGAAGGAGTTAAAATGTTGATGATGATCACAACAAATTTTGTCGAGAGGCTCCATGAGGATGCAATCGCTCTGTGATGACATCAAGCCAAAGGGAATGGTGAAGCAAAAGTTTATTATAACCATAGATAAGATGCCATCTCAGGATTCAGAGTTGTCTCTCAAGACAAACAATATGATGGTGAAAGTTCGATGTAAGCTTAGAGCACTGTCGGGATTGTGTCCCGAGGATTAAGGACATAGGTAGAATGGTCAAGCAGTCAGCCTGACGATGATGATGTGGTCAATCAGCTGGGAATGACACGATCGAGTACAAACTCGTATGCATTGAAGATTACTAAGAGTTGTTGAATCGCAATGCGGACTCTATTCAGTTATCGAAGTCTTTGAGTGTTAAATTACTCAGAGCCCATGAAAAATTGGAATCAATGAGAATGTATCACTTGATGAAGAACTCATAAGAAGTTATGCAGTTCCATGATAATCTTGAGATACCAGGGGGGTAATACTCGACGCCAAATCAAAGTAGAGGTTGGTCTGGGGTATTACCCCACAGAAGACAAGTGCTTAAACTTGCACGAGAAATGGTATTTAAAGGAGAACATGGTCGGAACTACGATTGCAAAAGGCCAGATCCCAGATATAAGATGAACTTATACCAAAGGATAATTAAGAGAAGCTTTAATGATAAGATCTACATCGTGTCCATGGGCATGAACGCAAGGTTCAAGGTCGACTCCCACTTCTTCAATGCATAACCTTTCATTCACTGCTTTAGTTAAAAATGATTTCAGTGTCAAAACCTACCTTGTGAATTACCAGAGGAGTATGACCCGTGAAAACTCTCGGGTTCACACAGATTAAGAAAGGCATAGGTTCAACCCATCGGGGCATCTTAGAAACATATACCACAAGCTTCAAGAGTAAATATCACCAGCTCGAAAGTAAAGCATGGTTGACAAAGCAGAGGATACAATTTACCAAAGGCATTTCATACCCGCGAAAAGGTTCACAATGTTATTGAATATGAAGGACACTGTCGGATAATAAATTCAACAAAGGATCTAAAAGTCCATAACGGAGCTGATGTGAGCACCAACACACAATTAGAGGAAGAAAACAATGCAAGGGCATTGGCTTATAGAAACAACTGACTAATCCAAAGCTCAAACGCAAAGGAATTATGATTTCCAAATCAATGGATCAGAAGCAAACACTCTGATTAAGGATGGATAAGTTGAGTAAGCATAGGGGTACAATCGACGACAATTGGATTGGTCAAGATCCAGCTCATGTTTAAAATGACGCCTGAGCCAGAAGGATGAATTCTAGGAACTGGCTGAAGATTGCGAGCAACCGCAACATATTGAATCAACGGACTCAAAATGATAATGACAAAGGATGTCAATTTTTTTACTAGACTTATGGGATTAACCATAATGTAAGTAAGCAAGAATTTCAAGAGCAAAAGGCTCCTGAGGATTTTCGGAAGATCGAATGGTATTTTGAAGACTTTCGTGAAACACATGAACAACTGGGGATGAGCGGATACTCGACAAGTGCGAGGACTTATTTGTAGGGGTATTCATGTGGCAAAGAACTGCAAGGTAGTAGGCACAAAGTATTCTCGAAACAATAGAGAAAACTTCGGGGTATCTTGTAATAACCAGATCAATGGGGGATGATCATATGAATGGCAAGGGTAAGTAGTTATCCATAGGGATTTATCGATGGTCGGGAATAGCAAAAGTGGTGGGCACAAGTCTCAAGAGAATATCGAAGAGTATCTTCGGAATCTTCTGGTGAAGCAGGCGGTCATCAGTAACACAGGGCTCTCCGGTTGGAAGTGATCACGAGATCCTAATGTTAGACTTAGCAAAATTCATTTAAACCGAAAAGAAGGGAGACCAGAGTCCCAGAGTATAGTCGAGGAATAAAAGATCCTAATACCACCCAATGGTGACGTGAGCCCGTAAGGTACACAGCCATGTTAGTAAAAGTTTTGTAATGTCTAGACTCGACTTCGGCCAAGGAGTGTGGAAGGGGATTCCTACAGGCAGTCGGCTCTGATACCAACTTGTGACGCCCCCAATTTGACCGTACACTAATCATACACGCAAACGTGTACAATCTAGATCAGGGACTCAACGTAGGATATCACAACACAACTATACAAATAAAATAAGTCATACAAGCATCATATTACAAGCCAGGGGCCTTGAGGGCTCGAATACAAGAGCTCGATCATAGACGAGTCAGCGGAAGCAACAAAATCTGAGTACAAACATAAGTTAAACAAGTTTGCCTTAAGAACGCTAGCACAAACTGGGATGCAGATCGAAAGAGGCGCAGGCCTCCTGCCTGGGATCCTCCTAAACTACGCCTGGTCGTCGTCAGCGGGCTGCACGTAGTAGTAGGCACCTCCCGAGTAGTAGTAGTCGTCATCGACGGTGGCGTCTGGCTCCTGGGCTCCATCGTCTAGTCGCAACAATCGGGTTTAGAAAAGGGGAAAAGAGGGAGCAAAGCAACCGTGAGTACTCATCCAAAGTACTCGCAAGCAAGGAGCTACACTACATATGTATGCATTGGTTTCAAATGGAAAAAGGGTATCATAGGTGGACTGAAATGCAGAATGCCGGAATAAGGGGGGATAGCTAGTCCTTTCGAAGACTACGCTTCTGGTAACATCCATCTTGCAGCAGGAGAATAGAGTAGATGGTAAGTTCACCAAGTAGCATCGCATAGCATAATCCTATCCGATGGTCCTCCCCTCGTCGCCCTGTGAGAGAGCGATCACCGGTTGTATCTGGCACTTGGAAGGGTGCGTTTTATTAAGTATCCGGTTCTAGTTGTCATAAGGTCAAGGTACAACTCTGGGTCGTCCTTTTACCGAGGGACACGGCTATTCGAATAGATCAACTTCCCTGCAGGGGTGCACCACATTACCCAACACGCTCGATCCCCTTTGGCCGGACACACTTTTCTGGGTCATGCCCGGCCTCGGAAGATCAACACGTTGCAGCCCTACCTAGGCACTACAGAGAGGTCAGCACTCCGGTCTAAATCCTGTGGCGCACGGGTCTGGGCCCATCGCCCATTGCACACCTGCACGTTGCGTATGCGGCCCGTGAGCAGACCTAGCAACCTCCATTACAAAGGAAGTTGCGTTACATGGTCCAACCCGGCGCACCCCGCTCAGTCGCTGACGTCACGAAGGCTTCGGCTGATACCATGATGTCGAGTGCCCATAACTGTCCCCGCATAGATGGTTAGTGTGTATAGGCCAGTAGCCACACTCAGATCAAATACCAAGATCTCGTTAAGCGTGTTAAGTATCCGCGAACGCCGACCAGGGCCAGGCCCACCTCTCTCCTAGGTGGTCTCAACCTGCCCTGTTGCTCCGCCACAAAGTAACAGTCGGGGGCCGTCGGGAACCCAGGCCCACCACTACCTGGATGGAGCCACCTGCCCCTTCAGCCCCCATCTTTGAACAGTATCATAAGTAATGTAACAATATAAGTATATATCATATGCCCGTGATCACCTCCTGAAGTGATCACGGCCCAGTAGTATAGCATGGCAGATGGACAGCAGTGTAGGGCCACTGATGGAACACTAGCATCCTACACTAAGCATTTAGGATTGCAGGTAAGGTATCAACAGTTGTAACAACAATGACAGGCTATGCATCAGAATAGGATTAACGGAAAGAAGTAACATGCTACACTACTCTAATGCAAGAAGTAGAGAGAAGAGTAGGCGATATCTGGTGATCAAAGGGTGGGCTTGCCTGGTTGCTCTGGCAAGAGAGATGGGTCGTCAACTCTGTAGTCGTACTAGGTAGCAGCGGCGTTGGTCTCAGTGTCTAGCGAGAGAAGAGGGGGAAGAAACAATAATGAGGCAATACGCGGTGCTAGGTATGCCCTAACACGGTAGGAGGTGATACGGACGAAGGGGGGAAACATCCGGGAAAGTATCCCCGGTGTTTTGCATTTCTAGACAGATGAACCGGAGGAGGAAAGTTGCGTGTTTGCTATGCTCGGTATGTGTGGCGGATGAACGGGCTACGTATCCGGATTCGTCTCGTCGTTCTGAGTAACTTTCATGTACAAAGTTTTTCCATCCGAGCTACGTTTTATTTTATATGATTTTTCAAAGATTTAATCCATTTTTATCAAATTATTTGTATTTCAGAATTAATAGACAAAATGCTATGGGTACCCAGCCCTTTGTACACAGAATGTACACAAAGGCTGACATGTGGGCCAGTGGACCCAGTTGTCCAGTCAAACTTTGACTGGTTAACAGTAGGGTGGGGCCTCCTGGTCATTGACTGCTTAGGTTTATCTATTAGTTTATTTAAGTTACTAACTAATTAGTTAGTTAATTAGGCAATTAACTAAGTTAATTAACTAAATTACCAATTAATTAATCTTATTATTATTTTTAGGGCGCTGGGGCCCATATGTCATAGATTAATTAGGAGGGGGAATTAGCACTGATTGGGGGTTATCCCCTAAACTAAATGGGGTCGGGCCATGGGGTAGTGGCCCAAGCCAGCCACGACCACCAAGCAGCGCTCGATGCCCTCGTAGGCAACGACGGTGGCCCGGGGCGCCGGCGGCCACGACAGCAAGGAGGAGCGCAGGTGGGAGGCGGCAGCGCGCGCGAGGCAGGTGAGGCCAGTGTGGCCAGCGCGTGGGCGTGTGTCCCTGACGTCGGGGCATGGCCCAGCGCAGCAGGGAAGAGGCAGTTGGGGCATGGCTGGGTGGCGGTGCCGGGGCTAGCGGCGGCAAGCGCGAGCAGCGGTAGCAGGAGCAGCAACTACGAGAGCAGGGGCATGGCCCGGGCGGACATACGCGCGCGAGGGCGCGGCCTGGGGCGCGCCCGGTGTGGGAAAGGGTGGCCAGGGGGCACACAGGAGCGGGGCAAGAGCAGCATGCGAGCGTGCACGCGGACGCGGCGAAGACGAGCTCGTGGACGACGACTATGGCACGGATGGAGGACACAAGCAGGGGGGAATGGAGCAGGAGCTCACCGCGGTGCGGATGACGAGCTCGGGGGGCGGAGGTGGACCGGTGTGGCAGCAATCGACGGCGAGATGCCGCAGCCATGGCGGAGAAATGACGATGAAGGCGATGACGTGTTGCTTCCCTGCTCGAACCAATTGCACTGGTGGATGGAGGAGTCGAGGCCGGAGCTCGTGGACATCACCCTGGGCGCCGGGGAGCACGTAGGCCGCGACAATGCGACGGCGGGGGCGGTCACATCGCGAGTTCTCAAGCTCGTTTTAGAGCAGAGGAGGAGGGGGCGCAATGGGGAAAAGGAAGGGATCGAGCGAGGGCGTGCTAGGGTTTCGCGGGAGCGCACTTATAGGCCGGGGGGGCACGTGGAGGCCATCCATGGCCATGGCGCCATGGATGCACGCCACGCCCTCCCTGCCTCCTGTAGCAGGAGGTTTAAGGAGAGAGGGTGGGCTGGGCCTTCTCTTGTAGGCTGTGGGCTTAAGTGCAGAGTGTCATTTCCATTTGCTCTTTTTCTTTAATTCTTTTCTATGTATTTTCTGACATTCTCTTGTATTTTAGTTTAGTACCATATGAATTTTTTTTATAAATGGAATTTTGCGCTTTATTCAAGCACAAAGTTTAGGGACCACCCACAAGTTCTCAAATTATTTTGAAAGGCTTATCTATTTGTTTATTTTGAGAAGGCCAAAATAATTGATGTTGGACCATTTATTATTTTCCTAGAAATTTATCTGTGAGTCAAATGATGTTGTTTTCTAGATGATGATTCCTTAGTGAATATTTGCAACACCACCAACATTTATCCTTTTATTTTTTGAAAAATTAAAATTTTGACATGCAATCTAAATATGATTTCAAACTGGGTTTTGACCAAGCTAGGTTTAGCCAAATAATTGTGATGGCATAACATCATTAGGGTGAGGTTACTGTAGCATAACTATCGGGGTGTTACAGAAAGGGGGTGCCGCCCCCTCCCGTAGTACAATTTGGACTTCCATGGGGGGGCGCAGCCACCCGTTGTGAGCTGCCTCCTCTCTCCTCTATGGCCGATAGTGGGCCATTATTTTCCCCGAGGGTTCCTGTAACCTCCCGGTACTCCGAAAAATACCCCAAACAATCCGGAACCATTAAAGTGTCCGAATACTATCGTCCAATATATCAATATTTACCTCTCGGCCATTTCGAGACTCCACGTCATGTCCATGATCTCATCCGGGACTCTAAACAAACTTTGGTCACCAAAACACATAAGTCATAATACAAATCATTATCGAACGTTAAGCATGCGGACCCTACGGGTTCGAGAACTATGCAGACATGATCGAGACATATGTCTAGTCAATAACCAACAGCTGAACCTGGATGCTCATATTGGTTCCGACATATTATATGAAGATCTTTATCGATCAAACCGCAATGACAACATACGTTATTCCCTTTGTCATCGGTATGTTACTTGCCCGAGATCCGATCGTCAGTCTCCTCATACCTAGTTCAATCTCATTACCGGCAAGTCTCTTTACTCGTTCCTTAATGCATCATCTCGCAACTAACTCATTAGTCACATTGCTTGCAAGGCTTATCGTGATATGCATTACTGAGGGGGCCCACAGATACCTCCCCGATACTCGGAGTGACAAATCCTAATCTTGATCTATGCCAACCGAACAAACACCTTCGGAGACACCTGTAGAGCATCTTTGATAGCACACAAGGTGTTCCTCAGATTTTCGGGAGTTGCATAATCTCATAGTCAAAGGAATATGTATAAGTCATGAAGAAAGCAATAGCAACAAAACATAACGATCATTATGCTAAGCTACCGGATGGGTCTAGTCCATCACATCATTCTCTAATGATGTGACCATGTTCATCAAATGACAACACATGTCTATGGTCAGGAAACTAAACCGTCTTTGATTAACGAGCTAATCAAGTAGAGGCATACTAGGGACACACTGTTTTGTCTATGAATTCACACATGTATCAAGTTTCCGATTAAAACAATTCTAGCATGAATAATAAACATTTATCATGATATAAGGAAATATAAATAATAACTTTATTATTGCCTCTAGGGCATATTTCCTTCAGTCTCCCACTTGCACTAGTGTCAATAATCTAGTTCACATCATCATGTGATTTAACACCAATAGTTCACATCTTTATTGAGTAGTTCACATCGCCATATGACTAACATCCAAAGGGTTTACTAGACTCAATAATCTAGTTTATGATGCTATGTGATTAACACCCAAAGATTACTAAGACGTGATCATGTTTTGCTAGTGAGAGAAGTTTAGTCAACGGGTCTGCCACATTCAGAGCCGTATGTATTTTGCAAATTTTCTATGTCTACATGCTCGGCATGGAGCTACTCTAGATAATTGCTCCCACTTTCAATATGTATCCAGATTGAGACTCAGAGTCATCCGGATCAGTGTAAAAGCTTGCATCGACGTAACTCTTTACGACGAACTCTTTATCACCTCCGTAACTGAGAAATATTTCCTTAGTCCTCTTAGGTAACTAAGGATAACTTTGACCGTTGTCCAGTGATCCACTCCTGGATCACCATCGTACCACCTTGCGAAACTCATGGAAAGGTACACAATAGGTTTGGTACACAACATAGCATACTTTATAGAACCTATGGCTGAGGCATAGGGAATGACTTTCATTCTCTTTCTATTTTCTGCCGTGGTCGGGTTTTGAGTCTTACTCAACTTCACACCTTACAATACAGGCAAGAACTCCTTCTTTGATTGATCCATTTTGAACTTCTTCAAAATCTTGTCAAGGTATGTTCTTTGTGAAAGTCCTATTAAGCGTCTCTATCTATCCCTATAGATCTTGATGCCCAATATATAAGTAGCTTCACTGAGGTATTTTCATTGAAAAATTATTTATTCAAATATCCTTTTATGCTATCCAGAAATTCTATATCATTTCCAATCAATAATATGTCATCCACATATAATATCAGAAATGCTACAGAGCTCCCACTCACTTTCTTGTAAATTCAGGCTTCACCATAAGTCCATATAAAACCATATGCTTCGATCACCTTATCAAAGCGTATATTCCAACTCCGAGATGCCTGCACCAGTCCATAGATGGATCATTGGAGTTTGCACACTTTGTTAGCACATTTAGGATCGACAAAACTTTCTGGTTGCATCATATACAACTCTTCTTTAAGAAATCCATTAAGGAATGCAGTTTTCACATCCATTTGCCAGATTTCCTAAAATGCGGCAATTGCTAACTTGACTCGGATAGACTTAAGAATCGCTACGTGTGAGAAAATCTCATTGTAGTCAACACCTTGAACTTTTCGAAAACCTTTTGTGACAAGTCTAGCTTTGTAGATAGTAACACTACTATCAATGTTCGTCTTCCTCTTGAAGATCCATTTATTCTTAATGGTTTGCCGATCATTGGGCAAGTCCACCAAAGTCCACACTTTGTTCTCATGCATGTATCCTATCGCAGATTTTATGGCCTCAAGCCATTTATCAGAATCTGGGCTCATCATCGCTTCCTCATAGTTCGTAGGGTCATCATGGTCTAGTAACTTGACTTCCAGAACAGGATTATCATGCCACTCTGGTGCGGAACATGCTCTGGTTGACCAACAAGGTTCAGTAGTAACTTGATCTGAAGTTTCATGATCATTATCATTAGCTTCCTCTCTAGTTGGTGTAGGCATCACTAGAACTGATTTCTGTGATGAGCTACTTTCCAATTCGAGAGAAGGTACAATTACCTCATCAAGTTCTACTTTCCTCCCACTCACTTCTTTCGAGAGAAACTCCTTCTCTAGAAAGGATCCATTCTTAGCAACAAAGATCTTGCCTTCGGATCTGTGGTAGAAGGTGTACCCAACAGTTTCTTTTTGGGTATCCTATGAAGACGCACTTCTCCGATTTGGGTTCGAGCTTTATCATGCTGAAACTTTTTCACATAAGCATCGCAACCCCAAACTTTAAGAAACGTCAGCTTAGGTTTCTTACCAAACCATAGTTCACACGGTGTCATCTCAACGGATTTAGATGATGCCCTATTGAACATGAATGCAGCTGTCTCTAATGCATTACCCCAAAACTATAGTGGTAAATCGGTAAGAGACATCATAGATCGCACCATATCTAATAAAGTATGGTTATGATATTCGGACACACCATTACGCCGTGGTGTTCTAGGTGGCATGAGTTGTGAAACTGTTCCACATTGTTTTAAATGAAGGCCAAACTCGTAACTCAAATATTTGCCTCCGCTATCAGATCATAGAAACTTTGTTTTCTTGTTACGATGATTTTCCACTTCACTCTGAAATTCTTTAAACTTTTTCAAATGTTTCAGACTTGTCTTTCATTAAGCAGATATACCCATATCTGCTCCAATCATCTGTGAAGGTCAGAAAATAATGATACCCATCGCGAGCCTCAACACTCATCGAACCGCATACATCAGTATGTATTATTTCCAATAAGTCAGTGGCTTGCTCGATTGTTCCGGAGAATGGAGTCTTAGTCAACTTGCACATGAGGCATGGTTCGCAAGCATCAAATGATTCACAATCAAGTGATTCCAAAAATCCATCTGCATGGAGTTTCTTCATGCGCTTTACACCAATATGACCTAAATGGCAGTTCCACAAATATGTTGCACTATCATTATCAACTTTGCATCTTTTGGCATCAATATTATGAATATGTGTATCGCTACGATCGAGATTCAATAAACCATTCATCTTGGGTGTATGGGCATAGAAGGTTTTATTCATGTAAACAGAACAACAATTATCTCTGACTTAAATGAATAATTGTATTGCAATAAACATGATCTAATCATATTCATGCTCAACGCAAACACCAAATAACATTTATTTTAGGTTCAACACTAATCCCGAAGGTGGAGGGAGTGTGCGATGGTGATCGTATCAACCTTGGAATCTCTTCCAACACACATCATCACTTCACTCTTAACTAGTCTCTCTTCATTCTTCAACTCCTGTTTTGAGTTACTAATCTTAGCAACTAAACCAGTATCAAATACCCAGGGGCTACAATTAACACTAGTAAAGTACAGGTCAATAACTTGTATATCAAATATGCATTTGTTCACTTTGTCATCCTTCTTATCTACCAAGTATTTGGGGTAGTTCCGCTTCCAGTGACCATTCCCTTTGCAGTAGAAGCAATCAGTTTCAGGCTTAGGTCTAGCTTTGGGCTTCTTCATGGGAGTGGCAACTTGCTTGCCATTCCTTTTTGAAGTTCCCCTTCTTTCACTTGCCCTTTTTCTTGAAACTAGTGGTCTTGTTAAGCATCAACACTTGATGATATTTCTCGATTTCTACCTTCGTTGATTTCAGCATCGCGAAGAGCTTGGGAATCATTTTCGTCATCCCTTGTATATTATAGTTCATCATGAAGTTCCAGTAACTTGGTGATAGTGACTATAGAACTCTATCAATCACTATCTTATCTGGAAGATTAACACCCACTTGATTCAAGCGATTGTAGTACCTAGAAATTCTGAGCACATGCTCACTAGCTGAGCTATTCTCCTCCATCTTGTAGGCAAAGTACTTGTCAGAGGGCATGAGTCTGAAATATCAATTTTAGCTCTTGAAACATCTCATATGCTCCATGGCGTTCACAACTTTTTGAAGTCCCGGTTCTAAGCCATAAAGCATGGTGCACTAAACTATCAAGTAGTCATCATACTGAGCTTTTCAAACGTTCATAACGTCTGTATCTGCTCCTGCAATAGGTCTATCACCTAGTGGTGCATAAAGGACATAATTCTTCTGTGTAGCAATGAGGATAATCCTCACATCACGGACCAGTCCGCATCATTGCTACTATCATCTTTCACCATAGTTTTTCTCTAGAAATATATCAAAAATAATACAGGGGAGCTATAAGCGAGCTATTGATCTACAACATAGATATGCAAATACTATCAGGACTAAGTTCATGATAAATTAAGTTCAGTTAATCATATTACTTAAGAACTCCCACTTATATAGACATCCCTCGAGTCATCTAAATGATCACGTCATCCATATCAACTAAACCATGTCTGATCATCACATGAGATGGAGTAGTTTTCAATGGTGAACATCTCTATTTTGATCATATCTACTATATGATGCACGTTCGACCTTTCGGTCTCTAGTGTTCCGAGGCCATGTATGTACATGCTAGGCTCGCCAATTTTAACCTAAGTATTCTGCACAGGAAAAACTATCTTGCACCTGTTGCATGTGAACGTAGAGCTTATCACACCCGATCATCACGTGGTGTCTCAGCACGACGAACTGTCGCAACAATGCATACTCAGGGAGAACACTTATACCTTGAAATTTTAGTGGGGGTTCATCTTATAATGCTACTGCCGAACTAAGAAAAATAATATGCATAAAAAGATAAACATCACATGCAATCAAAAAATGTGACATGATATGGCCATCATCATCTTGTGCCTTTGATCTCCATCTCCAAAGCACCGTCATGATTTCCATCGTGACCGGCTTGAGACCTTGCTCTCCATTGTAGTGTCATTATCGTCTCGCCAACTATTGATTATACAACTATCGCTAACACATAGTGATAAAGTAAAGCAATTACATGGCGATTGCATTTCATATAATAAAGCGACAACCATAAGGCTCCCCCCAGTTGCCGATAACTTCTACAAAACATGATCATCTCATACAACAACGTATATCACATAAGGTCTTGACCATATCAAATCACAACATGCCCTGCAAAAACAAGTTAGATGTCCTCTACTTTGTTGTTGCAAGTTTTACGTGGCTGCTAAGGGCTTATAGTAAGAACCATTCTTACCTATGCATCAAAACGACAACGATGTTTCGTCAAGTTTGTTGTTTTAACCTTCAACAAGGACCAGCCGTAGTCAAATTGGATTCAACTAAAATTGGAGAACCAGACACCCACCAGCCACCTTTATGCAAAACAAGTTGCATGTCTGTCGATGGAACCGGTCTCATGAACGTGGCAATGTAAGGTTGGTCCGGGCCGCTTCATCCAACAATACCGCTGAATCAAAATAATATGTTGGTGGTAAGCAGTATGACTATCATCGCCCACAACTCTTTGTGTTCTTCTCGCGCATATCATCTACGCATAGACCTGGCTCGGATTCCACTATTGGGAAACATAGCTTGCAATTTCAAAAAAATCCTACGCTCTCGCAAGATCTATCTAGGAGATGCATAGAAACGAGAGGGGGAGACTGTGTCCACGTACCCTTGTAGACCGAAAGCGGAAGTTTTTGACAATGTGGTTGATGTAGTCGAACTTCTTCTCGTTCCGACCTATCAAGCACCGAACATATGACACCTCCAAGTTCTGCACACGTTCAGCTCGATGACGTTCCTGGGACTCTTGATCCAGCAAAGTTTCGAGGGAGAGTTTCGTCAGCACGACGGCATGGTAACAGTGATGGTGAAGTGGTCCGCAGAGGGCTTCTCCTAAGCACTCTGACAATATGACCGGAGGCGTAAACTGTGGAGGGGGCGCCACACACGGCTAGGAATTAATGTTGTGTCTCCAAGGGGTGCCCTGATCGCATATATAAAGGAGGGAGAGGGAGGAGGCCGGCCCTTAGGTGCGCACCAAGTGGTGGGAGTCCTATTAGGACTCCCAATCCTAGTAGGATTCGGCCCCCCTTCTTAATCCTTCTCATGGAGGGGGGAAAGGGGGAAGGAGAGGGTGGAGGAGAAGGAAAGGGGGCGCCGCCTCCTCCCCTAGTCCAATTCGGACTCCCATGGGGGGCCACCCCTTGTGGGCTGCCTCCTCTCTCCCCTATGGCCCATAGTGGCCCATTATTTTCCCTGGGGGGTTCCGATAACCTCCCGGTACTCCGAAAAATACCCGAAACGATCCAGAACTGTTCCGATGTCCGAATACTATCGTCCAATATATCAATCTTTACCTCTCGACCATTTAGAGACTCCTCGTCGTGTCCGCGATCTCTTACAGGATTCAGAACAATCTTCGCTGTCGTGGAATTTTCACGGCAGATGTCCTGGTGTGAGGACTTAGTCGTGGAGCTATCGCGTTGAGGTTAGCTTAAAGGGCTTAATCAGGACAAAGGACACGAGGAGTTTATACTGGTTCGGCCCCTTACGATGAAGGTAAAAGCCTAGTCCAGTTCGTAGTTGGTATTTCTAGGCTTTCGATGAGAAGGGAGCGAATACGCTTGACCTAACTCTCGATCTGTTGTTTTCTGTCCTAAGCCGCCGCTAGGTCGTCCCCTTATATACACGGGTTGACGCCCTACGGGATACAGAGTCATGGCTGGCTTATACAACATATCCGGCTCGGTGACCTTCCTTACATGCCTTACATTACAAGTTTACATACATGGCGGTTTATATCCATGGGCCTTAAGCCGCCTTCGGGCCTGGGCCCTCTACCAAGCCTATCTATGAACGGCCATATGATCTTGGGATTAACTGCGATGAATCATCATAGGGATGACCCGGCCACTCCTGGGTGGGTCATACCTAATAGTTATATCCCCAACATTAGGCCCCAGGTTGATTTGAACTTGTTCGTGTCAATCTCTGAGACTTGGAAAAATCCTTCCATATCCACTGCAACAACTTTGTAACCCTCCATGACATCATCTCCAAGAAATTTGGAACCAGTCATGACGTCATCTTTAACGGATATTTATCTTAATGTCTTCCCAAAAACCGAGGCGTCCAATTAGCTGGATAACCACCATTTGGCCTCCTCGTCTTTCGCGCCTACCTGTTTCTTGTCTCCTTATAAATAGGACCCAAAAGCCATCTCCCATTCTTCTCGTTCTTCTTTCTTCCTCCTCGCAACGCGACATCCTGCACGAATCTCGCCGCCGTCGACCTTCGTCTTCGACCTCAACTCCGGCTGCTGCACCACCCCGAGTGGACCAGAGAACTGCAGCGCCACCCCGGTGCGTGAACAACATAGGTAAGCTTTCCGCTCCTCATCACAGATCTATCATTAGGGTTTGTTGGTGTTCTTCGTTGTTCGTCGGTGTTCATCACTGTCCTTCCTTTTTCTTTGTTCAGATCCATAGGTTAGATCGAAAATCTATAGGAATCTTGCGCGGCAGCAGTTTCAATACTTGTTTTAATACTAGAATATATCCCTACCATGACAGATCTTCTCTAGGGCTCTCCTGATCTTCCTCTGTCACTTTTTGTAGATGAATTTATCCCCCTTTTTGGAACAGCGGTAGATCCAAATTTATAACCTCAATTTGCGGAATCTGTTTGTCCCAATACTTAGTAAATTATGTTTTCGATAACTCTTGAATATCTTAGTCATGGCGGCTTACTCCGCCGGTTTATCATTACTTCATATATCATTAGCCCTTACCTAAGCCACCATTATAAACACGCACTGTATTAGTTGACTTGCAATCCCACCAACTAACTTGCGCCGACAAATTATTTCCTCTTAGATTGTCCTTTCATCATGCCGACAAAGATGATCACAACTTGCAACTGGGTCCCTTCCACAGTCACAGAGAGCACCTTGAAAGATTTTGTCACTGTCGAATACTTACCGGAAAAAAGTGTCATGCCTTACCGCGCTCCTAACCCGGCTGAAGATAGACCTCAGCCGAAGGAGGGTGAAATTATTGTCTTCACTGATCATATGAACCGGGGCTTCTTGCCGCCCGACTCAAAATTCTTTAGAGATGTTCTACATTTTTTCAAGCTTCATCCGCAGGATATCGGACGCAATTCCATATGAAACATCTGTAACTTCCAAGTTTTCTACGAGGTTTATCTTCAAGAAGAAACTACTGTTGAGCTCTTCAGACAATATTTCTACCTGAACCGCCAGAACAAATATACCAACGGTCCCAGCTTGGAACTTGGCAGGATTTCGATTCAATGCAGACGAGATGCCATCTTCCCTTTAGTAGTCTTGCCAAGCCATCCTAAGGACTGAATCAAACATGGTTCTACTGCAAAGACACCTCACCGTCTGATGAAAATCCAATGCCGAGTTACCGCGCTGAGCGTCTTGACACAAAATACCAACTCCCTGATAAACTTACTGCCGCCGAACGCAAGAAACTTGTCCCCACAATCAAAAAAGGTCAAGCCTTGATGGGAAACGGCTTAACTGGAGTTGACTTGATCCACTGTTGGGTCACATGGCGGATCATCCCTCTGAGCCGCCGATCCAATTTGGTGTGTAACTATACCGAAGGAACAGATGATCCATTACGTCATAGCTCCCTGCGTCTGACCGAAGAAGCCATTATTGAAACGGCAACCACTCTTGTCAATAGCAAGTTTGAAGACTACAACATAGTAGGGTTAAATACTTTCTGCAAGCTTAACCCGGCGCCAGGGGGAAATCTTCTTGACTTCTTTTTCCTCAACAGTTAAGTATTTGCGTGAATTTCAACATGTTATCCTTCCACAGGCTAAATCTGACTTTTGGAAAGACAAATATGACCATGAAGCTATCAAAAAAGCTAGAGCTACTGTGATAGCCGCCAAGAAGACAGTCAGAAAGTCGAAGAAGAAACCAACTGCCTCTGATTTACTCAAGCTGGATGACACCTCTGAGTCGAAGGTAGCCCTTGACTCTCTTGGCCTATTTTTTAACAACCTTATTGACACTGACAATTGCCAGGATGACACGGGGACCAGCCAGGCAGTCGAAGACGAGGTAACTATTATTTCCTCTGACTCTGAACCTTTACCAAGGCAGAAACTTTGGCGGGTAACCCGGAAAGTAAGGTTTTCACTCCCCTTGGCTTATTTAGATCCTCATTTTCTTTTGAAATGACAGCAACATGAAAGCCGCCGCTAGACCCGGACCGGTGGAGATGACGATTTACCCTCCGGGTTACCGAAAACTCCTCGGAAACGCCAAAACGAGGTTCTCTTTAACCTTAACCCTTGCATTGACCATCGAGTTACTTTTATTAATCACTCAATTGTGATTCCACTGTTGCAGGAGATTTCTCGTTCCTCCTCTGGCGATTCTTCACAAACTCAACTGCCGACTTTTAAGACTGCCCCCAGGTAAAGATAATTATCCTTCTTCTACACCTTTATATCCGCATCATTATACTGACTTATCCAAATTCTTTTTAGCGGTCAAGCAAAGCCCAAAAAAGCAAAGGTGACAAATCCAGCTGAGGATCCGAAAAATGCTGAACCGGAGCAGCCAACTCTTGTACCGAAACATTCTGAAGCACTGGAAGATCCTGCTATCAACACTCGAATAGATTTACCTGAGCCGTCTGTTGACGAAACCATTCCTGATCCATCAACTATTGAACCATCAAGCTCAGCTAACCCGCCATAGACTCATGGCGATGATGTTTTAATCACTAGCTCCAGATTCACTGAACCGGGAAATCCAACTGTGCTGGCAAGACACTCCGCAAAACAAGAAGTCATGGAGAGGCAGAAAGTGAGGTTTGACGTCTCCCACTATACTCATCTGAGTATTAGTGAAGTTCTATCTGGTTGTCTCAGTCAAGTGCACTCCAGCTGTGATTCAGAAATTGAGATGGTCAAACAGATGCACCAAAAATGTGAGGTACGTTCTCCGGCTTATATAAATTATATATCCTGCTAGCCTACAAGTCTTCTAATTATGATAAGATTGAATGATCTGTAGACTTAAAAGACTTATAAGCCTCTGCCTTAGACATCCTCCAAGTCTGGTTTTCCACTAAACCGGATGCTGATAGTATTTCAATTTGCATGTGTAGCCCCCAAGGGCCGGTTTATTCAGTATGAATGAGCCGGTCCTACTAGTCATTGCATAGAACTGAACCGTATAGCCCTCATGAGCCGGATGAGACTGTTGACAGCTTATCCGGCTCATTTGTAGAAAAAAGTCAAGCAATATGCATTATCCCCCAAGTGCCAACTATTTTTGCCTGCAAAACACTTGGGACTTGTTTTTTATAATCTTCCATGAAACTGAACAACCTTATGCTGTATGCAGGCTGCGACCGCAGAACTAGAATCCCAATTGTCTGAGGCTAAGATCCGGCTGGCGACACAGGACACTGAAACAAAGAAAGCTGAATCCAAATTCTAGTTTAGTGTGTATGAAATAGAAAAACTAAAGACCAGCTTTACTATGGAGAAAGAGGCTTGGTCCAATGAGAAGACTGCCTTGACGTAGCATGCGGAGAAGGCTGAGGCGGCTCTGGAAGAGGTTACCGCTGAACTCACCGGTTTAAAGAACCGTGTGTCTCAGATGGTTTCTGCAATCTTCGGTAAGTCACCTTGTTACGTACTCAAAGTGAGTAATTTCCATTATAAACCGCCACTTAACCCATTGTGTAAACTTTGCAGGTCCCAGGAGTAGCAATCTGAGCCGAGATACACTGGTAAAGCTCAAGGAGGTTTACACACTTGTGGAGCAATTTTATATTGGAGCTCAACGGACTCTTGCCATTATCTCCCCCATGAATCAAGGACCAAACTTATTAAGCGATGTCTTGAAGAAGCTGTCTATCTTACCCGCTAGGTTCCAAGAAATCAAGCGATCTTATGCTAGAGCCGGAGCCGTGACAGCTTTGAGCCGCTCCAAAGCCTGGGTACCGGTGTTAGACCCGGCGGACGTAGCCAGTGGGTATCCCGGCCTTAAGGAAGATGGAACTCCTTTTGACCAAGAAGACTTTGCTGCTTGCGTAAACGAAATTCGCCCTCATGCGACCATCATTGCTGAAGAAACCAACCTCACCAAGTGTCAGCCGGGTTTTGATGTAGACAATAAGAAAATGGTGACTCCTTCATATAAAGCGATGGACTTAATCCCGCCGATTCGTAAGCACACTTTCGCCCCTGAGATTGACCCATCTGGCCTGATTGATGATGAGGCTGAATTCGTCGCCCTTCATGGCTTTGACTGGTCCAAACCCAACTTCTAGACTGTGGAGGAGGACGCACCGGCAAGGGATGAGGCGCAACCATCAAGTCAGCCCAGCTAAGACTCATGAATCGGCTCCGGTTTATCATCTGCTGTATGGGAGACTGAAAAACAGTTTATCATTTTGGGCTCCAAGCGCCTTGTAATAGGCTAAGTTTAAACTTCTCGCTCTGTTATGCCCTCGTGAATATTGTGCTACTTATGACACTTATTTATCCGTTATGTGAATATATGCTATATATCCCTTATGGTATTAACAATTTTGAATCTGTTCCTGCATACAACAGATAAAAAGTGTCCTAGCGGTTTACCACTGGATGGGTTATAATGCCCCAACATGAATTTATCATGATTTATAACCAAGGCTAGTCAAAATAATAATCATATATGAAAAAATATATCATACATGTGATATTTGATCACACTTGTTGATTTTACCAAGCTAGTGTAGTAAGGGTGATAACCAAAGACTTTGGATGCTTGTAGTTATCAGCGATTGCCGGCTTATGAACAAAACTGGACTGGGTTAATAAACACCAGATATTAACCTTTATTTTATACTAGCGACTTATAGTCGAAGACCAGGCCAGGTTAATAAACTCCGGTTAATGTCATATATGACTCAGAAGGCATTATAAGCCTTATTGTCTTTCAACCATGTATTACTATGTCGCAAAATAAAAAATCTCAAAAGACATTCAAATCAAAACAACAAAAAAAATCCGAGGCTTTCATAGGCCGCCAAGCCAAAATATCTTCTTCAATGAAACTACCATTAGCCACTGGAAGGTACGCGCTTTCTGTGAGCCGACCCTCATTGACCCAATCGACCTTTTAACCTAGATAAGTTCAGTTCTTATTTAAAGATAGACTTATCAGGAGTATGCGGGGTTAGAACAACATTGTGCATCACAGGCCGATTTATCCAAGTTTCAAGGAAGGCGGCATTACAGCCTGAGCTTCTCCTTGCTATACGTAAACCGTGCCCTCTCATGACAAACCGGCATTTTAACCTTAACGAGTTCAGGGTCTTGTTTAAAAGATTGACTGTTAAGAGTTCGGCAGGTCAATCAGGATTACCTGATGGAGAAGTATCTGGCATCCAGGCAGGATAACCCAGGGTTTTAGCTGAATACCCATGGCTTCCAAACCTGGCTTTTATAGCCTATCCCAAGGTTATGAACTCTTCGTTCTTTAGAACAAAAGAGCCCCGAAGTGATATTTTGAGATGTGCTCAGGGGGTACCTATGTTTGAGTCGTGCTTTTGCCACAAACTCTCTTTGGCCCCAAGTTTTTATGTGACCTAAAGGCCGGATCAAAGGGTAATTATAACTTTGTTGTATAAAGTAGAATCCCCCATGTAGTCAAAGACTCATTAATTTAGAGAATAAAAAATGACAAAGGCCCTGCTTTAGCAGACATGCCGGATTTATTATCTTGATCATAATATATACCTCATCAAAATATGTACATTGGAAGAGCCGGTGGCTCAGGTGTAGTATGGCCTAAGCTGATCAATATTCAAGGGTCGGCGGGTCTCCTCCTCCGACGAGCGTGAGTCCTTGTGGTCTCGAACATCGATAAGGTAATATGAACCATTGTTTAGATTCTTGCTGACCACAAAGGGTCCTTCCCAAGTCGGGGATAACTTTTGCATATCCGTCTGATCCTGGATAAGCCAGAGCACCAGGTCGCCTTCTTGAAAAGTTCTGGTTTTAAGCCAGCGGCTATGATAACGGTGCAGATCTTTCTGGTAAATCGCCGAACGAGTCACTGCTATGTCACGCTCCTCATCTAACAGATCAAGTGCTTCTAGACATGCTCTTTCATTGCGATCTTCAACATAAGCCGCCACACGAGGCGAGTCATGATGGATGTCACTAGGGAGAATTGCCTCTACTCCATAAACCATGAAGAAAGGCGTGTATCCCGTAGATCTGTTTGGGGTGATATTCAAGCTCCATAACACGAAAGGTAACTCCTCCACTGTAACACCCACGATGCAGCTATATCTCCCATGTGTCGGAGCACGACTTAGAGGCATAACCGCATTGTAGGCATGTCGCAAGAGGGGTAATCTTTACACATCCCATGTACTGAGTAAGAAAGAGGTACAGAGTTGGCTTACAATTGCCACTTCACACAATACATGAATATAGCATTACATCATCCAGATACAATCAAGGTCTGAATACGGAACCAAAATAAAAGAAGACTACCCTAATGCAAAAGATCCCCGATCGCCCCAACTGGGCTCCTCTACTAATCAACTGAAACGAAAACAACACAACGAACGAGATCTTCATCGAGCTCCTCCTTGAGCTCGGCTGCGTCACCTACACGGTTTCATTGGCACCTGCAAACTGGTTTTGGAAGTAATCTGTGAGCCACGGGGACTTAGAAATCTCACACCCTTGTGATCAAGACTATTTAAGCTTATGGGTAGGATAAGGTATGCGGTGGAGCTGCAGCAAGCACTAGCATATATGGTGTCTAACTTACGCAAATGAGAGCGAGAAGAGAAGGCAAAGCACGGTCGTGAACTAGAAGTGATCCTGAAACTACTTATGTTCAAGCATAACTCCAACATCGTGTTCACATCCCGGACCCCGCCGGAAACAGACCATCACGGCTACACACGCGGTTGATGCATTTAATTAAGTTAAGTGTCAAGTTCTCTACAACCGGACATTAACAAATTCCCATCCGCCCATAAAAGCGGGCACGGCTTTCGAAAGTTCAAACCCTGCAGGGGTGTCCGAACTTAGCCCATCACAGGCTCTCACGGTCAACGAAGGGTATTCCTTCTCCCAGGAAGACCCGATCAGGCTCGGAATCCCGGTTACAAGACATTTCGACAATGGTAAAACAAGACCAGCAAAGCCGCCCGATGCGCCGACATCCTGATAGGAGCTGCACATTTCTCGTTCTTAGGGCAACACCGGATAGGTCATGCTACGAGTAAAACCAACCCTCAAGTTTCCCTGAGGTGGCCCCGCAGGCTGCCCATTTCGGACCAACACTTAGAGAAGCACTGGCCCGGGGGGGGGGGTTAAAATAAAGATGACCCTTGAGTCTGCAGAACCCAAGGGAAGGTGATAGGTTGTTAGTGCAAATGGTAAAACCAAGGTTGGGCCTTGCTGGAGGAGTTTTATTCAAAGTGAACTATCAAGGGGTTCCCATTATAACACAACCACGTAAGGAACGCAAAATCAAGGAACATAACACCGGTATGACGGAAAACTAGGGCGGCAAGAGTGGAACAAAACACCAGGCATAAGGCCGAGCCTTCCACCCTTTACCAAGTATATAGATCATTAAGTGAATAAGATATATTGTGATATCCCAACAATAATCATGTTCCAACATGGAACAAACTCCAATCTTCACCTGCAACTAACAACGCTATAAGAGGGGCTGAGCAAAGCGGTAACATAGCCAAACAATGGTTTGCTAGGAAAGGTGGGTTAGAGGCTTGACATGGAAATATGCGAGGCGTGATATAGCAAGTGACAGGTATCGCATCATAGGCATAGCAATAGAGCGAGCAACTAGCAAGCAAAGATAGAAGTGATTTCGAGGGTATGGTCATCTTGCCTGCAAAGTTCTCCGAGTTGACGTAAGCTTGGTCCTCGTAAACGTACTCAACGGGTCCTCAAACACGAACTCGTCTCCCGGATCTACCCAAGGCAAGAACACAAGCAAAGAGGACAACAATCAACCACGGTGCAATGCACAAGCAACATGATGCAAAACATGGCATGATATGCGGGATGTGATATGCTATGCATATGCGTGCTCCGGAAGGAAAAGATTGAACCAGGCCTCAACTTGGCAAACCAAGAGTGCCGCTGGAAAGATGAGTTGATTTCGGTCGAAATTGATATAAAGATCACCGGAATCGGATGCACAGTTTGCAAATGGCAAGCAAACCAAAAATGGTAGAAAGCTGCGACTAACAGCATGATGCCATCTAAATGCATCAAGAAACTAAGCTACTGCACTCTAACATAGCAACAAAGCACATGGCAGTGATCTACTCAAGATGCTTGACAAAACATGAACACTGAGCTATGTCTAAATCACACAAGAGTAGGTTCAAACAAGCATGGCAAAAGTGCAAAAGATATCAGGTTCTACGACTTGGTGAAAATAACATGTTAGGATTTAACATCAGGAAGCAATGTTTAGAACAAGATAACAACATGCTACAGGATCAGATCATGGCAAAACAAGGCATGGCATGACTCTACTCAAATCATATAACAAAAGTCCCTTACTGACCATAAGCCAAAAAGGATCAGAAGATATGATGGCACCCATGTAAACATAGCAAGTTTTGTTAACAGATTCAGACTTAGCAGAAAAACTAGACATGGCATGAACAGAATTACGAAGGCATGTTTGCGAGCTTGATGCACTCAACACAAGGCATGTCATGACAAACTAAGCATACACCCAGCAAGAAGACATGATCAATAAGCTAACCATGGCAAGAACAATCTCATAGCATGCATGGATCAACTACAACAACCTTGGCAAAATTGATTAACACGTAAACAATCTTCCAGGAACATTTTATAGCAAAAGTAGAGCAAGATTGAGTCATGCTAGGGCACTCCATAATTGCAAACGAAGACATGGATGGATAGAGCATAACAATATCTCAAAATCATCCTTACTGTACATGCTCAAAAGAGGCATGGATCACTCTGTAGCAACAAGAATACATGGCATAAAAATAACAGCAGGAAAACGACTCAGTGAAATTCTAAGTCCCTGAAATCAGCAATATCACGAGAGCTACTTTGCATGCTTGTGCTAGTCACCACATTGATCACAAAAATACATGGCATACACCCGTGTAAAGATGGCATGGCATAGACCAAAACACATGTAGGGCTCAAGCTCATACGAGGCACACATTAATCATGGCAAAAATGACAAATGTCCATAATCTGTTAAGAAACAGAAACTAACATTACATAGCACTCTTGCAACAGAATTTAGGGCATCAAGATGGACTCAAACAAGCATGATGCAATGGAATGAAATGAAGAGGGCATCCAGACGAACAATTCATTATCTCATGCACGCAAAACGGAGCAACGAATGATGAGATATGGCCTGATGAACATGCATAGAAAATAATGCAGAAAAATGACTTAGAAGAATATTTAGACCTCTAGATCTGAGAAGTAGGGTTGACTTGGCACGCAATCCGAGGTTCGTAGGGGAAGTTGATCGGAGCTGACGGGGAGAACGCCGGCGAGGCGCGGGGCGGCGGATCCGGCCGGTCGAGGCCCTTCTCGATCAGATCCAGGGCCGATGCGGGTCGGGGAGGCCGCCGGGGACGAGGAAGACGGCGGGGCCTCCAGGCGGCGGCGTGGCGCGCCGGCGTGGTGGCGAGATCCGGCGCGCGCATAGGGCGGCGCTAGGGTTCTGGCGGCGGGGATGGGGCGCTGAGGCGCGGACCGAGCGGGCGGACGGCGGCGGCGGCACGGGCTCGCGCGGGCCCGATCCGGGTCTCGCGGGCCGCGCGGTGGAGGAGAGAGACGCGACGACGCGTGGCGGCACGCGATTGGACGTGGCGGCGGTGGAGCTAACGTGGCAGCGCGCCATTGGCCGGGGCGACGTGGCAGCGGGCGGTGGACGCGTCCGGTGCAGACGGACATGTCCGGCAGCGCAGAAGGAGTTGGATCTAGGGTTAGACTGCGCGAAATTTTTGGAGGAGAGCACACATTTATAGGTTGAGGGAGATAGGAGAGTCCAAATGAGGTGTGGTTTTTGGCCACACGATCGTGATCGAACGACCAAGAGGATGGATGGGGTTTAGGTGGGTTTTGGGTCACTTTGGAGGGGGGTTGGTCTGCAACACACACGAGGCCTTTACGGTTCCCTAGTTAACCGTTGGAGTATCAAACAAAGTCCAAATGGCACGAAACTTGACAGGCGGTCTACCGATAGTATACCAAGGCCGCTTGGCAAGTCTCGGTCCAATCCGAGAACGTTTAACACCCGCACACAAAAAGAGACAAAAGAGGGCACCGGAGGACATAGGAGTACCGGAATGCAAAACGGACAACGGGGAAAATGCTCTGATGCATGAGACGAACAAGGATGCAAATGCGATGCACATGATGACGTGATATGAATATGCATGACACACAAATAAATGACAAGGCAACAACAGCGAATAACTAGAAGACACCTGGTACAACGGTCTCGGGGCGTTACATCCACCCAACAAACCGGCATCCTCTGCGGGGGAACCATAAGCCGGGGTTTGATGCCTTTCAAGATCTCTTGGTTTGCTCTCTCAGCTTGACCATTGGATTGAGGGTGAGCCACTGATGATACATCAAGGCGGATATGCTCACGTTGACAAAATTCTTCCATAGCACCCTTAGAGAGATTAGGGCCATTGTCTGTTATAATGCTATGTGGAAAGCCAAAACAGAAGATCACCTTCATCATGAATTGAACCGTCGTTGCTGCATCACACTTACTAACCGGCTTTGCCTCTACCCACTTAGTGAACTTATCAACCACCACCAAAAGGTGGGTCTTCTTATCGTTGGATCTTTTTAAAGGCCCAACCATATCAAGCCCCCAGACTGCGAACGGCCAAGTAATTGGAATCATCCTCAATTCTTGAGCCAGCACATGGGCTCGGTGTGCAAATTTCTGACATCCATCATACCTGCTGACGAGGTCCTCTGGATCAGCATGAGCTGTTAGCCAATAAAACCCATGATGGAAAGCCTTAGCCACAAGGGACTTTGAACCGGCATGATGAGCACAATCTCCTTCATGAATTTATCGTAAGATCTCACAACCCTCTTCTAGAGAAACACAACGTTGAAACGCCACTGTAACACTGCAATGATGTAACTCTCCATTAACAATCGTCATTGACTTAGACTGTCGGGTTATCTGCCTGGCTAAAGTTTCATCCTCAGGTAACTGGCCCCGGGTCATATAGGCCAAGTAAGGGACTGTCCAATCTGGGATTACATGAAGAGCCGCCACCAATTGAACCTCCGGGTCAGGGAGAGCCAAATCCTCCTCTGTAGGTAACTGGACCAACGGGTTATGTAAGACGTCAAGAAAAACATTAGGTGGCACCGGCTTACGTTGAGAATCCAACCGGCTTAAAGCATCCGCCGCTTCATTTTTCCTCCGATCAACGTGCTCAACTTGATAACCTTTTAAATGACCAGCAATAACGTCCACCTCTCGTCGATAAGCCGCCATGAGTGGATCCTTAGAATCCCAAGTACCAGAGACTTGCTGAGCCACCAAATCTGAGTCGTCGAAGCACCTAACCCGGCTTAAATTCATCTCCTTAGCCATCCGAAGACTATGGAGCAAGGCCTCATACTCAGCTGCATTGTTAGTACAAGGAAACATCAAACGGAGAACATAATAGAATTTATCACCTCAAGGGGAAGCAAGAATAACTCCAGCCCTCGAGCCCTCCAATTGCCTGGACCCATCAAAGTGAATGGTCTAATACGTGTTATCCGGCTTTTCCTCGGGCATCTACAGCTCTGTCCAATCATTGACGAAATCCACTAGCGCTTGAGACTTGATGGCCGTGCGAGGCATATATTTTAACCCGTGAGGTCCAAGCTCAATGGCACACTTAGCAACCCGGCCAGTTGCCTCCCTGTTTTGGATGATATCTCCCAAAGGAGCACAGCTAACCACAGTGATGGGATGTCGGTGTACAAAAGTAGGGGCTCTCCTTTTGACCCCTTTACTTGTGCGCGGGCGGTCAGAGCCACGCGTCGCGGCCACACTTAGCAGGGTAGAGGAGGGAAGCCGGAGAGAAGCCGAAGCACCAAGGCAAGCAAGGCAATGCCAAGGCCGAGAGCACAAAGAGTAGAGGGACAAAGCAGGTTCCCCTGGCAAGACCCTTGTCGGGGGAGCTCACCCAACACCAGCGGAGCGTGCCACTCTTGAGCCCATGGTCTCCAACACCATCAACCACGTTGGTCCAGGGCTCGGGAGGCACCTCCATGGTGGCATGTGGATCTTTGTGAAGACAGAGAATACTCAAGATCAGATGAGGACTAGAAGACAGTGACTCTCGGCGGGATCCTAGCCGAGGAAGTCCACAAGGCCCCCGGTAAGACCCTTGCCAGGGATGACAGCAAGGCCCCTGGCAAAACCCTTGCCGGGGATGACAGCAACGCCATGGCAGAGACCCTTGCCGGGCCCCCGGCAAGACCCTTGCCGAGAGCATTAGCAGGGCCACAGACTGACCCATACTAGCCAACACTACCATCACCGTTTGCATGCAGGTGCCAGCCCAACCAGCTAGGCAGGCACCTGTGTGGCAACATGTGACTTCCAGGCCAAATCAGCAGGCACCTGCATGGCAGCGTGCGGACCTTCATGAAGGCCCTACCACCATGCCACCTCAGCTGCCTACCTGTCTACAGGGCACGGCATGCATCGCAAGCCTGGGCGCATGTCGAAGCGAGGAGGAGCGGCGACGGACGGGATGGGCCTCGTTCCCATCCCTGATAAAGCTAAGGGACACCCAAGTGATGCATCAAATGCCTTTTGTCATGTAATACAGGTGATAAGCTCGCAGTACTGTAGGCCTTTCCACCTCCTATGTGCATTGTGGCAGCCCCTTTTGACTATAAAAGGAGGCCTATGGCATATTGGAGGGGGATTCGGCTCTTTTGAACTACACAGCCACCATAGCTAGTTCGAGAGCCTAAGAACACTCAATACATCCACCAAAGCAGGACTAGGGTTTTACGCATCCTCACGGCCCAAACCTTGGTAAACGATCTTTGTGCTGACTGTTAATCCTGCTCTTCTCACGACCCCGCGCCCCGGCAACCGTAGTAGGGATTCTTGTGATCCCATAGGTGTCGTTTCCCACTGACATCTTTGGCGTGCCATGTAGGGGGCTCGCTGTTGTGAGAATCTAGTCTAGCAATGATCCTAGAAGTTCTTCGTCGCCATGGCTTCTAGAGAAAAGGACGGCCGGAAGGACGACGCCACCTGCAAGCGCGGAAGACGCCAGTGCAGCGACAGGAAAGCTAAGTCATCTGAAACTTTAAGCAATTTCCTTTTTGTATGTGAGATTATTGTCCTCGAAGGTCCTGCCCTATGTATGAAAGCCTGCACGCAAAGGGGCCATTCCACAATTGGCAAGGCCCTTGTTCCATTTCGAGTCCGCTCAATAGCTCAAGTGGCCGCGTCAGTGGCAGGGTAGCCTCCTGCAATCGGCAACCCTCTCGATTCTGACTCGAGTCAAGCTCGACAGTTCGAGTAGCCGTGCTGAGAGTTGTAAGGTGGTTCGCTCCGCAGCAAGCATACCCTGCGGGCCATTGGGAATCCGTCCTCAAGGTACCGCCCTAGGTCTACGCACCGGCAAGCCTACCCATTTAACATAGAGTAAACATACAAGGGGAAGATTGAACAGGAAGAAGTGGAAAAAGTAGCCTGTTGGTCTGCCTTGTACCAGTTCGCCGATGACGTCCTATACAGAAAAAGACCGAACAGTGTGAAATTGATGTGCATCCCCCGGGAAGAAGGACTGGAGCTGTTGGCAGAGATACACGGAGGCATACGTGGCTCCCACATAGGGTCGAGGGCCCTTGCCGGCAAGGCGTTCTGACAGGGTTTCTTCTGGCCCACTGCCCTCCAGGATGCAACGACACTAGTAACCAAGTGTGAAGCGTGTCAGTTCCATTCAAAGAAGCTTCATCAACCAGCTCAAGCCCTTCAAACAATCCCTCTCTTCTGGCCATTTTCGGTCTGGGGGCTCGACATACTGGGCCCTTCCCCCCGTGCTGTCGGGGAGTTTGAGTACTTGTATGTTGCGATCGACAAGTTCACAAAGTGGCCGGAGGTGGAAGCAGTGAGGAAGGTAACAACACAGTCATCCGTCAAGTTCTTCAAGGGGCTAGTCTGTCGTTTTGGTGTACCCAACAGAGTCATCACCGACAACGGCACGCAGTACACAAGCCACACATTCATGCAGTACATCCAAGACCTCGGCAGCAAGGTCTGTTTTGCTTCCGTGGGACACCCCCAGAGCATCGGCCAGGCGGAGAGGGCAAATGTTGAAGTGTTGCAAGGCTTGAGAACAAAGACCATTGACAGGCTGCACAAGAGTGGAAGGCGATGGATTGATGAGTTGCCGGCGGTTCTTTGGTCGATCAGTACGACGCCAAATCGAGCCAGCGGCCAGACACCTTTTGCCCTAGTATATGGGATAGAAGCAATTCTCCCCATGGAACTCATATATGGGTCACCTCGAGTGCTCGCTCATGACGAGCTTGAGCAAGAGCAGTTGCAGCAAGACGATGCGACGCTCCTTGAGGAAGATCATCTTCGGGCGGCTGTGAGAGAAGCACACTACCAGCAAGCCTTGCGACGCTACCATAGCCGCAAGGTTCATGCCTGAAGCTTTGAGGAAGGCAACCTTGTTCTTCGGCGTGTTCAGTCGGCCAAGAATTCCAACAAGTTGACGCCGAAGTGGGAGCGCCCTTATCGGGTCATACGAGTCACCAGGCCCGGTGCAGTCCGCCTGGAGACCGAAGATGCCATCCCAGTGAGCAACTCCTGGAACATCGAGCATCTTCGCAAGTTTTACCCATAAGGCGCTCCTTGCCGGGATCCCGGCAAGCCACCTTTTGTACATGCTTTGCTAGCAAGGCATGTAACCCTCTGTACAGAGCCAGGCGCAGACCCTGAGTATAAATAAATGAAGCGCTGGCGCCCTAAGTTATAGCATGCATGCTAGGTTAAGTCTCTCTCTTGGTTAGGGTCGGTAGTGCTTAGCGGTGACTAACCCCTAGCCTAGAGGTCGAGTGTGTGTCTTTCTGTTCTCTTTGGTTCACAGGGCACTTCTGCTGAGCCGCTTGGGAAAAGGAGAATGAATCGGCACTCCGACCCCGGCAGGGAAAGGCTACCGGGAGCTGAAGATATGAGGGTCCAACCATGGCAAGCCCAGGGTTATCGGGGACGGCGGATTCAGATAAGTCTTTCATCCCCTTCTTGTGCGTTTCCGTATAGAACTGGGATATGTGAAATCTCATTTGTGTTCTTGAAACCACCATGCTCCCCCTTTTCTTTGCCCGAGAGCTACCTCCTGGGTAGGAATTTGGTGGTAGTTGCGCTGGCAAGGAGATGAACGAGGGGCCTAACCCTACTTCACCCCTGCCTCCGCCAAGAGCGCGAGAATGGTCAACTGGAGTAGGGAAACGGCAAGGCCTGTTGCCAGGCGACAATGTTTACCTTAAAAATAACAAGGATTTGTCCTTGGCATGGGCCTCGCTCACGCTCAAAGAACCCGAAAAGCACCCTTTTCATTAAATGCATCCCATATAGGTACAATTTATACGGAATCAAAAACATGAGCAAGAGGATTGCAAGTCTTAAAATTAACAAGTGCATGCAGGCTTACAAAAAAAGAGAGATAAGGTGCCTGCAATCCCTTTATTGTCCCTCTCCTCAGAAGATGGAGCAAGACACAAGAGGGCAAAAAGAATGCCTAGGCGAGGTACGAGGATCAGAAGGCACCAAGAGAACATCTTGGTGCCGGGGAAGGAGCTGGAAGATGAGGCAGCGGGCCGCCAATACACAACAAAGGCATCGGTGCCTGCGTACTCCGACTTGACGGCCACCACCCGCCTTCTTAGCCTCCTCCGGCCTCCTATGCCAACCGCCCAAGGAGACAACGGGAAGCGCCCCAATGGAGAGCTTGGTGGGGCAGGCCCTCGGCAGGCCGCATGACGTGGGGCGGGGCGACACGGTCAGTCGGAGACGAGGTCGACGTGACCCCGCCCGACACTCTTGTCGTCGTTGTCGCCGCCCTCCTCATCACTCCCGCTTGTAGAGGAATCTTCATCATCGGAGGAGCTCTCCACGCAGCACTTCAGGCGAGTTCTGAAATCTTCAAAGACCTTGATGGAGAGCAGGCTACCCTCCGTTAACTTGAAGTAGAGGACAAGCCCCGCCGTCAAGCTGTGGATGCGAGTGAACGTCTTCCATTCGCGGAGGAGGTACATGACGTGAGGAGCGGGGAAGTCGACGTCGACCCACGTGCCACCGCTCCCGCAGCCCTTCATGTGCAACCAGAGGGTCTGGGGTGGATCGAGATCCATCGCCCGAGCGAATGCGGTAGGGAGACGGAGGCGGCGACGCGGTGGCCGACGCAGCCTGATGAAGAACTCACGGGGCTGGTCCCCGACGTGGCGATCCATTGAGGGAGGCGTCGCTGGCGGAGGCGAGGCCGATGCGCCGCCCCATCCTCCTCTCCCTTGAGCGCCACGACGACCTCGGCCTTGCCCCCTCCCCATTCCTCTTGTGGCCGGCTCTGCCACCACGAGCTCTTGGGGAGGAGTAACGCGCTGACGAGCAGCAACCCTTTCTGCCACCGTCGAAGGGCCAGCACCTCCTCTCGCCATGGCGGGTGGAAGAAATAAGCAGAGGTGGAAGGAGACGGAGGATCGAAGAGTGTGGAATGCTGTCCCCCCCTCGCCTCCTTATAAAGGGGCGAATCTGGGGCTCTGCCGCCCCACTCGACCAATCCGGTTATTGGGGGCGCAGGGAATCAGGACTAGCCCGCTGCCCCAATCAGCGATGGCCCGGTTTCCCGCCTCCATCTCCTGCCACCTGCATGAGGGACACATGGCAAGCGAGCAACATTAAAGGGACGGGCGAAGCGGCCACTCCCCACCCCGTGGTCATGGGGCATAGGCGCCTTGAAGACCACGACCCGAGTCCATCCATGTAAATGGGTCGTGCCTCTATGCCTCCCTCCTTTTATGGGGAAGGTGCGAGCCGCCTCCTCTCCCATTAACAACGATGTGACGCATATGTACGGGAACCACCCCATGCATGACCCCCACGTCACGCACGACCCTCCACGTCGTGCGTTCAACATGGGTCGTAGGGAAGCGCGGTGGACGAGAAGTTACTGCGGTGAAATCCGCCCCACCTGCCCGCGCACCGTTCTGGGCCTAGCCCAACAACATGTCGCGCTTATGTATGGCCCATGCCTGGGGGCTCCTGTCGATGTACAAAAGTAGGGGCTCTCCTTTTGACCCCTTTACTTATCCGTAGGTGGTCAGAGCCATGCGCCGCGGCCACACTTAGCAGGGCAGAGGAGGGAAGCCGGAGAAAAGCCGAAGCACCAATGCAAGCAAGACAATGCCAAGGACGAGAGCACAAAGAGTAGAGGGACAAAGCAGGTTTCCATGGCAAGACCCTTGCCGGGGCAGCCTCAGCGGCCCCGACAAGACCCTTGCCGCAGTACCTCGCCCAACACCAGCGGAGCGCGCCACCCTTGAGCCCATGGTCTCCAACACCATCAACCACGTTGGGCCAGGGCTCGGGAGGCACCTCCATGGTGCCATGCGGATCTTTGTGAAGACATAGAATACTCAAGAATAGATGAGGACCAGAAGACGGCGACCCTCGGCGGGATCCTAGCTGAGAAAGTCCACAAGGCCCCCGGCAAAACCCACGCCGGGGATAACATCAAGGCCCACAGCAAGACCCTTGCCGGGGATGACGGCAAAACCACGGCAGAGACCCTTGCCGGGCCCCCGGCAAGACCCTTGCCGAGAGCATCAGCAGGGCCACTGCCCGACCCATACTAGCCAAGACTACCACCGCCGTTCGCATGCAGCTGCCAGCCCAACCAGATGGGCAAGCAACTGCGTGGCAACATGCGACTTCCAGGCCAAATCAGGAAGCACCTACGTGGCGGCGTGCGGACCTTCATTAAGGCCCTACCACCACGCCACCTCAGCGGCCTACCTGTCTATAGGGCACTGCATGCATCGCTAGCCTGGGCGCGTGTCGAAGCAAGGAGGAGTGGCGACGGACGGGACGAGCCTCGTTCCCGTCCCCGATAAAGCTAAGGGACACCTAAGCGATGCATTAAATGCATCTTGTCCTATAATACGGGCGATAAGCTCGCAGTACTATAGGCCTTTCCGCCTCCTGTGTGCCACTGTGGCAGCCCGTTTCGACTATAAAAGGAGGCCTATGGCGTACTGGAGGGGGATTCGGCTCTTTTGAACTACACAGCCACCGTAGCTCGTCCGAGAGCCCAAGAACACTCAATACATCCACCAAAGCAGAACTAAGGTTTTACGCATCCTCACGGCCCGAACCTGGGTAAATGATCTTTGTGCTGACTGTTAATCCTGCTCTTCTCACGACCCCGCGCCCCGGCAACCGTAGTAGGGATTCTTGTGATCCCATAGGTGTTGTATCTTACCGACATTGGATGGCCCAGAAAATAGTGTTTAAGCTTCCGGATGGCCAAGAACACCCCATATACAAGCTTCTACCAGTGTGGATACCTCTGCTTGGACTCAATAAGCACCTCACTGATATAGTAAACCGGCCTTTGAACTGGATATTCCTTTCCTTCCTCCTTTCTTTCTACCACAATAGCAACACTGACAGCCTGGCTATTAGCAGCCACATATAGCAACAAAGGCTCCTTATCAATAGGGGCTGCGAGTACTCGTGGCTCAAGCAGCTGCTTCTTCAAATCCTCAAACGATGTATCGGCGGCATCACTCCGGACAAAGTTATCTGTCTTTTTCATCTTCTCATACAGAGGGATGGCCTTCTCCCCCAACCGGCTTATGAACCGACTTAACGCTGCAATACGACCCGCCAGACACTGTACATCATTGATACACGCCGACTTAGCCAGAGAGGTGATTGCTTTGATCTTCTTCGGATTAGCTTCAATTCCTCTGTTAGACACCAAAAAATACAGGAGCTTGCTTGTCGGCACACCAAAAACACACTTGGCCGGGTTAAGCATCATCTTGTAAACCCAGAGATTCTCAAAGGTTTCATTCAAATCATCTATCAGTGTCTCTTTCTCTCTGGATTTCACCACAATATCATCCACATAGGCATGAACATTGCGCCCAATTTGGTTATGAAGGCAATTTTGCACACACCTCTGATAAGTCGCCTCGGCACTCTTGAGCCCAAAAGGCATAGATACATAGTAGAAGGCTCCAGAGGGAGTTATGAAAGCCGTCTTCTCCTGGTCCTTAACTGCCATCTTGATCTAATGATAACCAGAATAAGCATCCAAAAAACTGAAATGCTCACAACCAGCCATAGCATCAATAATCTGATCAATACGAGGGAGAGTAAAAGGATCAGTCGGACAAGCCTTGTTTAAATCCATGTAGTCCACACACATACGCCAAATGCCGTTTTTCTTAAAGTACCAGCACCGGGTTAGCCAACCACTCAGGATGGAAAACTTCAATGATAAACCCAGCTGCCAAGAGTCGGGCTACTTCCTCTCCAATGGCCTTCCGTCTCTCCTCATTAAAACGGCGAAGAAATTGTTTGACCGGCTTAATCTTTGGATCAATATTAAGAGTGTGCTCAGCGAGTTCTCTTGGTACACCTGGCATGTCTGAAGGCTTCCATGCAAAGATGTCCCGGTTCTCACAGATGAACTCAATGAGCGCGCTTTCCTATTTCGGATCCAGATTAGCACTGATGCTGAACTGCTTGGATGAGTCGCCAGGAACAAAATCAAACATCTTCGTATCATCTGCCGACTTAAACTTTAACACCAGATCATGCTCTATGGTTGGCTTTTTCAAAGACGTCATATATGTCGGGTTAACATTGTCCTTGTAAAATTTTAACTCCTTAGTTGCACAAACTTCAGCATATGCCGCATCCCCCTCTTCACACTCTAGAGCTATCTTACGGCTCCCATGCACTGTAATGGTTCCTTTGTGACCCGGTATCTTGTGCTGCAGATACACGTAACACGGTCGAGCCATGAACTTGGCATAAGCCGGCCATCCAAATAGAGCGTGATATGGGTTGTGGATCTTGACCACTTCAAAGGTCAAAGTTTATGACCTAGAGTCATGATCATCTCCAAAAACAACTTCTAGAGCTATCTTACCGACTGGATCTGCCGACTTACCAGGCACCACGCCATGGAAAACAGTGTTTGATGGCTTAAGATTTTTGTCAGTCAACCCCATGCGACGGCAAGTTTCATAATAAAGGATATTGATGATGCTCCCTCCGTCCATGAGTACTTTGGTAAACTTATACCCTCCGACCTACGGTGCAACCACCAAAGCCAAATGACCGGATTATCAACCCGGGGTGGATGATCTTCCTGACTCCACATGATGTGCTGCTTAGACCAACGTACATAGCAAGGAACTGCCGGCTCAACAACATTGACTAATCTCTTATGAAGCTTCTGGTCACGCTTACACAAGCTAGTGGTAAACACATGATATTGCCCACTATTCAACTGCTTCGGGTTGCTCTAGTAACCAGTCTGTTGCTGTTGCTGACCCCCTTGATTACTCTGTTGGTTCTAACCACCCTGGTTGTTGTGATTACCTTGATTTCCTTCGAAACCAGAGTTATAACCGCCACCGCCATAACCCGGACAGTGAGAGCCGGCCCAGAATCGCCACCTGGCCCGTGGCTGTCATGGAAAAGATTTGAACTTTTGTACTCTTTCATGATGTGACAATCCTTCCATAGATTCCCGGATGTTCTTTCTTTCGTACCATGTCGTGGGCAGGGCTGTTTCAACATACGCTCAAGATTGATACTGGATCCACTGTCTTGTGCGGGCAGTTTATCCTTACGACGCTGACCATTATTTTGCACATTGGTGTTAGCCACAAAGTCAACACTATTATCAACTTTGTGCTTACCGTTTCCTCCTGGGTTATACTGCTGCCCCTTAGCATTCCTGCTCCTCTTCCCCTTCCCCGCTTTATCGTCATCAGACTCGGGGTCTTTGGTACAATCAGAGTCAGCATATTTAACCAGAGCCTCCATGAGTGTCCCCATGTCATTGCAGTGGTGTTTGAGCCGCCCTAATTTCTGCTTCAAGGGCGTGAAATGGCAGTCGTTCTGCAACATCAACACCGCTGAGACGGCATTGATGCGATCCGACAAGTGTAAGATTGTTGAGACACGGCGCACCCAATGGGTTATTGATTCACCTTCTTCCTGAACACAGGTGGCCAGATCCACAATCGACATGGGCTGTTTACACGTATCTTTGAAGTTCTGGATAAACCGGGCTTTCAACTCGGCCCATGATCCAATTGAATTGGCAGGGATCCCCTTCAACTAGGTGCGGGCCATTCCTGCTAGCATCAGGGGAAAATACTTAGCACACGCAGCCTCGCTGACGTCCAGCAATCCATGGCCATCTCATAACTCTCAATCCATGCCTCAAGACTTAAATTAGCTGTATAGTTTGTTACCTTGCGAGGTCCTTTGAAATCTTTGGGCAGACGCTCATTACGTAGATCCAACACCAAGCATGGTACACCCAAGTTTCTAAAGGTTACACCTGGCTCCATCGAGGTGGTCGGACGAACCGGAGTTGGTTGACGAGCCGCATACTGAGCCGCCAGCTCGGCCTCTCGACGTGCTCTACCTTGATCAACCACGTCCTAAGCGTTTGCACCACCGCCCACTGGGTCATACACACGGGGCGGGTTACGGTTCCGCCCACTGCTTGATACAGTCGGCTCATCGAGATGCCTGCTGTAACTCTGGCTCGGACGAGGGGTAGAATGAACTTGATCACGGTTGTAAGAGTAAGCCTGCTGTTGAACCAATGATGTCTGAAGAAGACCTCTTGCCCTCCATGTCTCAACTGGTGCTGGTGATTCACCTTCAATCGAGAGAGCCGCCAATCGAGATGCCACAGCGATCATGTTATCCAAAGGCTTAGAGTAATGACCCTACGGCATCGGCACATGCTGTGGCGGGTTACTAGTCTGACGGGGCGGATCCGTCGCACGCGGCTGAACTGGCATGCCCGTCCTAGGCGTTTCGACCCAGTTTACCGTTGCCGGGTTACTGGTTCCTACTCCTGGCGTGTTAAAAATATTTCTTGCTTCGTAAATTGATGGCAGACAAGTCTGATGCCTCCTTCTCATGACATCGTTTGAAGCATTCTGATCCAACATAAGCTGGTAAAACTCCACCTGAATCTGTTGTGACTGAGCGTCCAAAGTAGCCCGTTCTTTAGCCATCTTAGCGCTTTCTGCATTTAGCTCCTCCTTAGCATGTGCTATCTCATAGCGCAATCTTGTGATCGCCGCGTTATGTTGATCTTGATCCGTCGGGTTAACCACCGTTGTTAACAGCATCGTCAATTTATCCAGCAAATCAGTTAAAGCCTGAGCCGGCGGGTGCCAGGGCCTCCTGCCCAGGCAGCCGCTCCCGCCCCTGACCCGGAAACCAGCTCTGCCGCAGTTGATGAGTGTTGCATGGGCTGTGGACTGACCATGAAAGTTGCAACTTGATTCAGCGGCTCACAGGGGTCCGGAATATTGTCACCATTGGAACGGCCCCCAAGCCGGCCCTCTTGCAGTTGATACAATGATTCAGTCTCACCAGTAGATGACTCGTCATCAGAATAAACGACGGTCTCACCACCAGATGCCGATCTATCCTCAGGTTCCGCTCCATGGATACATCCCATGAAGGAATGATTCATGGTGGGCCGAACCCGGGCGGGTCTCGCACGCTGAGCCGTCTCGATGATGTCAGTGTAGATGTCTGGCTCAGGGCCCGGTTCACCGACCTTGCCGATGAAGACGTGAATTCCGCCGAAGGGGACCCGGTACCCGTACTCAATTGAGCCGGCCTCAGGGCCCCAACCTGCGTCATCGATGTAGAGCTTGCCGCAATGAATCTTGGTCATCAGGACGACGGCATATCCCTTTATCCCTTCGAAGTTGCCCTTTAAGAACTCGAAACAATCGTGCGATAGCCCCATAGTGGGCGCCATCTGTCGTGGAATTGTCACGGAAGATGTCCTGGTGTGAGGACTTAGTCGTGGATCCATCGCATTCATGTTAGCTTAACGGGGTTAATCAAGACAAAGGACACAAGGAGTTTATACTGGTTCGGCCCCTTACGATGAAGGTAAAAGCCTAGTACAGTTTGTAGTTGGTATTGCTAGGGTTTCGATGAGCAGGGAGCGAATACGCCTGACCCGACTCTCGATCTGTTGTTTTCTGTCCTAAGCCGCCACTAGGTCGTCCCCTTATATACATGGGTTGACACCCTGTGGGCTACAGTGTCCCGGCCGGCTTATACAACGTATCCAGCTCGGTGACCTTTCTTACATGCCTTACATTACAAGTTTACATACATGGCGGTTTATATCCATGGGCCTTAAGCCGCCTTCGGGCCCGGGCCCTCTACCAAGCCTATCTATGAACCACCATATGATCTTGGGCTTAACTGCGATGAATCATCATAGGGATGACCCAGCCCCTCCTGGGCGGGTCATACCTAATAGTTATGTCCCCAATAGTCACCAAAACACATAACTCATAAAACAAATCGTCATCGAACGTTAAGCGTGCGTACCCTACGGGTTTGAGAACTATGTAGACATGACCGAGACATATCTCGGGTCAATAACCAATAGAAGAACCTGGATGCTCATGTTGGTTCCTGCATATTCTACGAAGATATTTATCGGTTAAACCACAATGACAACATACGCTATTCCCTTTTGTCATCGGTATGTTACTTGCCCAATATTCGATCGTCGGTATCCTCATACCTAGTTCAATCTCGTCACCGGTGAGTCTCTTTACATGTTTCATAATGCATCATCTCGCAACTAACTCATTAGTCACATTGCTTGCAAGGCTTATCGTGATATGCATTAGCGAGAGGCCCAAAGATACCTCTCCGATACTCAGAGTGACAAATCCTAATCTCGATCTATGCCAATCCAAAAAACACCTTCGGAGACACCTGTAGAGCATCTTTATAATCACCCAGTTACGTTGTGACGTTTGATAGCACACAAGGTGTTCCTTCGGTATTCGGGAGTTGCATAATCTCATAGTCAAAGGAATATGTATAAGTCATGAAGAAAGCAATAGCAACAAAACTTAATGATCATTATGCTAAGCTAATGGATGGGTCTAGTCCTACACATCATTCTCTAATGATGTGATCCCATTCATCAAATGACAACACATGTCCATGGTTAGGAAACTTAAGCATCTTTGATTAACGAGCTAGTGAAGTAGAGGCATAACAGGGACACTCTGTTTTGTCTATGTATTCACACATGTATAAAGTTTTTGGTTAATACAATTCTAGCATGAATCATAAATATTTATCATGATATAATGAAATATAAATAACAACTTTATTATTTCCTCTAGGGCATATTTCCTTCAGTTAAGCACAATAGGCTAAACATGAACCAAATATATCCATTGCAGACAAAATAATCTCCAAACGATAGCTTCAGTATGCAGGTTTAAGCATGCTAGTTAAGCAAAACAAGAAGTGGAAAGGTGTGTTAACTGCAACATGCCTAACATTTAACCAGAAGCAAATATAGTCATTCAAACTAGTATTGTGCCAGTCTAAGTACACTAGTTATTGTTAAAAAAACCTGGAAAGGAGTGTTAACTACAACATGCTTAATAGTAATCAAATGTAGTCATTCATACTGGAGTTGTTGAAACTAGTATTGATGAAATTGAACTACATAGTTCATACTTGCACATACAGAACATCACCTTGTGAATAACTGGAATAAACAACGCATAATACAAACAACCAAAGATAACATTTGAAACTGGACATATGCTAACTACAAACAAACGAACAACAAAAATCTTTAAAAGAGGCATATGCTAGCTATAACAGGCTTAACAACAAGCAAATATATGCATTCTTACCGGTTTGTTTAAAAATGGGATTGACGAAAATGTACTGCATAGTAAATTGTTGCACGTATAGAGCATCACACTATGAACAATTGAAATAGACAAGGCATACTGCTAACAACCAAATATAGCAATTAAAACTGGACATATTCTCACTACACTACCAAAGGGACTCGACAAAACAAATCATGTATTCCCCCCTATGAAGTGGCACGAAAAAACAAATCATGGGTTTCCTCACTTGTCACAGATGGGCTCGTTCCCGTGGGAAGAGCACGGACCTTGGGTGCACTCCATGTTGTCGCAAATAGGATCCTTCCCCTTGGAAGAGCATGGCTATAGGGTGCCCTCCCTGATGTTGCAGATGGGCTCTTTCCCCTTGGAAGAGCCGGAGAGGGTGCCCTCCTCATGGTCTCCATCGATGAGGCGTGAATAAGCAAATGTGGATCCCAAGCCAGTGTCGTTGAACATGCCCTTAAAAATGACAAAAGGTGCTTGGTGGTGATGTAGGATGGCAAATTCTTGACAGCGAGCCAGAGGAGATCAGCGGCGAGGCCATGGATGAGATCGACAGCGGTTGAACCTGAGGGGTTGGGGGTGGGCCACTTAACCTGTGACATAGCCCATGTCAGGCCGTCACTATCGATGACCTCAGTGTCATAGCCGGCGTCTGCGACATACCCGCTTACTCTAGCCCGTTGATTGAGAGCCTGCGGCCAGTAATTTTCATCAGCTTCCTTGGCAGCCACCTCGGCGACATCGGGCGAAGAGGCCGTGATACACCTCTTTTGGGCCAGTTGCTCCTCGAGCTCCATAGGAAGCGTAGTGGGGCTTAGGCTATGATGCTCTAGAGTGAGGGATGGGGATGGGGATCTATGGAAAAGGGGGCGTTTGGCAGACGTCATGTAAAGCTGTGTGGAAGCAAATGTTGGTGCCCATGGCCTTCTGGAAGGAGTCCCAGAACTTAGAAGTGAAACTGCTTCCACGGTCTGAAGAGATCAGCTGAGGGATTCCATGCAACAAGAAAATTATACAGGTGTATAGCTCTTCCATCTGAGCTGCCGTGATAGATTCTTTGATTGGATGGAATGAGCCACTTTTGTAAGCTCGTCAATGACAACGAAGATATAATCATTCCTACTCATGGACTTAGGAAATCCAGTGACAAAGTCCATTTCGATATGATCAAACTTCCACTCTGGAATAGCAAGAGGTTGGAGGAGACCAGCTGGTCATTGATGTTCTGCTTTCACCCTTTGACAGACATCACATTCATTCAAGAATTGAGCATTCTCTCGCTTCATTCGAGTCCACCAATATGATTGCTTGAGGTCATGGTACATCTTCGAACTACCTGGATGAATGGAAAGAAGAGAATTTTGCGCTTCGTTCATTATGACCTTCCTTAGATCACCTTTAGGAACCACAACCCGGTCATCGAAGAATAAGGTGTCCTTGTCATCAATGCGATAGCACTTGTATTTGGATAGGCCCTTGGCAATACCGTGTTTCACCTTCTTGACCATGGTGTCAAGGAGTTGTGCCTCATGAATTTGGTCTTCCAAAGTAGGAGTGACTTGAAGGTTGGCAAGAAAATCTTGAGGAATAACTTGGAGGTTGAGCTTGCGGAAAGCTTCACAGAGATCAGTTGGAATGGCTTTAGAATTAAGCCGTTGCAATAAGCCTTCCTGCTCACAACATCTGCAGTTACATTGGCCTTGACTGGAGTATATTCAATACTTGGGTTGTACTCTTGAATCATTTCTACCCAACGAGTTTGCCTGAGGTTGAGGTTTGGTTGAGTGAAGATATACTTGAGGCTCTTGTGATCGGTGAAAATGTCCACTTGCCCTCCCAACAAGAGATGTCTCCATGTTATTAATGCATGGACAACTGCCACCAACTCAAGATCATGAGTGGGGTAGTTCCTTTCATTAGGCTTCAACTGGAGAGAAGTATAAGCCACAACTTTCCTCTCTTGCATCAACACAGCACCGAGACCTTGCAATGAGGCATCACATAAAACTTCGAATGGCTTGGATTAGTCAGAACGAGTTAGGACAGGAGCTGAGACGAGCTTCTCTTTGAGAGTGTTGAAAGCAACATCACACTCAGGCATCCAAGAATACTTGACATGCTTCTGGAGGAGGTTGGTAAGAGGCTTCGCAATCTTTGAGAAATTCTCAACGAATCTTCGGCAATATCTTGCAAGCCCAAGGAAACTACGGAGCTGCTTGACATTCTGAGGAGGTTCCCAATTCACAATTGCAGAAACCTTCACCGGATTAATAGCAATGCCCTTGGTGGAGATGATATGGCCAAGGTAAAGGACTTCATCAAGCCAAAACTCACATTTGGAAAACTTTGCATAGAATTGATACTCTCTGAGCTTGTCAAGCACCAATCGCAAATGCTTGGCATGATCCTTCTTGTTCTTAGAGAACACCAAGATATCATCGAGATACACCAGGACGAATTCATTCGTGTAGGGGTTGAACATGAAGTTCATCATTCGAGAGAATGTTGGAGGGGCATTGACAAGGCCGAAAGACATGAGAGTTTATTCATAAGAACCAAAACTTGTTCTGATTGCTGTCTTGGGGATATCTTCTTCACGAATGTGAATCTGATGATAGCCCATACGAAGGTCAAGCTTGGAGAACACCTTTGCACCTTCAAGTTGCTTGAAAAGCTCATTGATGTTGGGAAGTGGATACTTGTTCTTGATTGTCTTCTTGTTCAATGGACGGTAATCGATGCAAAGTCGGTCCGTGCCATCCTTCTTCTGGACAAAAAGAACACCACAACCCCACGGAGATGAACTCGGTCTGATCAAACCCATACGCTCTTGTTCATCGAGCTGTTTATTCAATTCCTTCACCTCCTTTGGTCCAAGCTTGTATGGACGCTTGCAAATGGGTTAAGTACCAGGCTCAAGATTGATAACGAACTCAACTGGCCGGTGAGGAGGCATACCCGGAAGCTCTTCTGGAAAAACATCTTGGTACTCACAAACAACTGGAATCTGAGAGATAGAGTCTAACTCGCCCTTCTCATTGAGAGAAACAACCGAATGGTTACGTCATGAGCAGCATATATAATCACATCCTCAGAAGAGTGTGTCAACTTAATCTCCCTGGCAGCACAATCGAGGGTAGCCTTGTGCTTAGAAAGAAAATCCATTCTGAGAACTAGATCGATATCAGAGTCGCCAAGAACCATTGGAGAAGACAGAAATTTATCGTTGCCCATCTTGATGGAAACATCCGGAACCATAATTTTGGTATTCATGAACAAACCCGGAGAGGAAACCGCTATCGGCTTAGGCAGATCAAAAATATGCAAATTGTGCATGATTGCAAAAGGTCTTGATATGAAAGAAATGGATGCACCAGTATCAAATAAAACTTTTGCAGGAATATCATTAACTAGAAGATTACCCATGATCACTTCTGAAGAATCATCTGCTTGAGATGCATTCATCATGTTCACCCTTTGCAGACTTGGGATTGTGCTTGACCACTTCACTACTTGAAGACCTCACAGGAGGAAGAGGTGGAAGGCGCCTTTAGTTGAAGCACTTGTTTGCATGGTGACCTTTCTGCTGACACTTGTTGCAAGTCACCTCTGAGAGCAGACGATGATAAAAAGCAGGAGCACTTGACCTTAGAGCTTGAGTCTGAGACTTATTCCGATAGCCTGGGTTGGGTGGGTACCAAGATCCATGGCCACCTTTGTTCTTCTACTGGTAGGGCTGGCGAAACAGAGGAGGAGGAAGCCAGAACTTCTGTTGCTTAGCTGCCACTTGTGAGGAAGAAGAAGACTGAACTACATCCATGATTCTCTTCTTTGAAGCCTCACACTTGAGCTGAGCACCTTCTTGTTTGAGGGCCATGTTATAGAACTGATTGAACTTAGTAGGCTCAACAAGAACGAGAGCTAACTGCAGATCTTCTCTGAGGCCACCCCTGAAGCAAGTTTCTGAAACTGGATGTTGTATTGATACACGGACTTGCTTCCTTGCTTGAGATTGTGGAATTCCTCACGCTTGCTCTCGGCAACACTTGTTGGAATGTGATGAGCTTTAAACTCCCAATAGAAGTCATCCTAGGTAATCACTTGACCTCCTCTGGAATCTTTGTATTCTTGATACCAATCAGCTGCTTGGTCCTTGAGCTGGAATGAAGCGAACTTGACGTATTCCTCAGGCCAGACATTGCTACATTCAAAATGCTTGCTGACGTCCACGAGCCAATCATCAGCATTCATGGCCTCGGCACAGTTGCTGAAAGACTTTGGATGATTTGCAAGGAACTGGTTGAGGGTAGCAAACTGAGGCTGATTGTTGAACTGCCCTTGACCTTGATTTCCTTGGTTTCCTTGGCCTTGGTTGGACCTCTAGGTGTTGGCGTTGGTGGCTGCCATGACAGCTTGCCATGACTACGGAGGTCGAGCAGCTGGCGGAGGTGGAGGGTTTGCCTGATTCGCATCATTGCGGTCCGGATTCAGACGCGTTGGAGGAGCCATCCTGAAGAGGGTAACATCCGTTAGAACCATGATAGACAGATAGACAAGCTGAATCAACGGATAGAAATTGGAACATATAGTCTTCACAATAAACATTCGAACAGAGTTGAACGAATGAATTCAAAAGTTCACATTACACGACCATTAAGGGGAGAAGCCACTTAGATAACGGTTGATGAATGAAACAACAACGTACGACTGGAACAAATAAGTGGTAAGGATCACCCAATCACATACCAATTATCTGTCAGAAGAATAACTAAGAGCTACTTGAATTCCCACCTATAAACTCCCGAAATTTTTTGGTTATGCAATCTGGTGTTGGGGATATAGGGGGCACAATGTATATCACACAACAAACAAGCCCTACGCTCCCACTGTATCCATCCGTCAACACATAACCAAGATAACTCCGGAAATCGTGTACCTCAACCTTCGAAAAAGCATCTGTTATACAAGCTATCGCAATTCTCTCAAACTCCCTCCCCGGTACTTTGTGGCGTCGAGGTTACCTCACCACTTACTACATAAAAGAGATTTTCGATGTCGGCGAACTCAGGTATTCCAGAACTGCAACACATCGGAGCTCAACTCCTTGGGACACTGCCACAACCCCTAAATGTCAGGAGGCACCAAGATCAATGTTCTTGTCACAAGAATATCGAAAGGATTCCAAGATACCTGTGTGATCCTAGAACAAAGTTTGTAGTGAAAATGAGGAGAGGAAAGTCAAAACATCTACGTCAGGACACCTCACCAGAGTGACGAAGGGGGCTCAGGAGTAAAAAGAATCCTACTCTCCGATATATATAATCCTAAGACTCAAAACTTTTTTGTTCTAGACTCAACAACGTCAGCGATTCGATCAAGCAGGGGGCTCCAAAGTCAGGGATGGCTCTGATTACCAACTTGTAACGCCCAAGATGCGGCTATATCTCCCATGTGTCGAGGCGCGACTTAGAGGTATAACCGCATGTTGGTTTTGTTGCAAGAATGGCCATCTTCACAAAATCCCATGTAATGAACAAGGAAGAGATAAATAACTGGCTTTCAATTGCCACGTCATACAATGATCAAATAATCCACACATCATTCAAAGTACACACATAGTCCGACTATAGACAAATACAAATGAAAAGAAGATAACCCCAAATGCTATATCCCGATCGTCCTAACTGGGCAACACTATTGATCATCAGGAAACAAAACATAGTAACGACCAACGTCCTTGTCGAAATCCCACTTGAGTTCGGTAGCATCACCTGCACTGGCATCATCGTCACCTGCAACTGTTTTAGTAGTATCTGTGAGTCACGAGGACTCGGCAATCTCAAAACCCGCGAGATCAAGACTATTTAAGCTTATGGGTAGGATATGGTTATGAGGTGGATTTGCAGCAAGCGCTAAGCAAATATGGTGGCTTACATACGAGTACAAGAGTAAGAAGAGAAACTACGCAATAGTCGTAAAGCTAGAAGTGATCAAGAAGTGATCCTGATCTACTTACGTTCATACATAACCCAACCGTGACTTCCCGGACACTACCGAAAAGAGAGACCATCATGGATACACACACGGTTCATGCATTTTAATTAAGTCAAGTGTCAAGTTATCTACAACCGGATATTAACAAATTCCCATCTGCCACACAACCACGGGCACGGCTCTCAAAAGTTTATACCCTGCAGGGTGTCCCAACTTAGCCCATAACAAGCTCTCATGATCAACGAAGGATATTCCTTCTCCTAGAACAACCTGATCAGAATCGGAATCCCGATTACAAGACATTTGAACAATGGTAAAACAATACCAGCAAGACCGTCTGATGTGCCGACAAATCTCGATAGGAGTCGCATGTATCTCGTTCTCAGGGCACACCGGATGGGCAAGACGTCGGGTTGGCTGAGACCCTGGTTGACCAGGGGCGCCGGACATCGCTCAGGTTGGACCAGCACTCGGAGGAACAATGGCCTGGGGGGTTGAATAAAGATGATCCTTGGGTTAATTACTCCCTAGGCAAAGTTTTAGTTGTTATTAGGCAAATGTTAAAATCAAGGTTGGGCCTTGATGGAGGAGTTTTATTCAAAGTGAACTGTCAAAGGGGGCCCATAACCCCAACCGCGTACGGAACGCAAAATCAAGGAACATAACACAGGTATGACGGAAACTAGGGTGGCAAGAGTGGAACAAAACACTGAGCAGAAGGCCAAGCCTTCCACCCTTTGCCAAGTATATAGATGCATTAATTAAAATAAGAGATATTGTGATATGCCAACATATCCATGTTCCAACATGGAACATACTGCAAGGCACCTGCAACTAGCAACACTATTAGAGAGGTTGAGCAAAGCCGGTAACATAGCCAAATAACGGTTTGTTAGGAAGGTAGGTTAGAGGCTTGACATGGCAATATGGGAGGCATGATAAACAAGTGGTAGGTAGCGCGACATAGCGATTGAACGAACAACTAGCAATCAAAGATTGAAGTGATATCAAGGGTAATGGTCATCTTGATTGCATAGTTCTCAGGGTTGTCGAAAGCTTGCTCATCGTAACCGTACTCAACAGGTTCCTCGTTCCCAAACTCGTCTCCTGGCTCTACCAAAAGGAAGAACACAAGAAATGGAACAACAATCAATCATGGTGCAATGCACAAGCAACATGATGCAAGAGATGGCATGAAATTCAAGGTATGATGTGCAATGCATATGGGTACTCTGGAAGGGAAAGGATGATCAAGGCATCAACTTGGCAAACCAAGCATGCCACTGGAAGGAGTGAGTGATTTTGGTCGAAATTGATATAGGGATCACCGGAAACGGATGCATGGTTTGAAAATGACAAGCAAAACAAGAACGATGCAAAACTGCGCTTAGCAGCATCATGGCACTTAAGATGCAATAAGAAACTATGCTACCGCACTCGAACAAGTCAACAAAGCACATGGCATTAAAGTACAAGTGAAGCTCCACAAATCTTGAACACTGAGTCCTTCTAGAACTCACTAGAACAATCCTAAAATAGCATGGCAAAAATGCAAATGATAACAGCTTCACAAACTTAGTGAAAATACTGAGCAGGGCATAATCAGCATCAGGTAGCCATGTTTAGAGCAAGCAAACAACATGCTACAGGAACATACCATGGCAAAAAAGGCATGGCATGCTAGTACTAAAGGCAAAGAACAAATCTCCCTTACTAAACTTTAGCCAAAGATGCATGGACAAGATGGTAGCATCAATGCAAATATGGCAAGTGATATGATCAGTTTCATACTTAGAAGAAAAACATAGCATGGCAGAAATAGATTCATGATAGCAACTTTGCAAGCTCATGCCACTCACCACAATGCATTTCATGGCATCAAAAGGTAACCAACAGTAAGTAGACACATTCATGAAGCTAAGCATGGCAAGAGCAAGTTCATAGGGTACATGTATCACTAGAAACACACATGGCAAAAATGAACTTCATGTTAATAATCTGCCAGCAACAATTTTTAGCAAAAGTAGAGCATGGTAATGTCAAGCTACACTAATTCATAATTACCACCAGAGGCATGGATGGATAGAGCAATACCACATCTTCAAAACACTCTTACTGAACAACCTCAAAATGTGCATGGATTTACTAAGTGTCTGAAATCAGCAACATCATATAGCCTACTTCGCATGCTTATGCTAGTTACCACAGAGCTCATAAAACTACAAGGCTTGCACCACTGTAAAGATGCCATGGATATGCTCCTAAAACATGTAGACATGATGCCCATATGAGGCACACACAAAATGCAATGAAAACGACAAATCTGCAAGTCATGATAAATTCCAGCAGACAACATCATATAGCACTTTTGCAACGAAGATGAGGGCATCAATATGGACAGTAACATGCATGCAAAGGACACTAACATGAAGAGGATCACGAGACGAACATTTAGATATATCATATGCATAAATTGGAGCTACGAACTTGGAGATATGACATGACGAACATGGGCCAAAATGTAGAAATTCTAGGACTTAGAAGATTTTCAACCTCGCAGATCTAGGGTTTCCTGGCACGGATGACGACGTTCGCCGGTGATGGAGGCGGCGGCGGCCAGAGTGGTTGCAAAGGTGGCCGGTGAGGTGGGCGTCCAGATCTGAAGCGGCGTTGGTGTTGGCGTTGGCGGCGGCCGGCGAAGGTCGGCGCGGGCAGCGCGGTCCCACGGCGGCAGTTGGCGGCTTGGTAGGCGGGGTCGGCAGCGAGGCAACGGTGGCCGGCGCAGTAGTAGGTGGCGGCGGAGGCGGCGCTCGACGGCGGCGGAGGCGGCAGCCGGCGCACGAAGGCGGCGGCGGGGAGGCGCGCTGCGGAGGCCCGACTCGTGCCCGGGGAGGGCCGGATCTGGGCTCCCTAGGGCCCCAGCGAAGTGGGCGTGGGTGCGGGAAATAGTGGTAGAAGCGATGGGGTGCCATGTGGCGTGACGAGATTCGCTGGGGCGCGGCAGCGGACATGTCCGGCGGCGCGGGGGGGGGGGGGGGGGGGGGAGGGGGAGCTAGGGTTTGGACCAAGAATTTCAAGGGAGATGGCATATTTATAGGTAGGGGGAGCTAGGACAGTCCAAATGAGGTGCGGTTTTTGCCCACACGATCGTGATCGGACGACGGAGATCATGGAGGGGGTTTAGTTGGGCTAGTGGGCTGTTTTGGAGGGGTGCTAGGCTGCAAAGGGAGAGGGGCTTTTGGAGTAACCTGGTTAACCGTTGGGGCATCAAACGACGTCCAAATGGAATGAAATTTGACAGGCGGCCGACCGGTGATGTACCAAGGCCACTCGAAAAATCTCGACCCATTCCAAGAATGTTTTTCTCTTGCTCATGAAATGAGATTTTAGGGGTGCAACGGGTGCATGTGGGGGTGTCGGATTCCGACACAGACAATTGGGAAAACTACCGAATGCATGAGACGAAGATGAATGCAAATGAGATGCACATGATGACATGAGATGAAATGCATGACATGAACGAAATGCAAAACAAAGACAAAAACCCAACCACGGAGGAAATAACATATCACATAGCCGGAAATGGCAAGAGTTTGAGTTACAATTATGGAATGTTACATCCGGGGCATTATAGGGACACAACCAGACAAGATAGGGAGGGCGACGCCCCGGCAGGGAGGGTGAAGATGACATACAGAAGGAGCGGCTAGGCGCTGCCTTGGTCACCACTGCCATGACCATAGGAATGCGGTAGGAGGGACACCGGCAGGCAAGACGAAGCCGGAGTTAACGAGGAAGCCTGTCGGGGTCCAGCTGGAGGAGGCAAAGACATCCACGCCCAATACCCAGGCAAATAACTCTCCTAGGGAGAAGACCAGGTGTAGATGGTGTTGTTGGCGCCTGGCTGACGGTGATGCTGTGTCCGACGTTTAGCTAGAGTCCGTGTCATTGCCTTCATGCTTAGCGATTGGGGACTCTCTATCGTCGTCCTCTCCACCGGTGTCCTCCTCGTCGCTATGGGTCGAGGAGGAACTTTCATCATCAGTCGAGCTCTCCGTGGAGCACCCTAAACGAGCACCCGAGCATCCGAAAACCTTGATGAAGAGCAGATTAGCCTGCATTAACTTAAAATGAAGGACATGCCCCTATGCCAAGCTATGGGCACGCGTGAAGGTTTTCAAACTGCGCTGGAGAAGCATAACATGGGGTGCGGGGAAATCAACGTCCACCCGCATGTAGCCATTATAGCAACCTCTCATGTGCAACTTCAACCCTTACGGTTGTTCAACCTCCATCACCATTGCGAAAGGGGTAGGAAGCCGAATACAGCTGTGTGGGGCCTCACGAAGCCAAACAAGGAACTCCCACGTCGTGTCGCCGACATGTCCCTCCCATAGAGTCAAAGCGGCCGGGGAAGGAGTGGCCGGGGCACCACCGCATCCTCCCTAGCCCCGAGCGCCTCACCGGGCACTACCGCGTCCAGTAGTTTCACCTTGTACATTGGATTCTGCCCCTGTGTCCCCAACAGAGGCAGGGATATGGTGCCAGGAGGAAGCCCTTGTGGCCACTGCCAGAGCTCGACCGTGCCCTCTTCCCCTCACCATGGTGGAAGAAAGCTACAATAAGGAGGAGAGGATGTGTGGGTGAACCCCTCCCGTCACCTCCGCACCTCCTTTTATAGCAGAGCGTGGCTGGGGGCTGGCTCGTGACCACCCAGGGGGCGACCATCCCACTTCGCCTATTTGGTTCGCATGTGTCACTGACAGCATCTAGATTCGCCAACCGCCCTCCTGCACCAATCCATGGCACCTTGCTAACTGCCATGGCACTCATTCCCGGACCCTACACATATGTTACCTACCCTACGAAATGCATGCAGCATACATGGCAGAAAACTGCGAGCATCGAGGAGAGAGTAAAATGGCAGTTACCTCCTCCTCCCCTGGGGTCGTGCGCAGTTACTTCAATTAACTTCCCATGAACGTGGGCATCCCCTGGCCCTCTACGTGGGTAGACCCATGACATTTGACATCACATGACTCGCAACAAAACCAAAAATTGATTCAATTCCTAGTTAATGAAGAAGCAAAGAGGATATCAGGGAATATGTTGATCCCGCCGCGGCATGGTTGAAGTGCTTTCCTTTGCATTTGTTAGGGCCTACCCCAATGATGCCCGACAACATGTATGGGCTAGGCCTGGGGGATCCTATCGGTACAACAAACATCCGCGTTTGTTGACCGGACTCATGCACATGTGTGCTGACTATCATACATCCTGCACCAACATGTAACACAAGGCCGAGCCAAAAAAGCTGCTCTCCGTGAGATCAAGGAGCACATGAAGAAGACCAAGCCAACATACAAGACAAAGATTTTAAGAGAAGTGTCCTTTGCTAGTCAGACAAGGCCGGCAAGGTTGATGTAGTAGGCAACAGCAGGATCAAGCGGCGCCAGCTGTGTCTTCGGGATGGCTCGAGACCGAAGTGTGCACCCCTCCAAGAAGGCTAGGCAAGCCCTGCCCTCGGCAGGCATAGGTCAGTTACCACCGCTCCACCGCACCATTATGCTAGTAACTTATCGATGTGGTGTCGAGCCCCCCAGACGACTAAGTGGCTCTCAGTAAACACATAGCAGTTTGCTGGAAGACAGATCACACCCGTTCGACACCCGTCCAAGGGCGTGTCAAGATGATAAGCAGAAGTTGGCTAAGCGGTGATATAATCCTGCCGGGGATCCATCCCCGCACGCCACCTAAGGTAGCTGTAAGTGCATCTAGTGCCACCCTTAGTTGGTTTTGGAGTATTTATGACAAACTTGGTTGAGGGACTAATGTGTTTGTGAAAATGGCAGCATAACACAGGTAGTAGTCCCATATTGATTCGGTTTACCTACCAGAGATGACCCCTAAAAATGTATGAAAACATTGAAGACAATGGTGGTCTATGAGCATATTCATAGTGAAGATTATTACATGAGAAGACATTCACATGAAGACTATGGAGTGTGAAGACATAGTTGTTTCGTAGTTTCCTTTTCATCTTTGTTGAGTCATAGGGACCACCGTACTGTTAAGTGGGGTCCAAGTGAACGAAGTCAGAGTGACTGAGGTGATGCTCAACCAAATCCTATGTCTTTGAGCGAAGACAATTGTAGGATCGAAAGTATGTCTAGAGGGGGGGGGTGATTAGACTACTTGAACAAATAAAAATCTAGCCTTTTCCCAATTTTAGTTCTTGGCAGATTTTAGCTATCTTAGCACAAGTCAAGCAATCTCCACACAATTCAAGCAAGCATGCAAAAGAGTATATGAGCAGCGGAAAGTAAAGCATGCAACTTGCAAGAATGTAAAGGGAAGGGTTTGGAGGATTCAAACGCAATTGGAGACACAGATGTTTTTGTCGTGCTTCCGATAGGTGGTGCTATCGTACATCCACGTTGATGGATACTTCATCCCACGGAGGGTAACGGTTGTGCGAGTCCACGGAGGGCTCCACCCACGAAGGGTCCACGAAGAAGCAACCTTGTCTATTCCATCATGGCCGTCTCCCACGAAGGACTTGCCTCACTAGTGGTAGATCTTCACGAAGTAGGCGATCTCCTTGCCCTTACAAACTCCTTGGTTCAACTCCACAATCTTGTCGGAGGCTCCCAAGTAACACCTAGCCAATCTAGGAGACACCACTCTCCAAGAAGTAACAAATGGTGTGTTGATGATGAACTCCTTGCTCTTGTGCTTCAAATGATAGTCTCCCCAACACTCAACTCTCTCTCTCTCTCTCTCAGGATTTGGATTTGGTGGAAAGAAGATTTGAGTGGAAACCAACTTGGGGAAGGCTAGAGATCAAGATTCATATGGTTGGAATGGAATATCTTGACCTCAACACAAGTGTAGGTGGTTCTCTCTTAGAAAATGTGTATTGGAAGTATAGGTTTGTTCTGATGGCTCTCTCTTTGAATGAAGAGTGGGTGGAGGGGTATATATAGCCTCCACACAGGATCTAACCGTTACACACAATTTGCCAAACTCGGTGGGACCGAATGACCGATTCAGCAAACCTAGTGACCGTTAGGATTTTCGGTGGGACTGAGATGGAACTCGGTAGGACAGATATGGTTAGGGTTAGGGCATAGCGTAATGTTGGTGTGACTGATTACACAAACTCGGTGGGACCGATTTTGGTAATAAGCTAGCCAGAGAGTTGGTCAGGTAAACTCGGTGGGACCGATTCGCTCATCTCGATGAGACCGAAATGTTACAAAAGGGAAACAGAGAGTTTACATTGCAATCTCGGTGGGACCGATCGCACATCTCGGTAAGACGAAAACGTTATGAAGGGAAACAGAGAGATTACAATCCCATCTCGATGAGACCGAGATCCCTATCGGTGAGACCGATTTTCCTAGGGTTTGTGGCAGTGGCTATGATATTTGAAACTCAGTGGCGCCGGATAGAAAGAATCGGTGGGGCCGAGTTTGACTTTTGGTTTAGGTCATATGTGGATGTGGGAAGGTAGTTGAGGATTTTGGAGCATATCACTAAGCACTTTGAGCAAGCAAGCCATTAAGCAACACCTCATCCCTCCTTGATAGTATTGGCTTTTCCTATAGACTCAATGTGATCTTGGATCACTAAAATATAAAATGTAGAGTCTTGATCTTGAAGCTTGAGCCAAACTTTTTGTCCTTAGAATTTTGAGGGATCCACTTTCCTCATCCATGCCATGCCATTCATTGAGCTTTTCCTGAAATATTAATCTTGGAATAATGTTAGCTCAATGAGCTATATGTTGTTAGGAATTACCAAAACCACCCGGGGATAGTTGCACTTTCAACAATGAGAGCAAATCTTATCCAGAGCTGGATGAGTCAGCTCTACTTGTACCCCAAGTCAAGCTGCCGTGTGTGTTTGAAATCTGACTGTTGGACACGTGTCAGTTCCTTAGTGACCCAAGGTCATTTAGGACAAATCAGGTCGGGTTGCCTCCTGGCTATAAATATCCCACCCCCTACACCATAAATTGGTGGCTGCTCAGAGTTAGTGCATGGCTTTTGTCATTTGAGAGAAACTGTAACCCCCCGATACCGACGCGCCAGGCGTCTTCCAGTTATTCGCTGTTGTTGCCTTGTCTTTCGCTTGCGTGTCGCACCTTGCCATGTCATCATATGCATTGCATCATCATGTTTTCAAAACTTACATCTGTCCCGGTCTCCCAGTTCTTTCCGTTGTCTGTTCTGAGCCCAGACACACTTGCAAGCGCCCGCGGCACGTCCAAAATAATATTTTATAGGTGGCCAGAAAATGTTCCCGGAATGCGAGGAAAGTTAGTGTGTGGTGCTGTTATATTGTTACTAGGTCGCCTGTCAAATTTCATCGCATTCGGAGATCGTTTGATGCCCCAACGGTTAACTATAGCGACAATATAGTCGGTCTAACGTCAGACGTTTTCGGTCGCCGGAAACAGTCATCGGGTCTCTCTCTCTTCTCTTCTCTCATCCCAAGGCTTTCCGCACAGCCCACTACCACTCACCATCAGACCCAACTTAACCTCTCTCATCATCCCACGGCCCTCCTCGCGCGCACGTCTGAAAGTTGTCCCGGACCCGTCCAGGGCAGTTGTCACCGCTGGATTCAGATCATCCCCTAACATCCCTAAAAAATCACCGTTTTCTTAATTGGACTCCCTAACCTACTTTTCTCGTCCATTCGATTATGGCCGAAGGGCCAGATTAGTCCCTAGTCGAAAACCTATTTGCTTTATATAGTGGACAACCCTAGATCCTAGGGAGCTTGTCCCATCAGTACCGTCCCGCTGCCAGCCGCGAGATCCACCTAGTTTTCCCCGTCGCTCCAATCAGGGTGCTCCCCTGCCTTCTCCATGCACCCGTCGATCCACCACCCACTAAACTCCTCTGCTCGAACCCCAAGCATAGGCACCTAGCGTCGCCTCCAGCCACATCCAGCCGCTCACCCAAAGCAAGCAGTAGCCCTGCCGTCGTCAGGCGAGGACCTTCCCGTCGTCGGCGACCACCTTTACAGGACCCTTGCGCCCCAGCCTCTTCCTTCCTCTTCCTTCTCTCCTCCCTCTCTCACCTTCTCTCGCTGATCGTGTAACAGGGAGCCCCCGAGGAGTTTGCACCGGCCATCGTCGCCTCCCGCGCCCGGACATCGTCGTCCTCGAGCTCCTCGAACCGTTCCCGCCAAGACTCGTCGCCGCCCCGCCGCGCCATGAAGTCGATGCCAGCGCCGCCGTGCTTCTGCCGTCCGCGTCGGCAAGTGCAGTGTCCCGCCACGCCGACCTCCTGCAGCTCGCCCCAGTGCTGGACCTAGAGCACGCGACTCCAGCCGGAACTTGCCTCGCCAGAGAATGCCGTCCTCGACCGGATCCCCGTCGCCTGGCGCCGCCAAGTCCAGTTCATGCCTTTTGTCGAGAGGAGGAGGCTGCAGTCGCGCAGCCGTGTTGACCATTCCCCTGCTTCGCTCGCTCGATGCCCCCCCCCCCCCCCCCCCCCCCCCCCCCCCCCCCCCCCCCCCCCCGCGTTGACCAGAGAGGAGCGCGCCCGCTCGCGAGGCCAGCCGCACTACTCCAGCGAGCCGGCCCACATTTGCCAGCCTGCGTCCAGCCTCACCACCGAGCAGGCCCATGAGGCCTGGTGAGCCTCAGATCCAGCGCCCTCACCTTCTGCATTGTTGGGCCGGCCTCTTTTTTGGCCCGTTCATGTTTTTTATAGATCTACGATTTTCCTAATATTCTAGAGAATGTTTTTTACAAAAAAGACCCTCATGTTCATACATTTAATATCTCACATTCTATGCATCACATGTAAAAACTTTATATATGAAAAATATTTAGAATTTTTTCTAGATTAATAATATCCAACTTTCAACCATGTTTAAAATGTTTAAACTTGCTGTTTGTTCATTTTGCTATATTGCCATGCTAAAATGCTTTAATTCATAACTAAATAACCGTAGCTCCAAACTTAATAAACTTTATATGTAAATGGGGTAGAAAAATGCCTAGTTCAACATGGTGCACTCTTCTTGCATGCTTAACAACTCTAAAATTTTGTTTAGGGAAAAATAGTACCAAATCCATAATAGGCTCATGAGGATTTCTCCGGACTTGTTGGTTTGTTGTTCCGGCCTCATTTAACCTTGCCTAGATAGGTAGTTTTCATTTGCTTCACCTCTTGCCATGTTTAATTACATTTAACATTGTTGGGTACATAAACGGGAGAGAACTAAATAAGTCATGTGGTGGTTCGTCAATATGCAACTCGTTGCATATTGAGCTCCACTTAATTTGCAGGATTGTTTGTGCATTTTGCCATGCCATGCCTCTTTAAACCGGACATGCATCATACTTGTTTGCGCATCATGCCATGTTTATTTGATGATTGTTTAATATGTTTCTTGCTTCTTTCTGGGTTTCTTCTCTCGTTAGCTTCGGTTTCGTTCCGGAGTTGTGAGGATTCGTTCGACTACGTCCATTTGTCTTCTTCATGGACTCGTTCTTCTTTCTTGTGGGATCTCAGGCAAGATGACCATACCCTCGAAATCACTTCTATCTTAGCTTGCTTAGTTGCTCGCTCTATTGCTATGCGCAATACCTACCAATTGCTTTATCATGAGTCCCGTATTGCCATGTCAAGCCACTAACCCACCTTTCCTAGCAAACCGTTGTTTGGCTATGTTACCACTTTGATCAGCCCCTCTTATAGCGTTGCTAGTTGTAGGTGAAGATGAAGTTTGTTCCATGTTGGAACATGAATATTGTTGGGATATCACTATATATACATTGTTTAATAAATGCATCTATATACTTGGTAAAGGGTGGAAGGCTCGGCCTTATGCCTAGTGTTTTGTTCCACTCTTGCCGCCCTAGTTTCCGTCATACCGGTGTTATGTTCCTTGATTTTGCGTTCCTTACAAGGTTGGGGGAATGGGACCCCCTTGATAGTTCGCTTTGAATAAAACTCCTCCAGCAAGGCCCAACCTTGGTATTAATATTTGCCACCTAAGCCTTTTTCCCTTGGGTTTCCGGAGCCAGACCGTTGTGCCAGGTGTTGTCCAGTTATTCGCTATTCTTGCCTTGTCATTTGCTTGCATGTTGCATCTTGTCATGTCATCATATGCATGGCATCATCATGTTTTCAAAACTTGCATCCGTCCCGGTCTCCTCGTTCCGTCCGTTGTCCGTTCTGAGCCCAGACACACTTGCACGCGCCCGCGACATGACCGAAATATTATTTTATAAGTGGCCGGAAAATGTTCTCAGAATGGGTTGAAAGTTACATGTGATGTTGTTTTGTTGTCATTAGACCGCCTGCCAAGTTTCATCGCATTCGGAGTCCGTTTGATGCCCCAACGGATAACTATACGGCAGTATAGCCGGTCTAACGTCGGACGTTTTTGGTCTCCGAAAACTGTTGTCGGGCTTTCCCTCTCTTCTCTTCTCTCAGCTTGAGAACGTCTACACAACTCACTACCTACCGCCAGGTCCAACCTAACCCCTCTCGTCAGCCCGCAGCCCCCCCTCGCGTGCGTCCGAAACTTGTCCCGAACCGACCCGGGGAGTCATCACCATTGTGTCCGGATCATCCCCAAACATGTACAAAACGTCACCGTTTTCTCATTTGGTCTCCCTAAGCTTTTATTTCGTGACCATATGTTTAAGAGCGGAGGGACCAAATGCCCCTATCCAAAAATCCTTTTGCTATATATATCAGACCAGACCCTAAAACCTAGGGGAGCTGTCCCATCCAACAATCCCCATGCCGCCGCCACCTTCCTCATTTGCCCCATCGATCAAATCCATCGATCCACTACCGATTCCCCATCCAACCATGTGCCCGAGCTTCCTCGCCTAAGTTCAGGGAGCACGAGCCCTCGTCAGCGCGCCGCCCGGCGAGCCTAACAGCCGGCGACTTCGACCTTGTCAGCCCCGTCGCCGCCGGCAACCTCATCCACCAGGGCATCGCCCTCATCCACCAGGCCAGCCCACCCGCTCTTTCTTCCTGTCCTCCTCTTCTTCTCATCTCTCCCTTGTCTAACCTCTCCCTCCCTCTCTTGTGCCTATAGGAGCAAGTGCCATGGAGGACACGCGCCCGAGCTCCTTGAGCCTCGCTCGGAGCGGCCAAGCCACCGGAGCACCGTTCCCTCCGCATCTACTTCCGTTCCCTGCCTCGACGACCTTCACCGCTATCGGATCGGCGAGCTCTGCGTCTGAAGTTGCTTCTTGCGTCGAGCACCATGGATTTCCTCCGCCGCTCATCGCTGCCATGGGAACCACTCCCCTGACCGATCCCCGCCGCTGACCAAATCGAGCTGCCCCAGGGCCCTCCGTCTTCAGCTACGTTCGATCCGGAGGATCCCGGCCGGTGCTGCCCGCGTTGAACCGTCCCTTGCCCAGCACAGCCTGCAGCCACTGCCGCGTCGTGCTCTGCATCGAGCTCCAGCGGGCGCCGCGACCCTGCCTCGCTCCCGTTAACCTTTCGTCTGGGTATTTCCGTCCAGCCGGCCTGCGAGGCCTCTCCACCAGCTAGGCCGCGCCCACGGTGAGGCCAACCCCAGCGCTGCCTGGCCTCTTCACTAACTTGGGCCGAGGCCCATGGTGAGCTCCCAGTGCCCACCAGTTTCAGCCTGCGCCTTTTTTTCGTTTTGGCAATTTTATCATTTATTCCTGAGACAACAGTTTTGCAGAAAAGTCCCTCTAGATCATGCATTTAATATCTCCACAACCGTGCATCGGTTTAAAACAAACTTAATATGAAAGTTGCTTAGAATTTTGTCTAGATTAATAATATGCAACTTTCATCCATGTTTGAAATGTCTAAAATGCAGTTTGATTAAATTTGCCCCTATGCCATATTAAAATGATTTAATTCATAACTAAATAACCGTAACTTGGAATTTAATAAACTTTATATGTAAATGGGGTAGAAAAATGCCTAGTTTAACATGGTGGCCTTACTTTGCATGTTTAACAACTCTAAATTTATGTTTGGGGCAGAACAGTACCAAACCTAATTTATGCACATGAGGAGTTTCCGGATTTGTTGTTCGTGCTTCCGGCCTCATTTAACCTTGACTAGATGGGTAGTTTTCATTTGCTTCACCATCTTTCCATGCTGACAACATTTAATCTTGTTGGGTACATAAACGAGATCGAACTAAATAACGTGTTTTGTCAATATGCAACTCGTTGCATATTGAGCTTCACTTAATTTGTAGTGTTGTTTGTTGCACTTTGCCATGCCATGACATGTATCATTAAAGTGGACATGCATCATACTTGGTGTGCATCATGCCATGATCGTGTGATAGTTGTTTACTATGTTGTGTGCTTCTTTCCGGTGTTGCTTCTTCGGGTTGATTCCGATAACATCGCCTTTGTGAGGACCTGTTCGACTACGCCCGTTTGTCTTCTTCATGGACTCATTCTTCTTCTTTACGGGTTTTCAGGCAAGATGATCATACCCTCGAAGTCACTTCTATGTTTGCTTGCTTAGTTGCTCGCTCTTTTGCTATGCCTATGCGGCAATACCTACCACTTTCTTATCATGCCTCCTATATTGTTGAACAAGCCCCTAACCCACCTTGTCCGAGCAAACCGTTGTTTGGCTATGTTACCGCTTTGCTCAGCCCCTCTTATAGCATTGTTAGTTGCAGGTGAAGATTGAAGTTTGTTCCTTGTTGGAACATGGAGATGTGGTTCCTTGTTTGGAACATGTTTACTTGTTGGGATATCACAATATATCTTATTTAATTAATGCATCTATATACTTGGTAAAGGGTGGAAGGCTCGGCCTTATTCCTGGTGTTTTGTTCCACTCTTGCCGCCCTAGTTTCCGTCATATCGGTGTTATGTTCCCGGATTTTGCGTTCCTTACACGGTTGGGTAATAATGGGAACCCCTTTACAGTTCGTCTTGAATAAAACTCCTCCAGCAATTCCCAACCTTGGTTTTACCATTTGCACTAACAACCTACCACCTTCCCTTGGGTTCTACAGACTCAAGGGTCATCTTTATTCTAACCCCCCTAGGCCATTGCTCCTCTGAGTGTTGGTCCGAACTGAGCTGCCTGCGGGGCCACCTCGGGGAAACTTGAGGGTTGGTTTTACTCGTAGCTAGTCTCATCTGAGTGTGCCCTGAGAAGAGATATGTGCAGCTCCTATCGGGATGTCGGCACATTCGGGCGGTGTTTGCTGGATTTGTTTTAACCTGTCGAAATGTCTTGAGAACCGGGATACCCGAGTCTGATCGGAAATGTCTCGAGGAGTCTATTCTTCGTTGACCGTGAGAGCTTGTCATGGGCTAAGTTGGGACACCCCTGCAGGGATTTGAACTTTCGAAAGCCGTGCCCGCGGTTATGGGCAGATGGGAATTTGTTAATGTCGGTGTAGAAAACCTGAATTGACCTTAATTAAAATACATCAACCGCGTGTGTAACCGTGATGGTCTCTTTCCGGCGGAGTCCCCGGGAAGTGAACATGGTGTTGGAGTTATGCTTGACGGTAGGTTGTTCTAGATCACTATTGATCATACTTTATCGACCTGTGCTTTGTCTTCTCTCCTCGCTCTCATTTGTGTAGTTAGCCACCATATATGCTAGTCGCTTGGCTTGCCAGCTCCACCTCATACCTTTTTACCTTCCATAAGCTTAAATAGTCTTGATCGCGAGGGTGGCGAGATGCTGAGTCCCCGTGCTCACAAGATACTTCCAAAACCAAGCTTGCAGGTGCCGATGAAGCCGTGCAGATGCCGCAACCAAGCTCAGGAGGAGCTCGATGAGATTTGTCCTTTGTGTTGTTCGTTCTAGTGATTCAGTAGTGGAGCCCAGTTGGGGGTCGATCGGGGACTTGTCGCCATTTGGGGTTCTTCTTTTATTTTGGTTCCGTAGTCGGACCTTGATTGTATTCGGATGTTGTAATGCTTTATTCATGTATTGTGTGAAGTGGCGATTGTAAGCCAACTATGTATCTCTATCCTTTATATATTACATGGGTTGTGTGAAGATTACCTCACTTGCGACATTGCTTTCAGCTTTCAATGCGGTTATGCCTCTAAGTCGTGCTTCGACACATGGGAGATATAGCCGCATCGAGGGCGTTACAAGTTGGTAATCAGAGCCTTCCCCGACCTTAGGAGCCCCACTGCTTGATCGAATTAGCAAACGAGTTGAGTCTAGAAAATGTTTTGAGTCCTTTAGGAATTATATATCGGAGAGTCTAGGAATTCTTTTACTTCCCAGTCTCCTCATCGCTCTGGTAAGGCATCCTGACGTAGAGTTTTGACTCTTCTCTTCTCAAATTTCACTAAATTTTTTTTAGGATCACGCGGGTATCTTGGAATCGTTCCGATGGTTTTGTGATGAGAACATTGTCTTGGTGCCTCCTGTCAGGGGTTTTGTGGAACTGTCCCGGGGAGTTGAGCTCCGAGGTGTTGACGTCATAATTTTATCGTTGCAGTTCTGGAATACCTGAGTTTAGTTCGCCGACATCGAAAATCTCATTTATGCAGTTCGTTGATGAGATAACCTCGACGCCACCCAGTACTGGGGCGGGAGTTCGGGAGTATTGCCATAACTTGTATAACAGATGCTTTTCGAAGGTTGAGGTAGACGATTTCCAAAGATTTCTTGGTTATGTGTTGAAGGATGGATACAGCTGGATGTAGGATTTGTTAGTTTTGGGTGAGATATTATGCTTCCCCTGTATCCCCAACACCTGATTGCATAACCGGAAAATTTCGGGAGTTTCATAGGTGGGAATTCAAGTAGCTCTTAGGATATCTTCCGACAGATGTGTGATATGAAATTGGGGTTCGACGTCTAGTGGTCCGCCTATTCACGGTCGTTTTACAGTGGTCTCATTGTGTCTTAAAGACTCCTTGGCTATGCCGACTCGGGGACGCTTCTTATGTCATGTGCACTGTCTTGTACATGATGGTGATGTACGATCGAGCCCGTGTAGGCCCCACCACGAAAACTTCGGACGAAATCTCTATCATATGTTTGTTCCGGCTTATTCTGCAAGCCAATCCTTTGTTTTTGTTTTGAGTTGTGGTATTCGAGTTGCTTCGAAGTTAAATGTTGATTCCATACCTTTTCCTAAGTGGTGTTCTCATATTCCTATGTGAATACTAATCCTTCTTGATAATCGAGATTGTCATGTCAATCCTTTTCAAGAGGTGTGTCTCTATTCAAGTGGATCCGATCACGTCAACATTCGCAAGATCAAGTATCAGTTTTCTTCTGAACGGTGTTTCTTTCATCCGTCTCCAAGTTGCCTTTGTTTTTTTCCCGCCCACCCACCCTTGTTTTCTTTAAGGACTCAGAATTCTTATTCAACTATCATGTTATTGATGAGAAGTCTCTCCATCCTTTTCCGTCAATATTTTTATCCGGTGATTCTCATGAAGGTAATAACGGAGCTTCAAGTTATCATTCTTTGTTTCTTCTCTTCTCCGGTGGTTTCAAATCAACCTTTTGGTGTTGATCATATCCTTTTTCCCTCGTTTCTAATGCTTTCTCTTGCCGGTGCACCTCTTAATCATCCACTTCTCACTACTCAATTGTTCCGGAGTGCTCAAGATATCTCGAAGATTCGTGTTTCCACTCTACAGTTGTTTAATATCTTCGAGGACGTTCTCTCATTCAAGTCTTTTAATTCAACGGGTGCAATCTCTCTTTCGAGTAATCATTTCTACTGTGTTTCTCTTGAGTGGGCCCTAACCCACAGGTCTTTTTCCAGGGTCTTACCTGACTCTTCTTATTTTCCCGGAGCTATCCTCAAATTTCTTTTCGAAGTTTGACGTAAGAATGATTTATCATCAGTTAAATGTCTTTCTCCAAGATCTTCCAAATTCTTTTCATCATTGGTTCAACTTTTATATTCTTCTTTATTCCGGAGTGCCTCACCAATTCTTGATGGTGTTTCTCATCGTAATTCTCAGATTTTGATGACCGAAGATGAGTTTTTCCTCCATATTTTGTCCGCTCTCTCAAAGATTCGTGGTTCTAGCTTAAATGCCATACTCTCATAATTGTTTTTCGATTGTGAGAATTCTTTTCACCTATCCAAAGCTTAAATCAAGGATTCTCTAGTCAGCTCGTAATCTCTTCTTTCTTAGGGATCTAAATTCTCTCAAGCATTTTCATTTATTTGCTAATCCTTCCCAGTGTTTCTTCATGTTTTATTCATTCTTTTTTTAATTCTTACGGTGGTCCGTTCAAGAGTTCTCTTCCTTGGTCACCATATCAATTTATTCGTTGTTTCAACACTTCCGGTGGTTCGTTCAATAACTTCCCGAGTTTGTGCTATATCTCTCTTAATCTTTTCTACGAGAATAAGTAATATGCCAAATCCTTTGATTGTCATCAATTTAATTGGTGAAGGATAAGCATAATGTAATTCTTATTCTTGTTTCATCCAAGTGATTAATTTCTTATTCCGGAGGGGCACCATATCACATTCTGGGTTCGAGATGCTGTATCTTTTCTTTTCCCGGAGTTCCTAGCTCTCGCAATTACATCACCACGGAGATTCATTTAAATCATTGCAAGTCTTCACCTTGTGTTTCCATCTTCTCTTGCCTTCCGTTTGAGCATTCTTTTGTTTAACGGAGTTCTTCGGGAAGGTTCTACATGTTGGTTCATAAAGGATTTAATTTCTTCTTGAAGTGTAAATCAAGATTCTTTTCTAAGAAACTCAAGCTTTCTTCATATTGTAATCCGGAGTGCATTCTTTCTATCATATTATTGGAGGTGGTATTATGCCATTCTTGATAATTTGAGTTCATGTTTCATGGTTCACATGTTGTCAAGGATGAGATATTTTAAATCCATCATTTTCTTCATTGGAATTATCTTGGGTTATATTTCACCTAAAGCTTTCCTTTAAGAAATGTCGCTCTCATGGTGTTTATCAATTATCCAATTTCTTCATTTATCCTTTCCGGTGCGATATACTTTCTCGTCTCCTTGTTCATATCAATACAATTCTTTTTTCATTAGTGGCAGAATTTCACCTCATAATTTGAGATGTATTCCATAAGACCATATCAAGCTTATTCTTTTCGTTGTTGGGTTTCCAACAACTCCGTTCGACCACTCTCCCAAGGTTGCTTTCCAACTTCATTTGTGGTAGGAGTTGTCATTTTCTTCTCCATTATTTTGTTCCGATGATCTACCTTTGATTCTTTCATCCGGAGGCATTGTGATGTTGCTCTTTTCAACCCATCATCTCGTTTCGTCAAAGATCATGTTCTTTTCATGCTTATCCATTTAACCAGAGTGTCGTGCCCCTTTTAAAGTTCTTTATACTTATCTAGTCTTGCATCTCTTTTCAATCGGAGTGCTGCCCAAAGTTGTTCTTCTTTGTTTCCTCTTTGCTAATGGAGTTCTTTCAACTTCATTTATCTCTGTTGTATTCTTTTCTCGATATGGCTCAACATTTTTAAGGTTCTTTGGTTTCACTCGTTTTTCAATGAAGCAACTTAGTTTTACCTCTTCTCTTTCTCTTTCGTTTGTCCCTCCGGTGCCATTCTAGATCTCGGGACGAGATCCTCTCATAGTGGTGGAGTGTTGTGACGCCCCGAGACCGTTGTGCCAGGTGTCATCTAGTTATGCGCTATTGTCGCCTTGTCATTTGCTTGCGTGTTGCATCTTGTCATGTCATCATATGCATTGCATCATCATGTTTTCAAAACATGCATCCGTCCCGGTCTCCTCGTTCCGTCCGTTGTCCGTTCTGAGCCCAGACACACTTGCACGTGCCCATGACATGTCCGAAATATTATTTTATAAGTGGCCGGAAAATTTTCTCGAAATGGGTTGAAAGTTGGCATGCGGTGTTGTTTTGTTGTCAGTAGACCGCCTGCCAAGTTTCATCGCATTCGGAGTCCGTTTGATGCCCCAACGGATAACTATTGCGGCAGTATAGCCGGTCTAACGTCGGACATTTTCGGTCTCCGAAAACTGTTGTCGGGCTTCCCCTCTCTTCTCTTCTCTCACCTCGAGACCGACTACACAACTCACTACCTACCGCCAGGTCCAACCTAACCCCTCTCGTCAGCCCACAGCCCCCCTCGCGTGCGTCCGAAAGTTGTCCCGAACTGACCCGGGGAGTCATCACCGTTGTGTCCGGATCATCCCCAAACATCTACAAAACGTCACCGTTTTCTCATTTGGTCTCCCTGAGCTCTTATTTCGCGACCGTCCGTTTAAGAGCGGAGGGACCAAATGCCCCTATCCAAAAATACTTTTGCTATATATATCAGACCAGACCCTAAAACCTAGGGGAGCTGTCCCATCCATCAGTCCCCATGCCGCCACCACCTTCCTCGTTTTCCCCATGGATCCAATCCATCGATCCACTACCAATTCCCCATCCAACCACGTGCCCGAGCTTCCTTGCCTGAGTTCAAGGAGCACGAGACCTCGTCAGCGCGCCACCCGGCAAGCCTACCAGCCGGCGACTTCGACCTCGTCAGCCCCGTCGCCGCCGGCGACCTCATCCACTAGGGCATCGCCCTCATCCACCAGGCCAGCCCACCCGCTCTTTCTTCCTGTCCTCCTCTTCTTCTCGTCTCTCCCTTCTCTAACCTCTCCCTCCCTCTCTTGTGCCATAGGAGCAGCGCCATGGAGGAAACGCGCCCGGGCTCCTTGAGCCTCGCTCGGAGCGGCAAATCCACCGGAGCTCCGTTCCCTCCGCATCTGCTCCGTTCCCTGCCTCGACGACCTTCACCGCTATCGGATCCGGCGAGCTCCGCATCTGAAGTTGCTTCTTGCATCGAGCACCATGGATTTCCTCCGCCGCTCATCGCTGCCATGGGACACCAGCTCCCCTGACCGATCCCCGCCGCTGACCAAATCGAGCTGCCCCAGGGCCCTCCGTCTTCAGCAACGTTCGATCCGGAGAATCCCGGCCGGTGCTGCCCGCGTTGAACCGTCCCTTCCCAGCATGCCTGCAGCCACTACCGCGTCCTGCTCTGCATCGAGCTCCAGCGGGCGCCGCGACGCTGCCTCTCTCCCGTTGACCTTTCGTCTGGGTCGTTTCCGTCCAGCCGGCCTGTGAGGCCTCTCCACCAGCTGGGCCACGCCCACGGTGAGGCCAACCCCAGCGCTGCCTTGCCTCTTCACTAACTTGGGCCGAGGCCCATGGTGAGCTCCCAGTGCCCACCAGTTTCAGCCTGCGCCTTTTTTTCGTTTTGGCAATTTTATCATTTATTCCTGAGACAACAGTTTTGCAGAAAAGTCCCTCTAGATCATGCATTTAATATTGCCACAACCGTGCATCGGTTTAAAACAAACTTAATATGAAACTTTCTTAGAATTTTGTATAGTTTAATAATATGCAACTTTCATCCAGGTTTGAAATGTCTAAAATGCAGTTTGATTAAATTTGCCCCTATGCCATGTTAAAATGATTTAATTCATAACTAAATAACCGTAACTCGGAATTTAATAAACTTTATATGTAAATGGGGTAGAAAAATGCCTAGTTTAACATGGTGGCCTTACTTTGCATGTTTAACAACTCTAAAATTATGTTTAGGGCAGAACAGTACCAAACCTAATTTATGCACATGAGGAGTTTCCGGATTTGTTGTTCGTGCTTCCGGCCTCATTTAACATTGACTAGATGGGTAGTTTCCATTTGCTTCACCCTCTTTCCATGCTAACAACATTTAATCTTGTTGGGTACATAAACGAGATCGAACTAAATAACGTGTTGTGGTGTTTTGTCAATATGCAACTCGTTGCATATTGAGCTTCACTTTATTTGTAGTGTTGTTTGTTGCACTTTGCCATGCCATGACATGTATCATTAAACCGGACATGCATCATACTTGTTGTGCATCATGCCATGATTGTGTGATAGTTGTTTACTATGTTGTGTGCTTCTTTCCGGTGTTGCTTCTTCGGGTTGATTCCGATAACGTCGCGTTTGTGAGGACCCGTTTGACTACGCCCGTTTGTCTTCTTCATGGACTCGTTCTTCTTCTTTGCAGGATTTCTGGAAAGATGATCATACCCTTGAAGTCACTTCTATCTTTGCTTGCTTAGTTGCTCGCTCTTTTGCTATGCCTATGCTGCGATACCTACCACTTGCTTATCGTGCCTCCTATATTGTTGAACCAAGCCCCTAACCCACCTTGTCCTAGCAAACCATTGTTTGGCTATGTTACCGCTTTGCTCAGCCCCTCTTATAGCGTTGTTAGTTGCAGGTGAAGATTGATGTTTGTTCCTTGTTGGAACATGGAGATGTTGTTCCTTGTTTGGAACATGTTTACTTGTTGGGATATCACCATATATCTTATTTAATTAATGCATCTATATACTTGGTAAAGGGTGGAACGCTCGGCCTTATGCCTGGTGTTTTGTTCCACTCTTGCCGCCCTAGTTTCCGTCATATCGGTGTTATGTTCCCGGATTTTGTGTTCCTTACGCGGTTGGGTAATAATGGGAACCCCTTGACAGTTCGTCTTGAATAAAACTCCTCCAGCAATGCCCAACCTTGGTTTTACCATTTGCACTAACAACCTACCACCTTCCCTTGGGTTCTGCAGACTCAAGGGTCATCTTTATTCTAACCCCCCCAGGCCAGTGCTCCTCTGAGTGTTGGTCCGAACTGAGCTATTTGCGGGGCCACCTCGGGGAAACTTGAGGGTTGGTTTTACTCGTAGCTAGTCTCATCTGAGTGTGCCCTGAGAAAGAGATATGTGCAGCTCCTATCGGGATTTGTCGGCACATTCGGGCGGTGTTGCTGGATTTGTTTTAACATGTCGAAATGTCTTGAAGAACCGGGATACCGAGTCTGATCGGAATGTCTCGGGAGGAGGTCTATTCCTTCGTTGACCGTGAGAGCTTGTCATGGACTAAGTTGGGACACCCCTGCAGGGTTTTGAACTTTCGAAAGCTGTGCCCGCGGTTATGGGCAGATGGGAATTTGTTAATGTCCGGTTGTAGAAAACCTGCAGTTGACCTTAACTAAAATACATCAACCGCGTGTGTAACCGTGATGGTGTCTTTCCGGCGGAGTCCGGGAAGTGAACACGGTGTTGTAGTTATGCTTGACGTAGGTTGTTCTAGGATCACTTATTGATCATACTTTTATCGACCGTGCTTTGCCTTCTCTCCTCGCTCTCATTTGCGTAGGTTAGCCACCATATATGCTAGTCGATTGCTGTAGCTCCACCTCATACCTTTTACCTTACCCATAAGCTTAAATAGTCTTGATCGCGAGGGTGCAAGATTGCTGAGTCCCCGTGGCTCACAGATACTTCCAAAACCAGCTTGCAGGTGCCGATGAGGCCGTGCAGATGACGCAACCAAGCTCAGGAGGAGCTCGATGAAGATCTTGTCCTTTGTGTTGTTTCGTTCTAGTTGATCAGTAGTGGAGCCCAGTTGGGGTCGATCGGGGACCTTGTCGCATTTGGGGGTTCTTCTTTTATTTTGGTTCCGTAGTCGGACCTTGATTGTATTTGGATGTTGTAATGCTCTATTCATGTATTGTGTGAAGTGGTGATTGTAAGCCAACTATGTATCTCTTTCCCTTATGTATTACATGGGTTGTGTGAAGATTACCTCACTTGCGACATTGCTTTCAATGCGGTTATGCCTCTAAGTCGTGCTTCGACATGTGAGAGATATAGCCGCATCCAGGGTGTTACACCGGGGTCATCTTTATTTTAACCCCGCCCCCTGGGCCAGTGCTCCTCTAAGTGTTGGTCCAAACTAGAGCCCCTTGCAGCGCCACCTCGGGGAAACTTGAGGATTGGTTTTAGTTGTACGGACTGCTCATTCGGTGTGCCCTGAGAACAAGATATGTGCAGCTCCTATCGGGATTTGTCGGCACATTCGGGTGGCTTTGCTTGTCTTGTTTTACCATTGTCGAAATGTCTTGTAACCGGGATTCTGAGTCTGATTGGGTCTTCCTGGGAGAAGGAATATCCTTCGTTGACCATGAGAGCTTGTGATGGGCTAAGTTGGGACACCCCTGCAGGGTTTGAACTTTCGAAAGTCATGCCCGCGGTTATGTGGAAGATGGGAATTTCTTAATGTCCGGTTGTAGAGAACTTGACACTTAACTTAATTAAAATGCATCAACCGCGTGTGTAGCCATGATGGTCTCTTTCCGGCGGAGTCCGGAAAGTGAACACGGTTCTTGTGTTATGCTTGAACGTAAGTAGTTTCAGGATCACTTCTTGATCACTTATAGTTCACGACCGCTGCGTTGCTTCTCTTCTCGCTCTTATTTGCGTATGTTAGCCACCATATATGCTTAGTGCTTGCTGCAACTCCACCTCACTACCCTTTCCTACCCATAAGCTTAAATAGTCTTGATCTCGCGGGTGTGAGATTGCTGAGTCCTCATGACTCATAGATACTTCCAAACAGTTGCAGGTGTCGATGATACCAGTGCAGGTGACGCAACCCAGCCCAAGTGGGAGCTCGATGAAGATCTTGTTCATTGTGTTGTTTCATTTTCCTGTTGATCAGTAGTGGAGCCCAGTTGGGATGATTGGGGATCTAGCATTTGGGGTTGTCTTCTTTTATTTTGGTCCCGTAGTCGGACCTTGATTGTATTCTGGATGATGTATGTATAACTTGTATTTGTGTGAAGTGGCGATTGTAAGCCAACTCTTTATCCCTTTCTTATTCAGTACATGGGATTGTGTGAAGATTACCCCTCTTGTGACAAACCTACCATGCGGCTATGCCTCTAAGTCGTGCCCCGACACGTGGGAGATATAGCCGCATCGTGGGTGTTATAGCAACCCACCTCCGAAGCATTTGAGAGAGAGATCCTTGCGAGGATAAAGCCCAAACACCCAGAGCCAAAGAGTGTTAGGCATCACTGAAGTCTTTGTGTCCGCATGATCTGAAGACTTGTTACACTTGAGGACTGCGAATCCTCCAGCCGGTTAGGCATCACGTTCTAAGTATCGAAGAGTCATTGTGGATCGCCGGTGAACGAAGTCTGTGAAGGTTTGGAAGTCTACCTTGAAGACTTACCAGAGTGATTGGTCGAGGACTGTGTGTCCTTAGCTCAAGGGGAATAAGGTGAAGACACGGTCTTCTGAGTTAAATCTCAGCCTCCCTAACCAGACGTATAGTTGTCACAACAAATGGAACTGGTCCACCAAATCCTTGTCTTCACCAAGCTACTGGTTCTATCCTTCACTTCCCTTTACTTTACAGTTTGTCTTTGTGAAGTCATTGCTTGCCTGTATGATCTGATTGACTTCACTGAGTGAAGACTGTTTACTATTTGGCTTCATACTATCTTCCATCCTGATCCATACTACCTAGCTGCTAATAGTCTTCGTGCTTTCACTTCATTGCTTACTTGACTATGGCTTGCCTAGTGTAGTCTACCTTCCGCTGCATATCAACAGGATCATTTCTACTGTCTGTCTTCAAAGCCCTCGTGTTTTGAAGACTTCCATAAAATCACCTATTCACCCCCCCTCTAGTCGATAACTAGCACCTTCAATTGGTACCAGAGCAAGGTGCTCCCTTGTTATGTGTGATTCGGTTTAACCACATGGAGTTTTAGCTATTGTCGACTGCAGGGATAATCAAGGTCTCCGATGCGTGCCCCATTTTCGATGGTCATGACTATCCCCGATGGAAGGCTATGATGAGGAAGCGCCTTCTTGCTATGGACAGTTAGCTTTGGACTGTCATGGAGATTGGTCTCACCGATTTATGGAAGATGGCACATGCTGACGATATTCAGAAATACACTTTTCTGGATACGAAGGCGAAGGCTATTATATGCTCCTATTTGTCAAGAGACGAGTTCAGGAGTGTCATGCATCTCTGCAATGCAAAGCTTATATGGGACTGGATCTCTGACGTCTATGAAGGTCATCGAACATGTCAGGACCCATGGTTCCTCGAATTCAAGGAGTCACTCAAAACAATGACTCCCGAACCTGAGCCATCGTCTCCTACCTACTGCTACATTGCATTTGGTGCCAAGGTAAACTCACGTGATGCTTACTTTCAATCATCCAGTGAAGATGACTCTGAATGTAAATCTAAACCTAGCTACAAAACACTTGCTAAAATTGCAAAAGAACAAAAAAACGTTGTGGAACATATTCAAAAGTTGCTAGACAAAAGTGATGACATGTTGGACGTAGAAATGACTCGAACTCAGTACTTAATTGAAGACATTAAAAATCTTCATGTTAAGTATGAGGAACTTGAAAGTCGTCATGAAACGCTCTCAACTACTCATGAAAAGCTCTCATACGATTATCTTCAAAGGAAGCAAGAGCTTGAGAACTTGAGATCGGCTCATGAAGATCTTCAAAAAATGAGAACGAGTCACTCCGCGCTCAACAAATGAGTTCCGCTCAGGAAGACTTTGAGCCACCATGTTTAAAATGTCTTCAGCGTGATAATGTTGCTTCTATTGCTGGATGTTGTACTGCTGCTACTGTTGCTATGTCTTCAACTGCTGATGTGGAAACTAACCCCTCTTATGAGGATACCACTACTATTGCTGATGAGAATGCCAGGTTGAAGACATTGCTTGAAACAGGGATGTACAAAAGCCTCAAATGGCATCAGAAACTGTGCGATTTCCTCAAGAAATAGATACTGAACCGAAACCCTAGGAAAGAGGGTGTTGGGTTCGAGAGGAAAATGAATGTTGATGGTTCATACTTGAAGGCTGAGCACTACCCCAAAACCACATGGGTTGCTGCAAAGGAACCTTCAATGGATCCATCTACCTTATTTGGCTTCACTTGTGCTAAACCTACTACCATTGATGAATCCTTTGATGCAAACTATAAATTCTTTAAGAATCAGAATGGTGAAAGTGTTTGCCAAGTATATTGGTACTAACTGTAGGAATGGCTCACCTTTGAAGAAGATCTAGGTGCCCAAAAGTTGTCTTGAGAATCTTCCTGTGAATTTCATCATGACACCACCTGGGAAGAAGATAAAACAAAGAAACACTACAGAACTTCATCTAGAAGGGGTCGGCGACAAAGTCACCTATGTTTGAGTATATTGATTAAGGAGTCAAGTGATAACACTTCATCGTAGGTCATACTCATCGTTTAAGCTCAAAATGGGGTTACCATTTTTCGTTTAAGCACTTTGATGTATTCACATCATGTTGAGTTGCTTTGCCCCATGACTTGGGGTAAAGCTTCTCTAAGATGGAATAACATACCTTGGGTGGTGGTATAGATCGTGATCATGTAGTCGAACTTGTGTTGGATGCTCAAGGTTGATGTAGTTCATCAAGAGTTGGGAGCGCCACTAATAGTTTGAGTTCATCTTCCTACATGGGTTAGTCTTGAAAGGAAGAGCACTTGTGTATCCAAAATGAGAATCATGAAACTTGATACCAAATCAAATTTTATATATAGAAATTGTCAAAGGATATGTTGAGTGGATTCATGCTTCCTTGTATTCAACAACCATATATTAGAAACTTGGTGATGTAGAGATTTGTCAAGATGTGGGTGACTTGCAATCCCATAGATTTGGGCTCATCCAAGTACCTACAAGGGTTAGATAATATGCAAGGGTACAAGTATAGATCCAAGACATATGATCATCATTATAAGAGAAATGTCAAGAATTAGTCAAAAAGGCTCATGCCTTGCATGTATCCAAATGGAGTTTCTACTCCAAGTTTGAGGCATCAATGATGTTCAATTCACCACTCAAACGGAAAAATAATTTCTCATCAAGCGGTTTGGTGAATATGTTTGCCAATTTCTTATCGGTTCGAACATTCTTAAGATTGATGTCTCATTTAGGAACATGATCTCGAATGAAATAATGACGAACTTCAATATGCTTAGTTCGAGAATGTTGCAGGGATTGTGAGCAATCATAATAGCACTTTCATTATCACAAATCAATGGAACATGTTTCACATATATCCCATAATCCTTAACGGTTTTGGTCATCCAAAGTAATTGAGCACAACATGATCTGGCAGTAATGTATTCCGCTTCGGCGGTGGATAAGGATACCGAGTTTTGTTTCTTGGAGGACCAAGACACAAGAGATCTACCAAGAAATTGACAAGTACCCGAAGTGCACTTTCTATCAACCTTATCACCGGCATAGTCCGAATCGGAGTACCCAACAAGATCAAAAGAAGACCTCTTAGAATACCGAATGCCAAAATTTGGTGTATGAATTAAGTGTCTCACTATCCATTTCACAGCCTTAAGATGATATTCTTTAGGGGCCGCTTGCTATCATGCACACATGCACACACTTAGCATAATATCAGGACGGGAGGCACATAGATATAACAATGAACCAATTATAGAGCGGTAAACCTTTTTGTCAACCGGTTTGCCATCCTTAGTCAAGTCAAGATGTCCAATAGTAGGAATGTGTGTTTCATACCTTTGCTCTCTTGCATGTTGAACTTCTTGAAAATTCCTTGGTGTACTTTGTTTGGGAAACAAACATTCCCTCCTTAGTTTGCTTGACTTCCAAACCAAGAAAGAATTTGAGTTCACTCATCATAGACATCTTATACTTCTTTGACATTAGCCTTCCAAACTTTTCACTAAAATGAGGGTTAGTTGAACCAAATATAATATCATCCACATAAATTTGGCACACAAATAATTCACCATTAACCCTTTTAGTAAAAAGTGTAGAATCAATTTTTCCAATCTCAAAGCATTTTTCAATAAGGAACTTAGTCAAGCATTTATACCAAGCTCTAGGAGCTTGTTTAAGACCATAAAGAGCTTTTTGAAGTTTGTAAATATGATCAGGTTTCTTGGGATTAACAAAGCCAGGAGGTTGTTTAACATAGACTTCCTCCTCAATTTCACCATTTAGAAGAGCACTTTTAATGTCCATTTGGTATAAAGTGATATCATGGTGATTGGCATAAGCAAGTAAGATGCATATGGACTCAAGTCTATCAACGAGGGAATATGTCTCACCATAGTCCATACCTTCGACTTGAGTGTAGCCTTGGGCGATGAGACGGGCCTTGTTGTGTACAACTTGTCCGTCCTCATCTTGCTTATTATGAAACACCCACTTGGTTCCAATGACATTTTTGTCGCCGTCCGGCTTTTCTACCAATGTCCACACTTGATTCCCCTCGAAATTATGTAGCTCTTCATGCATAGTGTTCACCCAATCCGGATCAACAAGATCCTCTTCAACCTTCATAGGTTCAATACTAGAAATGAATGAGTAATGTTCACAAAAGTTAGCCAAATGAGTTTTAGAGCAAGTAATTTTCCCAATTTGAATATCATCAAAGATTTATTTGACGGGATGATCTCTTGTGACTCTTGCTCTAACTCGTGAGAGCTTTTGTTTGGGTCGGGGTGGAACATCCACTTCATTGTCTTGTTCTTCCTGTTGTCCTTCTTCATTGTTGTCGGTGTTGTTGTTCTCTTGTGGAGGTGGAGAAGGAGGTCGATGAGGTTCATCTTGTTGTAATTCCTCGTTTCCTTCGTCTTAACGTGTTCGACTCGTGGATGCCTGCAAGTCAACTTGCGGTTGACCTTGTCATGCAGTTGAGGCTTCCACTTGAACTGACAAGGTACTCTCCTTCACCTCCGTTGTGCGAGTCCTGCCAATAGATAGGTCTTGAATTGCTTCCGAGGGATCTTTATCTCCTACAACAATTGGCAATTGCTCTACTTGCAAGCTATTAGGTAAATCAAACTTCACATCTACCGTCTCTTCAACCTTTCGGGTGAAATTGTTGTAGACACGGTAAGTGTGAGAGTTTGATCCATGACCGAGTAGGAAACCTTCATGAGATTTAGGAGAAAATTTTGAGCAACGATGCTTATCAAGAATGTAAAACTATCAGCCAAATACTCGAAAGTATCGAACTTGGGGTTTGTTACCGGTGAGAAGCTCGTATGCCGTCTTGCCGAGAAGCTTGTGAAGATATAGTCGATTTGTTGCATGACAAGTTGTCTCAACCGCTTCCGCCCAAAAGTCTTTTGGCATCTTGTATTCATCAAGCATCATTCTCTCCATTTCAATAAGTGTGCAGTTCTTCCACTCAACAACTGCATTTTGTTGAGGTGTGTATGTAGCCGAGAACTCATGTGAAATCCCTTCTTCATCAAGAAAGGTATCCACATTGGCGTTCTTGAACTCCGTTCCATTTTCGATGTGAACCTTCTTGATCTTCACTTCAAATTGATTTTGGGCCTTCCTAGCAAATTTCTTGAAGATTGTTTGGACCTGTGATTAATCATCGAGAAAGAACACTCATGTAAATCTTGAAAAATCATCAACAATGACCAATCCGAACAAGTTACCACCAAGACTCTTGTAGGCGTTGGGACCAAAAAGATCCATATGAAGTAGCTCAAGTGGTCTTCTCGTGGTCATGATGTTCTTCACGGGATGACTTCCTCCAACTTGTTTTCCTACTTGACAAGCACTGCAAAGTCTATGCTTGTCAAATATAACATCTTTAAAACCAAGGATGAGATCTCTTTTTATAAGCTTATCAAGATTTTGCATGCCCACGTGACCTAACCTTCTATGCCACAACCAACCTTTACAAGATTTAGCAATTAAGCAAGTTCTAGGTTCAGCCTTTTTAGTGAATTCAACAATGTATAGATCACCTCTACGTATACCGGTAAAAACCATATTACGATTATCTCTTCGAAAGACTTGGCAATCTACTTCAGTAAATAGGACATTGAAACCGAAATCAACTACTCTAGATACGAAAAGTAAATTATATCCAAGAGATTCAACAAGCATAACATTTTGGATGGAGCTATCATGTGAGATGGCCACCTTACCAAGGCCAACCACCTTACCCTTTGAGTTATCACCAAAAGTGACATACTTTCGGTGACCGTCTTCTTCAGCAAGCTCATGAAGTCCTTGTCTCCAGTCATGTGATCGGTACATCCACTATGAAGAACCCATTCCTTTCCTCCGGCCATGTAACCATGAAGGTTAGCCATAAGAACAAAGTGTCTCATTGACTCATCAAGATCAAAGTCACTATCATCATCCTTATCATAATATCCATATTCAACATTGTCTTGTGATTGATCATCACCTAGAGAGAGCGATGCATTAGATTTATGACCATGACAATGCATCTTTACAAATTCTAATGACTAGAGAAATGATGATACTAATGACTCAAACATCTCCTTTGGCACGCATAAGGTCACACAGCTCAAATAGACAATCACCAAATTTTGGATCACTAGGATGCATTTTATGAAAAGCTATGGAATTTTGATCTCATCTGGATTTTTCAAGGAATCATTTGGAAAGCGCTCCTCAAGGTATCTCCACATGGTATAAGCACATTCAAATGTAGGCAAGCATACAAGTAAATTTCTAGGCAACCCTCGTATGATAAGATCAATAGCTATAAGATTGCGGGTCATGTCAAGATTGTCATCGGGGGTAGGATGCAAGGGATCAATAGGAGGTGCCAAAGGGCTAGTAATATATACTTGTTCAAATGATATTCATTCAAAATCTCAAGCATCTCATTTTTCAATGCACTATAGAACTCTCCATCAATCATAGGTACTCTACGTCTAATACTCCCAATCATAGACTCATCCATCTTCCTCCAATGGTGATTAAACCAAAGCAATGGAGACCAATGCTCTCATACCAATTGAAAGAATCGAGAAGAGGTGTCTAGAGGGGGGCGATTAGAGCCTCAACAAGCAAAAGTAGCAGTTTTTAAGTTCTTCAAGTTGATGTGGAGTTTTAGCACAAGTTTAAGCATTCATAATATATTTCAAGCAAGCATGTCAAGAGTATGAGCAGCAGAAAGAGTAAAGCATGCTATTTGCAAGAAAGTAAAGGGATGGGATTGGAGTGTGCAAATGCAATCAAGACTTGGAGATTTTTGGCGTGATTCTGATAGGTGGTGTTATCATACGTCCACGTTGGTGGAGACTTCAACCCTCGAAGGGTAAAGGTTGCGCGAGTCCATAGAGGGATCCACCCGCGAAGGGTCCATGAAGAAGCAACCTTGTCTATCCCAGCATGGCCATCGCCCACGAAGGACTTGCCTCACTTTGGTAGATCTTCACGAAGTAGGTGATCTCCTTGCCCTTACAAACTCGTTGGTTTAAGTCCACAATCTTTTCGGAGGCTCCCAAGTGACACCTAACCAATCTAGGAGACACCACTCTCCAAAAGGTAATGGATGGTGTGTTGATGATGAAATCCTTGATCTTGTGCTTCAAATGATAGTCTCTACAACACTCAACTCTCTCACACAAATTTGGCTATGGTGGAAAGATGATTTGAGTGGAAAGCAACTTGGAGAAGGCTAGAGATCAAGATTCTTGTGGTTGGATTGGAATGTCTTGGTCTCAACACATGAGTAGGTGGTTCTCTCTCAAAAAATGAGTAGTTGAAGTGTAGGCACGTTCTGATGGCTCTCCCTTGAGTAGAGAAGGGGGTGGAGGGGTATATATAGCCTCCACACAAAATCCAACCGTTACACACATTTGACCCAACTCGGTCAGACTGAATAGGAGAAATCGGTGAGACCGATTCAGTTCAAAATGTGAATGTTAGGAATCTCGATGGGACCCACATGATCAACTCAATGGGACCGATGGCTAGGGTTAGGGCAAAACCTCATCTCAGTGTGACTGATTGCATGAACTCGGTGATACCGATTTCAGCAACAAGCAAATAGAGAGTTGGTCAGGCAAACTCGGTGGGACCGATTGCATATATTGGTGAGACCGAAATAATTACAACACACAATAGAGAGTTTACAAGGCCATCTCGGTGAGACCGAGATCCCCATCGGTGAGATCGAAATGATTAGGGTTTCTGGTAGTTGCTATGTCAAATGAACTCGGTGGCACCGGATAGATCAAATCAGTGGGGCCGAGTTTGACTTTAGGTTTTGGACATATTTGGAAATGAGAAAGTGGTTGAGGGCTTTGGAGCATATCAATAAGCACTTTGAGCAAGTAGATCATTAAGCAACACCTCATCCCCTTTTAATAGTATTGGCTTTTCCTATGGACTCAATGTGATCTTGGATAACTAAAATAGAAATGAAGAGTCTTGAGCTTTAGCCAATCTTTGTCCTTAGCATTTTGAAGGGGTTCCACATCCTCTTGTCCTTGCCACGCCATTGTTGAACTTTCTGAAATATACTAGATAAATATATTAGTCCAACAAGATATATGTTGACATTAATTACCAAAATCATCTAGGGAGCAGTTGTGCCTTCACCTAGTCCCATGCTTGGGAATCCAAGTGATATAACTAGAGAGGGCTTACCCAGACTCGATACGAGGGATGAAGTAATGGCGGAAAAGTGCGGTGTTTGGAGTTACCCCAACAAAATTTTCGCAAAGGTGCACAAAAACTGACATACAGGTGACCACATTTGGCGTAAAATAAAGAAGATGGAAGCCATATGTGTGTATAATGTCGTTGAAGAACTCGGAAAAAGCGAGACAAAGCCTGTAGTGGAAGTAAGCAGTGAAGAAATGGTACTTGCTTGTGCTACTCTTGGTGGAACCAGGAAGGACATGTGGGGTGGAGTGAGCTTTCGTCTCCTTCCTCCACATGAGCGAGTACCGTTTGACAAGATCACTCTTGGTCAAGACAGGCTGGAAGACGACGTGATGCTTCCGTGCTTCAGCTAGGGCTTCCGCGTCTGCACTGAGGACCTTCTCCGCCTTGCTCTTGTTCACTTTTGGCGCTATGGCGGCTCTGGAAGTGCGGGATTGAGGAGGAGGAGATAGATGCAGAGTGCTCTATTCCGAGGGAGAGAGGAAGAAGATGATGAAACTGCTAGATGGAAAAGGGGGGAGTAAATGAGCAGCGCCCCTGTGGATTCCTTTTTAAGGGGAAGGAGAGAGGCTGGCTCTTTACGATCTAATGTGGACGCGCTTTTGCAGGTGCATTACCGCGGCAGCCGTTTTCATCTACCTCTCCCACGTTCCACATTTAATGAGGATGTCACGAGGGCGTAGTAAAAGAGAAAATTATGACAGATATTGCAATTACCTTCTGCCATGCGTGCATGTGCATCGATTTGGGCCTAGCCCAACGATGCCTCGCATGCACATGTGGCCCAAGACCAGGGGCTCCTGTCGGTGTATTAAGAATGGGGTCCTAATACCACATACTTATACACAGGCAGTAGTATCCTTCTCAACATCAAGGCTTGATGGACGATAACCAAAGATGAACACAAGACCTGACTAATTAAGAAGCAAAGAAGATCTCAGAAGTTGGAGATCAGGAATGTTGAAGATATGACTCTAGAGCCCGGCAAGATCCTTGTCGGGGAAAGCCGGCAAGACTCGAGCCCGGCAAGCTCCAAGCCCGACAAGAATCCCATTACCTGGCCACTGCTCCACCTCATTGATTAGGTTTTCACTTGTCGATTAGGTGTCGAGCGGGCAAGTAGTTAGGTGAAACTTGTCTGGGCACGTGGCAGCTTGCCTCCGAAGATACAACTTTAATGACACCCGTCCAAGTGATGTGTCGAAGGAATAGAAGGTAGATGAGCGAACGGCACAGAAGGATATACCAACCTTGCCAAGGAGTTCCATCCACAAGACACCTCATAGTGCATTCAATGCATTTGTAGATTTACCATTTACAGTGTAGATTTACCATTTTGCCACTGTGGTGACCCCTTTAATCTATAAAAGGAGGGCCATGGCTACCTTAACAAAGGCCGAAACCTTGTCCATTCTATGCACGTAGATGCACCCCCGAGCACCTTGCTGGACATGCGCTCCTTGTAGCTAGACTCATACACACAATCAATACTCAAAGCAGGAGTAGCGTTTTATGCTTCAGAGCGGCCCAAACATGGGTAAACACCATGTATTTTCTGCTGACCCTACCCTTTGTGCCTGTTGATCCCTCCATTTGAACCGCAAAGGGATCGCCATGATCCCATAGATGATCGTACACACGATATATTTGATGCACTGGGTAGGCGGATCGCTTGTGCAAACCAGGATCAGCAGTTAGCGTGTCAGCTTCATCGGCAAATTCACCACCATGGTGCCCAAGAAGAAGGGCACCGCGGCGGGCTCCCCGTCGATGTCCAAGCCACCAGTGCCCTTGTAGACAGGTGATGGCATAGGCAGCGGCACGAGTGGCGGAGGCGGGATGGAGGAGGCGGTGAGATCGAAACCTTGCTCCTTGTTAACGTACTCAACAGGGTCCTCGGACTCGAAGCCATCTCCCGATACTACCAAAAGAAGAACAAGCATCCAATAAACAACCATGTCATGGCAATGAACATTTTCTACATACAATTCTATCATGAATACATATGAAGAATATTATGATCGAGGCTACGGTTCTACCGGAATGAAGGTTACGATGTCGAGAAGGAAATGGTGTAGGCCAGATGGATATGGCAAATTCTTGGCAATCCAATTATGCCACTGGAAAGATTGGAAGATTTGAGATGAAATCTATATGAAGGTCACCGAAAACGGATGCATGGATCTCAAACGGTGAGCAAAACAATATGCAAAGCAAAACTGACAATAACATCATCGTGGCATATTGCAAACAACATAACAACAAGCTACAGTAACATAAAGTGCTAAATATTGTTATGCGGCTACTGTAGATGTGGCATAGATCAAAATGTTCCATCGGTGCAAATTCATATGATGCGTGGATTAATCACAATTGAGATCACAAGATGCCACTTTCTGTTAACAGCAATCTATTATATTACCATGGCATCTTTAGGGCAAGATTAAGACATGCTATATTAGACCTACATGACAACAAAAGGCGTGGCCTGAAATTCCTAGTAACATAGAACAAAACATGTTATTTATCATAGTTAAAATATTTATAGATTAATGGGAACCATCATGGAAACATAGCAAGTTTTAATACTAACAGATTCAGACTTGTGGCAGTCACATAAGGGCATATCCTGGCATGAAATAAATTCTAATAGTAAGATGGCATGAAAATCCTCTACTTTTTGTACAAATATTTCTCATATGATGTATGCATTAATTCACACAAAAATAACAAAATGGCAAGTGTTAGAGTACGTAATGGGCCTAATGGCCTAGGCTGGCGGTATAGCCCATTAGTCTTAGGTTAATTAGAGATAAGGGCCGCTTGCTTAGGGGTTAAATAAGCCTTGCTTGGGAGTCAAGTAAACCTCTCTATATAAACAGAGGAGATGTATCAATCTAATCAAGCAAGAATTAAGAAGGAAATCCCTTCCATCTTGCCTGGCCGTGGGCAAAAGGCCTCCGGCCGGCCCTCTCTCGCCCTCCTTCTAGCAGGACCATAACAATTTGGTATCATCTAGCTTCGGTTCGATCATGTCTTCACCGCCGCCCAACTCGTCTCTTGCGCTGCCGGTCACCTCGTCGCCTCCGGTGACCACCACGATCGTTGCCCCGCTCTTGCCCACGTAGGGATCCTCCGCCGCACCCGCCCCTGCCGTCCTCACCTTGGAGGCAGCGTCCGGGGCGCGACGGGACCTAACCCAGGCGGTCCAAGAGATCGGCCTGTTCATGGCCGGGTCCTAAAGGCCGCACCCGGCTGCGCCGCCCATCGCACCGCCGTGGCTTCCGTGGGAGCTGCTCCACCAGGCGGCCCCCGCCGCGCTTGCCGAGCCGCTGCAGCTGCCATCCACCGCCCCGCCCTAGCTGTAGTGGCAGCCGCCGCTCCTGGCGGCCTCCGCCGCGCCCGGCGCTCCACCAAAGTAGCCGCTGCCACTGCCGCTGCCCCAGGGCGTCCCCGCCGCGCTCGCCGGGCCGCTGCAGCTGCCATCCACCACCACCACCGACCCGCTTTGGATACAGTGGCAGCAGCCACTCCTGGCGGCCTCCGCCGTGCCCGACGCTCCGCTGTAGCAGGCACCACCGGTTAGCTCGGGCCCCGCATCAACCGCGCCGGCAGGAGTCTCGATCCATGAGATCAAGTTCCCGTTGTTGCCATTACCGCTTCCCCAGGGCATCCCCATCCAGCATATCAAGTTCCTGCCGTCGCCATCACTGCTTCTGGATTGGATCACTACCCGCCACGTATGGGCGGTGGTGAGGCTGCAAGCTGCTGCGCGCGGCCTCCTAGCGCGTCGGCGTGTGCGGGAGATGCGTGGGCTGCAGCTACCGCTCCTCCCAGCCGCGCTTCGCTGCGTAAAGGACCTCAATCTCGTCCGCTGCGTAGGGGATCTTGGGCATGCCGTTTTCCCCACGGGCAGCGACCTCAGAGTCTGCGACATCGCCGGTTGGGGGGGTGCACCCCTCCTCGTCATTCTCCATCGCAAGCCCTCCACTCTTCTTTGTGCGGTGTATACCAATAGTCGTCTGGCGGGGAGAAGGCAGGGTGTCACCGACAGGGGCGCACCGCGTAGCACCACTGCATTCCGCCGGCCGCCACGAGGGCGCCTTTGCTGGTCCCTCTTGCGAACAATTCGAGGTGGCCATACACATGCACTCCTTTTGTCCAGATGGTGTCCATGGGAACCAGGTGGCTGTACACGTGCACGTCCGACGTGCGGATGGTGTCCACTTTGTTAAGGGGTTCAAAATAAATCGTCCCAGTCCATTTCAGGTTTGGAGTAATAAAACAAGCCGAGATGTAAAAGGCTTGTTTTTAGGTGTTAGGTTTGTGTTGCGTCGAGTAATGATTATAAGTTGGTTAGGCTGCAGCTCGAGGACAAGCTGCATGTCCAGGTGGGGTGTAGTGTAAGAGTATGTAATGGGCCTAATGGCCTGGGCTGGCGGTATAGCCCGTTAGTCTTAGGGTTAATTAGAGATAAGGGTCGCTTGCTTAGGGGTCAAGTAAGCCTTGCTTGGGAGTCAAGTAAACCTCTCTATATAAAGAGAGGAGATGTATTAATCTAATCAAGCAAGAATTAAGAAGGAAATCCCTTCCATCTTGCCCGACCATGGGCAAAAGGCCCCCGGCCAGTCCTCTCTCGCCCTCCTTCTAGCAAGACCATAACTGTGTAAATATGGCATGCAATAGAACTTACTCAAATGACAGAACTAATGCCAAAGATGGATTATTTGGATTTTTTACCCCAATTCCATATATAATATGCATATGTTTATGAAAGAAAATGCTCTGAAGCGATATAAGTTGTATGATGCCAGAAATGAAAATAGACAGAAATGGAAAAATGCCTAATGTGGACAATTGCGAGATCAGGTCTTGCTAGATTCGAAAAATGACTGAAATGGTAGATGCCGTTTTGGAAACATGCCAGATCTGGAATAGACAAGGATAGAGGCTGACGAGTGAGGCCAGGGACCCACGGGTCGGGGCTAGCATGGTGTGCAGCCGACAGGTGGGGTCTGTAGTTTGTGTGCATGAAAGTGGGACCCACGCGGCGGTGTTTCAGCCAAAACAAAGGAAGCAGGGGATCGCCGGCGGCAAGCACGGCGCGGTGGAGGAGCTCACCATAGTTGCCTCCAGTGACCTATTGGCATGGAGGATGGGTGGAAAAGGACCGTGGGGAGATCCCGCGCACACGCATGACACGCACGGCGCCAGACATCAATGGAGGCGACGTCAATGACAAGGTACAGAGGCGGCGGCGATGATCTGGAACGAGGCGAACTGAGGGACTAAACCCACATCTGCGAGCACGGATCGAGCCTACGCAAAGGGGGAACACAGAGGACATGCTCGGTTGGCATATGGTAGTTGGAGCACTCGCTGGAGGCGAGGTCCGACAGTGGCAGGTATGGGAGCATGTGGCAAGCGGCGTTAGAGTATGCAAAAGAGGGGGAGATAGGCATGGGGTGACGCGGATGCTGACCATGAACATGCATGTTCGGACGGAGGTGACGAGGCCGGGGACGCCGTAATTTTGTCGGAGGAGCTGCAGTGGTTGCAGCAGACATCGGGGAAGGAGGCGACATGTACTTGGCGTCCTGTGGCGCGGTAGGGGTCATAGACGATGGCGTGGAACTTTCCAGACATGATCGCCGAGGCGGAGGTCGACGAAGAGCATGCAGGCGACGAGACCGTGCTCTCGGATGCGCTAGGGACATGGCGGTGGCGGCGGATCTGGTGGGCTAGCCTCACCTGGCGGTGGCAGATGGTGAAGAGGGAAACCCTAGAGAGGGCCAGGACACGAAGAGGGTTCTTAAAGGGGGCTAGGGCGAGAAGGTGGAGCTCTTGTGCTCTCGGTCATGGCCATGTGCGCGAGCGGCGAGAGAAGGACGAAATGGAGGGGCGCGGGTGTGATGTAGCCAAAGGCTTGCAGGCGGGGCTGGGGGCGACATGTGGAGGCGAGCCAACGGGGGTGCAGGTGTTGTTGGGTGAGAAAAGGCTGGGAGGAGGCGCAGGAAGGTGAGCTGGGCCGCGGCGCTGGTGGATGATGCTGGGCCACACTGCTGCTGCTCTTATCTACGTTGCCTCCTTTTCTTTTCCTTTTCAATTTCTTCAAGCAGAAATGAAATAAATATACTAGGGACATTGGAGAGGGTATGAGATACATAAGAATATCCCCATGATCCTAGATTTATGTAGTATTTGAATAAATTGGTTTGGACATTTTTAGGGAAATAAAATTATCACAAGTTCAAATTAAATTCAAACTTGAGGCAATTTCGGTTCCAACCAAATCAAATCCAAATGAACTGAAATTTGGCAGAGATGTTAAGAACATGGTCTAGTATTTGCTGGAAAAGAATGAACATTATTGGAGGAGGGGTAAATGGAACTTGCAAAATAAAAGAAAGAAGGATGGGAGAGGTGATGCATGGGCTTGTCTAGAGAGAGATGGCAAGGAGTGGGGCACACAAACATCAACTAGAGCAACACACAACATATATAAGGGGCAATGAACAAGAGGATCATTACAACAACATGAATGACCAAATGCAATAAGATGAGAGATAGGCATGGCAATGCAATAATTAAAAGAACAGTGCAAAACAAGAAGATGAAACCCAACATGATGGAACCCACATGGAAACAGATCATGGCAAGGTTGGTTATATTACAAGATGGGAAGGATTACATTTGGGGTGTTACATGTGATGAATCAAAGGTTCATTTATGAACTTGGTATGGTTTCTTGATGATTGTGCAAATGGAACACTATTCTCAATAGTGGTTCCATAGCTCAATATAAGGAATCGAAGGTCCTACCAGTACTTCAATATATACTAAGTTTGTTTAACATAAATTATAAATTCTTGTGAAATAATGATAGATGCATAAATATGCAAATGATACACACGGATCTGAAGTTGTCATGATCTGGTAGGAGGAATGCTATACCACAAGCAAAGCATGGACATGCATCGGATTGCCATTGGTGTAAAAGAAGATCTGCTCACTAGATTATTGACTCCGGTGCAAGTGGGAGAATATTGGAAATATGACCTAGTGGAAATAATACTGTATTATTGTATTTTTGTGTTCATGATTAGGAGTTTATATTTCATGCTACAACTGTTATTCTCCTGAAATAGGCGATTCAGTGAAATGATAAACAGTAAAGAATAGGTTCCAAGTCTTGCCTCTAAGACTGGCTCAAGTGTTGTTGGTGATCATGTTTTCTAGATCTTATGATATTGGTAAGTGTAATAATAGTTATAGAACAACATTGAGAGTATGACGTTAGAAGAACGATCATATTGAATTGACCTAATCTTGTTTGTTATACTTTGAAATAATATCGTCTGAAATCAATTGTTATAACACGGAGTGTTAGTATGTGTTTTTAGTTCGTCATACCATAAGAGTATCATAGTCACTTCTTACCGTACGGTGGACTTTGGGGTTGCTCAAATGTCATATGTAACTAGGTGATCATAATGACAACTTACGAGTTCATCGGAAAGTTTGACAAGGGACTAGATAGCTCGAGGGTAGGATTTTCTCCTTCTATGATGGAGATATATTCTTAGGGCCCTCTTGGTGTGATAGCATCAATCATCTTCTGGCCAGACACAGGTGACTACGTCACGAGGATGCCGAAACACTTCCACGAGAAAGAAGAACAAAACCCGCAACGAGATCAATAGTATAGTGAGCATGTGCATGATTTACGAGGATATCGATGCACCCCAAGTTTTGTGAAGTATCATGAAGCAAAGGGAAATTCACATGATAACCAAAGGTTCACTCAAATGTCATTCGTGTAATCATAGGTATCGATATGGACGTCCACGGTTCCGCTATCGGTCATTAAACAAAGGGTTTTCTTTCATGCCTATGTTTTACTGAACCTGCGGGGTCACAAGCTTAAGGTAATAATGATCTGATAAGTGTTAATAGGACGAGAGTATCGAGGATTTATTTTCAGAATTGTTTCTTTGATATTTGAAATAGTTTCGAGAGGAACCGGAGGCGTTTCGGGGTCACCGGAAGGGTTTCAGAGTTTATCGGGCAATACCGGGTATTACCGATAAATAATATATAGGTGGAAAATGTTTTTGGAAGTGTTACTTTAATAATAAAAGGCTCGAGTAATTGTTAGGAGGCTTTTATATTTAATTTAATATCAATGGGCTTTAAAAGACCAAGCGGTGGAAGGAGTATTGGGCAACCCCTTCTGCTCATGGTATGGAGGGATGGAGGCCGAATTGGAGGGGGTTTTCCCCTCCTTGGCCAGCACAAGGGGGAAGGTCCCTTCTCCCCTTGTGGCGCCTCTCGCCTCTCCTCCTAACCTTTATATACTAGAGGTGTTGGCATTTTTTCAAAACAAATTTTGGAGCCTCCTCTAGTTCCTCTAGTTCTAGTTCTAGTTGATCAATTAGAGCTTGACCTAGATCCTCTAATCCTCATAATTAGAAGCTCAGTGTGGTTCTTATGTCCTCCTTCTAATTCTGCAGTGACGATTAGCTCTGGATGGCGAAGCACTGCAGGATCGTTAAGACCGTACACTTGCAACCAAGTAGAGAGGCCATGTTTTTGTCTTCTATTCGAGGGATTGTTTGAGGGTAGTTCACGGGATCGTCAGATCTACACCGACTTGCTCCTCTTCCGCTGAAACTCAGTGATGCTAATGATCGTGATCCCAACCCATAATGCATCTTCATATTGATCTTGGGTGTGTGTCGGTGCAAAAAATTTGTTTTCTACTATGTTTCCCAACACACCAAATATTTGTCTTTCCCAATCCAGTCGGCATTTGCACATGCAATTCTTGTCAGTACGTGGCCAAGGCGTAGGCGTAAAATTCGTGCGCCAAAATATTGGGCATCCCCGCATATTATGCTTCGGTGTTACGTGAGCCGAAAAATTAATAGCTAGCTAGTATATGTACACTTCCTCCAATCGTATCAATCAAGCCGACTAGTATATCTATTTCACTCGGCGAAAAGCATGTACATGCTGCTTCACTAAACTTTTCTTTGTTGTTCTTTTTTCTAAATGTTTGATCATCATGATTTATGGGCTCCTTATATAAAAATTTCAAGTTAAGACCTCAGATGTTGATATGTGGCTTCTTAATTGGCTATAGACCAAAGTGAGACCCAACCATTTTGCCTAAAAATTGGTCGTGGTATGTCTAAAATCCAAACAACACTACCACACTAAAATTTTGGTCATGCCCTTGCTTTGGCTGTGCCAAAATTTTGGCAGGGCAAGTTGGGGCACAAACCAAACAGCCCATATACCTCTTTAATCTACCATAAAGAGCTCCTACAAAGGAAAATAATGAAACATAATACATCAACCGATGCCTTTAAATATAATTCTTCCATATATATATATATATATAGTGATGCTATTCTAATCCCAGGATCAGAATAGCTATTCGGATCACAGCGCCCCTATATAGGCCCGGTGGGTTGTTTCCGAACTTGAGAAAAAACAAACAAGAACCGGCCCACCTGGCTGTCTTCCTCCTCCCGATCCCCACATCTCCCACGGCCGCAGACCCACCCCGCGCGCCCCAACCCCCGGACCGCCGCCAAACAACTGCCCCCGGCCCAGTGCGCCTCATCTCGCAACAACCACTGTTGTTGCCTCCTCCCGGAACCACCGCAATGGCTGCCTCCTCCCCCAACCGCTGCTCGGGCACTTCCTTCCCCAGCCTCCTCTGGGGCCACCACCTCCCCCAACTGCCATTGGGGCGCCTCCTCCCCAACCTCCGCTGGGGCTACCTCCTCCCCTAATCGCAGTTGCGGTCCCCGTCTACCTCACCTGCTGCTCCTCCACACGCCCTCGTGCTTCCATCCCCACCATGCAAGATTCGCCGACCCTCCACTTTTGTCGTTTGCCATCACCGGGGACCATCCCCCACTGGCGATCCTCCCCAGTTGTCGTCTACCTCCTCTCTTCTTCATTCCTCACCCACCGGATGGTCTCTGTCGGGATTTTGGCTGCCGGTTCCGGCCGTCCCTGCACCATGTGTGTCTCTGATGACCTCAGACGCATGAGATCGATGGACCCTGATGGTGACCACCGGTGCACTCGCTACCGCGTTTGGACTGCAATAATGACCAAGTCAGACCTTCCCCGGCACCACAATTCTTCCTTCTCTCTTTCCATCAATGTGCGCCACGGTCCACCCTATCTCCCCGCCCCAGGTGATGAGGGCCCCTGCCAACCTCACTGATGACCAACTCCGGGATCTTGCTGCCCCATGAGGAGAGCCCCCCGCTCAAAGCTCCGGTGATGCATGCCCCCTCACCCTCGCTCCTATCTCCACCAGCCCCGATGACGTCCACCACTCCATCTAGCTGTTGCTCCTGTAATTTTCTCTGTTTCTTCTCCATCTGACGTCGTCGTGCATTGGCATCCACAATCCTGTCGGTAGAGGTCCCGTGTGGCTTCCTTCATGTAATCGATCCTCGTCCTCTATCCTACAAAACTGAGGCACCGGCGACGAGGACACTGACAGAATCTCGCGGTGCATGTGAAGGAGCAGTTTAGATTCTGGAGTGTAGGTGTGTCTTGCATGAGTTGATACCTGAACCAAAAAACTGACTTTCAGCAACAATTGGTTGTACTTTCTGGCAATTCGGTTGTGTTTGAATTAAAAAGACACAAGTTCACCCTGCAAAACATGCACACTTCATTTTGTAAAAAGAAGATAGGAAATAAAACAACAGAAAAGTTCACTCTAAAAATGCAACTTTTCACAATTCAAAAAACTAAAACTTCTCACTGTACAATTCAGTTTCTATTTCTCTTTTCCAAAATTAGCAATAAAAGTAATTTGTTGAATCTATTTGTGTTTATGTCTCGAATATATTAAAAAAATAAGAACAATTGCCTCTGTCTGTGCTATGTGTTACACACCTTCCCAAATAAAAATAATAGTTTCATGCGTGAGTAGAAAAAGTACAAATTTTCTCAAAACATTTCAATTGATCGATATATGTAAGTCCAAAAGAACAAAAAATATTTCAATAGACAAAACTCATTAGGATTGCAAAAAAAAAAACTTTCAGTTAACAGGACGAGAACCAAGAAGTTCATGGATGAAACCTTGGGGAGTTCAAAAAAGGAAGTTAAAAAAGGTGTTTATTGTAAAACTAATATTTTCGCAGTTACTAAAGAATAACCAAGTAATTCAAATAAAAAACTGAGTAGTTCAATGTTTATAAAAATGGATTTTTCTCATTTCTAAAAAGGGTAGAAGTTCAAATTGACATAACAGAGAGTTTTGATGTTTATTAAAAACATAGAATTTTTATGTCACTAGAAGAAAATAGAACAAATAAGTCCAAATTATAAGTAGAACACTAAAGCATCATTAAAAGAAGTTTGAAAAGATAAGACTGAAGCATCATTAAAAAATGTTCTTCAGGCAATTTAAGAAAATAGAGGAAATTCACCCGAGAAGTTCGAATTAAAAAACAAAATAGTTGCAAAAAAACTCAGATTTGTCTCCCGTTACTACAAGAATAAAACGAAGAAGTTCAAATTAAAATAACGAAGCAATTCGATGTTTATATACCTAGAAGAAAACATGGCTCACCGAGAAAATGTTAACTTTCGAAGTTCAAATTTCATAAATTGTAGAGTTCAAAAAAATATAAATAAATTTAACGTGCAATATTTTTACAATACAAAAAAACATATTTATAAAAGGTGGATTTTCTCAAGTTTTTTAAATTAACCTAAGAAGTTCAAATTAAAATAACATATCAGTCCAGTGTTTATTAAAATGGCTTTTTTGTTTTTAGATAATGAAAACAAGATATTCAAATTAAAATAACAAAAGTGGATCGATGTTTTCTTAAGAAAATGGATATTTCCTATTTTAAAAAACATTAAAACAAGACGTTAAAAAACTAAATAACTGAAATGTTCAATGTTATTTCAAAACTTAGGTCTTTTTCCCCGTTAATAAAAGAAATAAAACCAAGAAGTCCAAATTAAAAATAGAGCAGTTCGACATTTATAAAAAAATCTCATATTTTTCTCGTTAGCAAAGTATAAAAGCAAGAAGTTCAAATTAAAAAAATGGGGAAGTTTGATGTATACAAAAAACTCAAATTCTCTGACTTTCTAGGCAAAAATAAAAGTATGAAGTTTAATTTAAAAAAGTTGTTCGATGCGTACTTGACAATCATTTTATTTATTTTCTAAGAAGGAAACTAATAAGTTCAAATAAAAAATGGAGAGAGGTTCGAAGTTTATAAAAACCTAGGATTTACATGCACAGTTTTGACAGGTACTTTACGAGTTAGGGAAAAAAACAGAGAGCGGTTCAAATTGATAACAAATTTTCTTCGTTTCTAAAAAATAAAATAAAACATCCAAGTTTAAATAGCACAACAGTTTTATTTTCATTAAAATACTCCTAGCAAAAATAAAAACTAGGAAGTTCAATTTTAAATAATATAAGAGTTTGATGTATATTAAAACCTCGAATTTTTCTTGTTATTAAAAGAATAAAACCAAGAAGTTCAAACTAAAAATAATGGAGTAGTTCAATGTATATTAAAAACTCACATTTTCCTCATTACTAAAACAATAAATACAAAAAGTTTAATTATAATAGTAGAGTGGTTTGATGTTTTTTACAAAACTCGGATTTCCCCCGTTAATAAAGAATAAACCAAGAAGTTTAATCTATAATAATAGAGTATTTCAAAATTCAAATAACTCGGTTTTCTATACATAAGATTTTCCAAGTTGTATTATAATACCCTGGCCGCCGGCCCATGCCCGACCGGTTGTGGCTCCCGTCTCGGCTACACTGCGCCGCCACCTTGCACCTTAGGGCGCCAAAATATGGTAAGGATACACTAAAAATTTGAAACAAAAGAAGATAGAACTTCAATCTGAAAGCAACCAGCGGCTCAGCTGCTACATGGAGTGTGTTTCATATAAGAAAGAAAGAATAAAAGACAAGGTGTAAAAAGACTTTAGTGAGAAGTTCACGTGGTCGGCCCAGGAAGTTCAAATATTCTTGTAAAGGAGGTTCGCCGTCTATTTACTTGTGAAAAAACACACACAAAACTTTGTGCAACTTCGACGAACGGGTGAGGAATTACAAACAAAAATACGTGACCAAAGTTCAATGTGAAAACAACGAGTAGTTGAACTATTATACGGAATGTGTTTTCAGTTGAGAATAAAAAGAATACAAAACTAAAAGCCTAAAAGGCTTCTAGCGAGAAGTCCACGTGATCCTCCCTGCACAGTTAAAAAATGAAATTGCGAGACGTCTGACCTTCAATAACGTGTAAAAAAAGGAAAACAATGTTGTTTTCGCCATTTTTAAAACTGCTCTCACGGTAACGAATTTGTAACAAGTGTGTGCATGAAAAAGTTTCTCAAGAATAAAACCAAGAAGTTCCATTTCCGTTACTAAAGCGAAACAGAGAGAAGTTCAAAGAGATAACAACCAGAAGTTCACGTATTGCATGGTGTGTGTTTTCATATGGGAAAATAGAATAAAAAACTAAAAGTATAAAGATTTATTTGCAAGAAGTTTAGGAGCTCGGCATGGGAAAGTTCTGAACTTCTTGTGAGAGAGGTAATCGGCACGGTATATCATTTGTGCAACTCCGATGAATGGGTGAGGAATTACAAACAAAAATATGTGGTAGAAGTTCAAAGTGAAAATAACAGGAAGTTCAACTACTACATGGAATGCATTTCAAATGAGAATAAAACAAATAAAAAACTAAAATCCTAAAAGGTTTGTTGCAATAAGTTCACGTGCTCCTCCCAGTGCAGTTCGAGATCTCTAGTGCGAGACGCCCGACCTTCAATTAATGTTAAAAATAAGCAAAAACGATGATGTTTTTTCCATTTTTAATACTGCTCTCAAAAGGCAGTGAATTTCTAACGATTGTGTCGATGAAAAAGTTGCTCCTATTCATAAGCTTTCCAACGGTATATTATATCCTACATTCTGATAAATGGTTTAAAATTTTATTTATACCGTTAAAAACACATTTTTTACGCATTCAAAAAATATTTTGAACCGTCGCCAGTATGAAAAAATGATCAACGTGAAAAAGTTGCGTGTTTTCAACAGCTTTCCATAGGTATACCATTTGCTCAATTCTGGTAAGTGGTTGGGGAGTTACGAGAATAAAAAGCATGTCAACAACATAGTCAAGTTCAAACATACATGCCCCGGAAGTTCAACTACTTCCCACCGTGCATTTCCGATAACCCACAAGTATAGGCGATCGCAAGAGTTTTCGAGGGTAGAGTATTCAACCCAAATTTATAGATTTGACATAAGGGGAGTCAAGGAATATTTGCAAGTATTAGCAGTTGAGTTGTCAATTCAACCACACCTGGAGATTAATTATCTGTAGCAACATGATCAGTAGCAAACTAATATGATAGTTTTGATAGTAGTGACAGTAGCAATATTAACGGTAACAGTGATAACGGAATTTTTTTTAGCAAGTGCAACAGTAATGATAGCAGTAGTAACTTAGTAGAAACAATATAAGATAAATTTGTAGGCATTGGATCAGTGACTTGTTTGATGATATTCATCATGAGATAGTTATAACCTAGGGCGATAAGGCACTAGCTCCAGTTCGTCCATATAACGTAGGCATGTATTCCGTAAATAGTCATACGTGCTTATGGAAAGAACTTGCATGACATCTTTTATCCTACCCTCCCATGGTAGCGCGGACCAATTGGAAACTAAGGGATATTGAGGCCTCCTTTTAATAGAGAATCGGAACAAAGCATTAGCACACGACGAATACATGAACTCCTCAAACTACGGTCATCACCGGGAGTGGTCCCGACTATTGTCACTCCAGGGTTGCCGGATCATAACACGTAGTAGCTGACTATAATTTGCAAGATCGGATCTAGAACATGGATATAATGATGATAACATAAATGGTTCAAATCTGAAATCATGGCACCCGGGAACAAAGTGACAAGCATCAAGCATGGAAAAGTCATAGCAACATCAATCTTAGAAAATAGTGGATACTAGGGATCATGCCCTAATAAAACTAACTCGATTACATGATGAATCTCATCCAACTCCTCACCGACCAGCGAGCCTTCGAAGAAATTACTCACTCCCGATGGGGAGCATCATGGAATTGGCGATGGAGAAGGGTTGGTGATGACGAAGAATGAAGATCCCCCTCTCCGAAGCCCCAAAAGGACTCTAGATCTGTCCTCCCGATGAAGAATAGCAGGTGACGGCAGCTCCGTCTTGTGGATCGCAATAATTCTTTCTCCCTGCTTTTTTTTCTCTGAATATGTTATTTTATAGTATCAGGGTTGTGGTTTGCAGGTCCACCAGGTGGGGACAACCCACCTGGGCACGCTAGGAGGGGGTGCACCCTAGTGTGTTGTGCCCAACCAGGTGCCCCCTCCGGTGGATCTTGGCTCCAGAAATTCTCTTTATTGATATAAAAAATCCTTGCAAAGTTCTGTACCATTCTAAGAACTTTTATTTCTGCACAAAAACAACACCATGGTAGTTCTGCTGAAAACTGCTTCAGTCCGGGGTTAGTTTAATTGAAATCATGCAAATTAGAGCCCAAAACAAGAGGAAAAATGTTGGGAAAAGTAGATACATTGCAGATGTATCAACTCCTGCAACTTAAACCTTTGCTTGTCCTCAAGCAATTCAGTTGATAAACTGAAAGTGAAAAAGAAAAACTTCTACAAACTCTTTTTCTCTTGTTTGCATAAATAAGCTTAAACATCACCCAGGTTTTTAGCCAACATTATAACTAATCATGCCGACAATAACTCTTAAAGATTATATTAACTCATATCAATGACATAATCAGCTAGCGAGCAATAATAAAATATCTCAAACAACAACATGTTGTCAAAACAACCATGTTATAATATGACAATAGTGGTATCTCGCTAGCCCTTTCTGAGACCGCAAAACATAAATGCAGAGCACCTCCAAAGTTCAAGCAGCGACTAAACATTGTAATTCATGGTAGAAAAGATCCAGTCATGATGCACCCAACATTAGCTACACACAACGCATCAGCATGACAACAGTGCTCTCAAGTTCTGGCGCTTATTTTAGAAGGTGATGACACAACATAAAAGTAAATAGACAGTCCCTTCGCAGAGGGAAGCAGTGATTTGCAGAGGTGCCAAAGCTCAAGTTTTAAAACATAGGTAAATTATATTTTGAGACATGCACCTTTCTTTTTTACTTCACGACCATCAATTATCAATATCTTCCATGCTAAGCATGCTAGTGGCCGTTCCCAAGCGATAAAAGTAAAGGTTTACTCCCCCTCCACCAACAATCACACTCCATGGCTTGTCCGAAACAACGAGTGCCGTCCATACCAACAACAGTCCCGGGGGAGTTTTGTTTAATTATTTGTATTTTGAGTTCGGGACTGGGAATCCCTATTACCGCCCTTTTCGCATGCGATGGTGAGTGAATAAACACTCAACCTAAGAATAACCCGCTTAGCATGGAAGATACCAACCACCTCATGTCGTTCCATGAACAATCCAGGCACACAAAAAGGATATGTATTAGAAGTTTTTAGAGGTGGCACATGCAAATTTACTTAGGACGGAAAGGTAATACCGCATATAGGTAGGTATGGTGGACTCATCTGGAATAACTTGGTATCAAGGTTTTTGATGTACAAGCACAATTCCCACTTGGTACAGGCAAAGGCTAGCAATTAGATTGAGAAGCGGCCAACTAGAGAGCAACAACGGTCATGAACATGCATTATGCATCAGTAACATTGGACACTAGCATGAGTAGGATATGAACACTATGAACATAAATATCATAGAGGCTATGTTGGTTTTGATTCAACTACATGCATGAACATGTGCCCAGTCAAGCCACTCGAACATTCAGAGGAGGATACCATATCATCATACTACATCACAATCAATTTAACACAATGTTGATATCCAAGATAAATCATTATCCACTCCTAGCTAATTATGCATGGCATTACAAACTATAGTCTCTAATTGTCATTGCAAACATGTTTAATCATAATGGACGGAATCATGGATACTAGGTTAAACATATTTACAAAAATAGTACAAGTCGAGTTCATACCCGTTTCTCTCTGCCACGGCCAGTTCACGAATATCGTCATTATTTCCTTTCACTTGCATGCCCAAACAATGTGAAAATAATAATAGTGAAAGAGTGCCGTGGACTAAGCTAGTATCTACAAACATTTTACTCAACAGGAGAAGACAAGGTAAAATGGGATCTTTATTTGATCAACAATTATGCAAGTGAGAGCCACTCAACATTTTCATCGTGGTATTCTCCTCGGTACGACTCGAATAAAAAGAAAAGAAATTCAGAGAAACACACTGAAATATTTTTGGAGTTTTTGGTTTTCTTGAACAAGCAAATAATAGGGAAAAAGCAAAACAAGTAAACTATATACACGGGAAAGCTCCCAACAAGCAAAAGAAGAACAAGGAAATATTTTTGGGTTTTCTTTTTAGTGCTACAGCTAACTACTCTAGAAGGAAAAATAAAAAACAAGCAGGAAATATTTTTGGATTTTCTCAAAGTTTTTCAAACACACAAGAAGAAAGCGAGAAAATAAATTCAACATGGATAATACAATGAAAAGTGTGGACACCGACAATTGGAATGGAATGTGTGAACATGAATGTAATGTCGGTGGAAAACACATACTTCCCCAAGCTTAGGCTTTTGTCCTAGCTTGGTAATCGATCAGTAGCCTGGATAGTAGTCGGAGTGGTAGCTAACGGAGGCTCTCGGTGCGGATTCCTCGGCCTGTCGTGCCGCCTCGACCACAACGTTGTGGGCCCGGGCCTCGCTCTCGAGGACGAAATATCTTCCCTTGTTGTGATAATCAAAAAGAGCAGGCGCAGGCAAATATGTGTGCACAACAGACGCTTGGTCAAACAACAAGTTATAGGTGAAATTGTGAAAATTTCCTTTAAGGATCTTATGATATTTCATAGCATCAAAATCTAAATATTGTGTGGGTAGGATAGTGTCAAAGGGCAAAGGTGAAACACCTAGCTCTCTTGCTAAACGTGTGGCATAAATTCCTCCATAGAATAGTCACTATTAGCATTGTGTTGTAGCTTCAAGATTATAACTTCTATCACCAGTGAGAGCAGCGCATACGAGGCTCAAGTTTGGAGCCCAAAGTGTACCACAATCTTGTTTGCCTACAATACACTTCCCATTGAATAAATCAAAGTATTGAATTGCGCGAAAATGAATGCTCTTTATTCTACCTTGCGTCACTCCCCTCGTCTCATCGTAGCAAAGACTAGTCAAGAATGATTGGTACTCAGCCCTTGGCGATTCGTTAAGCAAACCCCAGAATGGGACTTTGAAGTGGTGCGCAAATCTCTCTAGTGGTAGGGTAAATGAATTTTCATACAGTTTAAATGACACCCTAGACTCACAAGGATGGAATTTAAATCCTTTGGCAAATGATTCAGTGAGGGTGTGGTGTTGATCGCACTTATCTGATATGTAGGTACCGAGACCGGCATTGTGAACATATTGCTCAAATTCCTCCTTAATGCCAACATGTACCATATAATCATCGCATGGCCATAGGCATGTTTTGGTGGCGGCATCTCGAATGGAACTTTCACTTGGTTCAACATAAGACCGATGAGCAGAGCTATCACTAGAAGATGCCCCCGAGGATCTCCTCCTTCCAAATTCGTTCATCATGTTCGCGTACAATTTTCTGAAAATTTTTGGGTGACAAAAATTTATCAACAAAACTTTACAAGGTTGATAGCAACTACTCATAGGGATACATAGAGGCCATAGCAAGCATTGAAACTACTTAGAAATCTAAGAATTCAACATGCAAGCTCATCTACAGTAGCATGAAGAGTAGCTAATTATTCAAATTATAAACCACTAAAACAAAAACTAATTGGACAAACGGTGGAGTCACATACCAAGCAACAATCCCCCGAAACAGTTTCAGAAACGGAGCTTCGAGCAAAGAGATCAAAATCCACGGGTTTGAGAGTAAGAACACGAGAGGGAGAGAGAGAGAGCAATGGGGATTTTTTTCTGGAGGTAGGTGATGATGTGGTGTGAAAAGATAAGTGAGGGGGACACGTGGGGATCATAACCCACCTGGGGGCGCTTGGGGGTCCTGGCATGCCCAGGTGGGTTGTGCCCACCTGGTGCACCTCCCTCTGATGTTATTTGCACCAAAAATTCTTAAATATTCATAAAAAATCATATTAAATTTTCAGGGCATTCTGACAACTTTTATTTTTGGATCATTTTTATTGCACGGGAAATTCAGAAAACAGACAAAACATGGCATTTTATTTTATTTAACTAATAAAAACAGAAAACAAAAGGTAGGGACAGAAGTTAGTGCTTACTAAATTCATCAACTTCATACCTCTCAAAAATGACCCATTAATAAGGTTGATCAGGTCTTGTTACTAACCACTTTCGATTAGCATGAAACCAAAGAACTTCCGTAAATCACTAAGTTACCTCGACGGGGATATGAGTGTCCCCTACAATAAGCATTTCATATTTCTTTTTAACTGTAGGTAGAGGTAGTTGAAAACTTCCAATAGTGATTGTCAGAGATTTTTCAATAACATTAATACCATTCACTTGGAATTGTTTCTTCGGAAAGTGCACCGTATGCTCATTACCATTGATATGAAATGTGACCTTGCTTTTATTGCAATCAATAACAGCCTCTGCAGTATTCAAGAAGGGTCTACCAAGGATAATCGACATGTTGTCGTCCTCGGGCGTCTCAAGTATAACAAAGTTAGTCAAAATTGTAACATTAGCAACAACAATGGGCACATCCTCAGAGATACCGATAGGTATGGCAGTTGATTTTTCTGCCATTTGCAAAGATATTTCAATAGGTGTGAGTTTATTCAAATCAAGTCTTTTATATAAAGACAAAGGCATAACACTAACACCAGCACCTAAATCACATAAAGCAGTTTTCACATAGTTTCTTTTGATGGAGCAAGGTATAGTTGGTATTCCCGGATCTCCAAGTTTTTTAAGTACTCAATCTTTAAAAGTATAATTAGCAAGCATAGTGGAGATTTTAGCTTCCGGTATTTTTCTCTTATTGGTGATGATGTCTTTCATATACTTTGCGTAAGGAGGCATTTTAAGGATATCAGTCAAGCGAGTACACAAAAAGACTGGCCTCGGCATTTCAGCAAACCGTTCAAATTCTTCATCATCTTTATTTTAGTTGACTTAGGTGGAAAGGTTATAGGTTTTTGAACCCATGTTTCTCTTTCCTGGCACGCCCAATATGCGACTCTATCCTAAAGGAACTCGAAGGTCCCACCAAGGACAGAACCGCATATTGACACGCTTTTGCATGGTGGATATCATTACATCATACCATTACGTAAATAGTTGGGGATACATACAAGGCATACGAATGCCACAAGAATACATCATACATGAGAACAACATCAAACTATGGATGAAACACAAATAGAAGCTCAAAAGATATCCACCCTGCTAGCCCAGGCTGCCGACCAGAAACCTAACCCAAGATCGACGAAGAAGAAGAACTCCAAGACAAGAAAAACATCGCTCTCACGTCATGATCATCGCATTACCTGTACGTGCGACTGTTGGTGTAGTAAACTGTGAGCCACAAGGACTCAGCAATCCCATTACCATGGGTATCAAGACTAGCAAAGCTTAATGGGTATGGAAAGGATAAGTGGTGAGGTTGCAGTAAGCGGCTAAGCATTGTATGGTGGCTAACTTACGAGTACAAGAGTAAGATGAGAAACTATGCAAGACGGTCACATACTAGTAATGATCAAGAAGTGCTCCTGAACTACTTATGTTCAAACATAACCCAACCGTGTTCTCTTCTCGATCGCACCCGAAAAGAGACAGTCACGGTTACGAACACGGTTGGTGTATTTTAATTGAGTTTACTTCAAGTCCACTACAACCGGATATTAACAAATTCCCATCTGCCACATATCCATGGGCACGACTCTTGAAAGTTTAAACCCTGCAGGGGTGTCCCAACTTAGCCCATGACAAGCTCACGATCCGCGGAGACAATCCTCCATCGCGGGGCCCTCCGATCAGACTCGGAATCCCGATGCCCAAGACATTTCGACAATGGTAAAACAAAACCAGCAAGACCGCCCGATGTGCCGACAAATCCTGATAGGAGCCGCACGTATCTCGTTCTCAGGGCACACCGGATGGGCAAGACGTTGGGTTGGCTGAGACCCTGGATGCCCAGGGGGCGCCGGACATCGCCCAATTTCGACCAACACTCGAATGAGCACTGGCCCAGGGGGTGATTAATTATCCTCGGGTGCTAGCCGATCCCTATGCAATTGTTAGTTGTTATTAGGCAAATGGTAAAACCAATGTTGGGCCTTGCTAGAAGTGTTTTATTCAAAGCAAACTGTCAAGAGGGGCCCATAAACCTTCATCGTGTTAGGGACACAAAATCAAGGAACATAACACTGGTATGACGGAAACTAGGGCAGCAAGAATGGAACAAAACACTAGGCAAAAGGCCGAGCCTTCCACCCTTTACCAAGTATATATGTGCATTAATAAAATAAGAGATATTGTGATATCCCATGATATCCATGTCCCAACATGGAACAACCTGCAACTAGCAACGCTATAAGAGGGGCTGAGCAAAGCGGTAACATAGCCAAACAAAGGTTTGCTAGGAAGGGTGCAAAGGTTAGAGGCTATCATGGCAATTTGGGAGGCTCAATAAACAAGTGGTAGGTAGCGCGACATAGCGATAGCATCAAGACAACTAGCAAGCAAATATAGTAGTGAGATCCAAGGTGAAGGTCATCTTGCCTGAAATCCCGCTAGGAAGAAGAACGAGTCCATGAAGAAGACGATCCCACGTAGTCGAACGAATCCTCACAATCGCAACGAAACAGGAACTATTGAGAAGGACCACAACCGAAAATAAGCAAACAACATGGTAAACACGCAACACATAAACACGACATGATACTCAACCAAATATTATTCATGACAAGGCTACATGATGCTACTCATGGCAAGAGATGATGCATACAAGAACAACACATCAAAGCAAGTTTAAATGAGGTCAGAAACAATATGCAAATTTCAAAATTTGTCCAGAACTAAACAAAACATTATGTTAAATTGGTTAAATAGCAAGTTAAAGTGCACCAAGATGATCTACGCGTCTTTCTAGTCAAGTTACATATAAAGTTCGTTTGATTCGGAGCTACGGCCTAGAAGATATGAGCATAACAAGTTAAACATGGCATTGATGCAAAAGCAAGCAAAACAACACCACAAACACTCCAAAACATGGATGCAACATGGCTTGATGAAACTACATGCAAAACCAAGCAAGTTTCATATAGATCATGCTCAAAACGGAGCAACGGTTCAACACATACACTCAATACAAGTTTCAAACACAATCTGCCCAAAACAGCAACTAAGAACTTTGCAATCAAGGAAACAACATGCTATAGGAAACATGTGGGCATAAACATGATCTGCACTCAAGTTACAGATAACATACTTCAAATATCATTAAGGTTCGGGTTCATAGGCATCAGGATTAATCAAACATGATCAATGCAAAAGCAACTTGATAACACAGATTATGACTCGGTGAAAAACAAAGCATATGCATGAGCAGAGTTTATATGATGGCATGTTGGAGGCAAGAAATAATTAAGCTACAGTGCAAAAACATGGCAACCAAAATCATGGAATTAAAGTACAGGTAAAACATGGAAAAACATGATTACTAAGCATCTCCATATAACCCCTAGATCAATGGAAATCAACAAGACATGATGCAATATGATATAAGATGATTCTCAGACTTATGCTTAAAATAACATCAATGTTCAAGTTCATAGGCACACATGTGAGCAACTTAATAACATGTTGAGTTAGTGAAAAACAATATGATCAATGCAAAAAGCAACTTAATAACACAGATTTTGAGTTAGTGAAAAACAGGCACACATGTGAGCAGAAATAACATGTTGACATGTTTGAGGCATGATACAATGATGGTAAATTGCAAGATCATAACAAGCAAAAGCATGGCATTAAAGTACAGTTTTAACAAGGTAAAACATGATTACTAAACAAGGTAACCCATAGATCTATTGCAATCAACAAGAAAAAAATGCAACATGATATAAGATGATTCTCAGACTGAGGAAAACTGGGAATGCAAAACAATAACATTATAATGCTGACTTTGGAGGCACATAACAGCAAGCATAGAAACTTTAATAGTTATTCAAAAGACATGGGCATGCAGTAGACATGATATACTTCAACTTAGTCCATGGGAACAAGTTCATATGATGCATTGAGTAATCACTATGATAATTGCAAAATGGAACATACTATTAACAGGTTGACAGATTTAGCATGATGGCAAATTCAGAGTAAGAAAGAGACAAACTACAACAAGTTATATGGCAACCAAGGCCATGGAATCAAAGTAAACATATCAAAGAGAAAATAACATCAAGGCATCATAAACATATGGCTCATGGACTAGTGGGAACCATCAAGACAAGTTTGAATCCTGTAACCATTTCAGCAAGTGTAAAACAGCAATATCAGCATAGCATGTTTGGAAGCTTGGAACAGTGGTCATATGAAGTCTAAAATTATCAAACTTGGCATGTGGACAAATTACGCATAGCATAGTTCAAATCATGTAATTGGGGCATCTCCAAAAGAGGCATAGATTAATCAATAACAAGCTCACAACACCACATCATGAAGTTAACAGAACACTGGAACATCATTTAGGCATGTTCATGGCAATGAAAACATATGCTACAGGACATATATGAGGCATCAAAAGGCAAGGCATGATAGAGAATAACATGGACATCAAAACATGTCAACTAGGCATCTCCAGATTATGTATGGAATAGATGGTAGCATCAAGTGAACATGGCAACATAATGTAATAGTTACAGACAAAAAAATCACTAAGTCTCAGGAAACACCAAACATCAAGTACCCTAGTTTGCATGCTTGTGCTAGTCACCACAAGGAACATAAAAATACATGGATTGCACCACTGTAAATATGGCATGAAGATGCTCCTAAAAGATGTGGACATGATGCTCAGAAGATAAACTCACAAAACGCTATGAAAAAGACAAATCAGCAAGTTATGAAAATCTTCAACAGTTAACAACACATGGCACTTTTGCAACGATGATTAAGGCATCAAGATTAACATTAACATGCATGCAAACTAATACATCATCTAGAGCACTCAAGGAGGAAAATTTCCATGTATCCTACATGCAAAACGGAGCAACATGCACAAAGATAGAGCCACCCAAACATGCACATATAATGCAGACTTGCAGGGACTTAGCAGAAAAATGACAAGCCTGGAATGAGCGTTAGATAACTAAACGACACACAGGGCGAGGGATTGGAGGGGGACGCACACATTGGGCCCGTGGGCCGGTCCAGGTCGGTGGGGAGGAAGCGGGCCGGCGCTCTCAGGCTAGCTGGGCCTCTCGTGGTCGGCCGACGCACGAGGGTGCTCGAGCGGAGGGAGACGGGATCGGGGCTCCTCCCGATCTGAACGGCGCGTGGCGGTGCTCGCCGGTGAGGGCGACTGGGACGGTGAGGTCGGAGGCGGATCCTGCAAGGGGAAGGCGGCAGAGGCGGGGCACGACGTCGGAGAAGCACGGCGGCGGGGCGGCACCGGAGACGTAGAGGCGGCGAGCGGTGGCGTGCTCGGACGGCGACGGGGTCGCGCAGGGCACCCTGCGAGCGAAGGCGGCGGAGGGAGGCGCGGCGGAGCAGGAAGTGGGAGGCGGAGGCGCGGGGATGGTGGCTGCACGGGAGCGCGGATGGCGTTCGGGGCGTGACCGGACCGCACCTGGGCTCGGGCGGGCTGGGGCCAAGGCGGGGCTGACTGGTGGCGGGGAATGGCGACGTGGCACGCTCCGGTTGGCCGGGAGCGTCCCCTGGGGTGAGGTGGCGTGCGGAGATTGGCCGGGCGACGTGGCCGGCGAACGTGTCCGGCGTGGGCGGACGTGTCCTGCGGCACGGGGAAGAGGAGGCTAGGGTTTGGACTGCAAATTGGACGGGGAGGACCTATTTATAGGTAGAAGGAGCAAGGAGAGGCCAAAAGAGGTGCGGTTTTCGCCCACATGATCGTGATCCAATGAAGGAGAGCATGGAGGGGGTTTAGATGGGATAGTGGGCTGTTGTGAAGGGGTGCTGGGCTACAAAGAGAAGGAGGACTTTGGTGACGATGTTGTGCACCTAGGGTAGGGCAATTGACCTGATCTAAACACCCCCCCCCAGGACACTGCCCTACAGTCAAAGATAATCAAAGGATAGGAGATTCTACCGACTGGAGTCACGTCAACACATGAACACTCGACCAACATCTCCACTCGGATATCCCAATTCCATTCCACTAGTACATCATCACTCGACCGTACAGGAACCACTCGGAGTATAGAAGGCCTAAAGTCACTCCGGATAGCAACAGTCGGGCATTCACTCCGCAGCATTAATGATCAGTTATATGACTTAATTACTGGCGTTACCAGTAATGCCTCATCTTTATGTACATTGAACCCTATGTAACGTGGGATCGCTGGGGTCCTAGCGCACTCTATATAAGCCTCCCCCTCCTCTGGCACAAGGGTTCGCACCCCGTATAACTTCACGCATAATTCAATCAACCGAGCCTCCAGGCACCGAGACGTAGGGTTGTTACTTCCACCGCGAAGGGCCTGAACTCGTACATCTTGCATGCACAATCTCACCATAGCTAGGATCATGCCTCTACATCCCTACCCCCTACTTTACTGTCAGACTTAGAACCACGACAGTTGGCCCCCACCGTGGGGCAGGTGTCTTAGTGACTTATCGGTGAGGTTGCGATTTCTCCGAGTCCTTTCATCATGGTTTCAGGCGGAGGTTTGGCTAAGGGCCGCGAGATCCGTCTCAGCGCGCTCATCTTGATCGCCGACGACTCTGCTTGGCTTCAGGAAGCTCCTCTCGACGTCGAGGTGCTCCTTGTCTGCGGGGTGACGCACTTTCGCGCGTGCGTTCATGACATCCTTCTGCGGCAGCCGTCAACTCAGTATCGGTCGGCCCTCGCAGCATCTTCGCTCCCTACTGTTCGTCGTCACAAGCGATCCGGTCGGTCACGGCTTCAGCGCTGGGTGAAGCACGCGGTGGCGCATTAGTTAGCCACCCCTCAAGTCACGACAATCGAGCCCGATGAATCTCTCTACGGCCTGCTCGACCTGTCGACTGGCTCTGTCGAGACCCTGTCCAAGTGCGACAGCAGCGACCCGACGACAGAGGTCCTAATGGTCAACACACCTCGCAGTCCGCCTGGCATGCGTCACAACGATGGCGACGATGGCTGCGGCGATCCGTCGTGCGTTCATGAAGAGTACCACCCCAAAACTCTCTCTTCTCAGTAGAGGGAGGAACTTCACCGTCGCAATGTGGAGGCCCTCCACACGCCCATTGTCGGCGAGTCCTCTGAGGCTTGGGCCTTGGAGGTAGCGCGTTTGGCCACTTTGGCTGAGCGCACCCGACTGGAGAATCTTCAGCGTGCACTCGACGACCGTGCTTGCTGATAGATCCCTGAGTCCAGTCGACGGCAGCATCAGCTATTTCCACCCGAACCACAGGTATACCACACTCCGATTCAGAATCTTACCGCTGCGGCCCGTATAGAAGAATGCATTGAACTGTCCCAATCGGAAGCTGGTACAGGTTTGATGCAGATTAGAGCGCTGCTCCGAGCAGTAGGAGAGTAGAACACTGCAGTATCTCAGTCACGCAACAGAATTCATAGCAGATCTGTGGTGGCTGATACTGTTCAGTCGGCTCACAGCCCAAGATCTCCCCGCCGCATGAGGGACGTGGGCATCAGCAAGGGTATATGGGTCGGAATCATGAGCAACAAGATCATTGGCTCGACCGTGTTGACCGCCATCAAGTGCCTATGCCCTCTCCGAGGGGCGAATCATACGTGCCCCGGCATTATGATGATAGGCGCTCGTATAGTGAGGAGCGGAGGAGGCCAGTCGACCCAAGAGAACCAGGGTTTGACGCAAGGTCTATTTTGGGACAAGGTTTGGTGGACAGGAATCGGGCACATAGAGAAGGGCAAGACAGAGATCGCCCGACTGGAAGCAGAGTACATGTTTCTGGTCCCGAGTGTTTTAGCAGAGCCATCAGGGCTGTAGAGATCCCTCCCAACTTTAGGTTGGTGACTAGGGTCAGTAAGTTCACTGGTGAATCAAAGCCCGACACCTGGCTTGAGGACTATCGAGTGGCTGTGCAGATCGGTGGAGGAAATGATGAAGTTGCCATAAAGCATCTTCCCCTAATGCTTGAAGGGTCAGCTAGAGCTTGGTTGAATCAGTTGGCTCCAGGAAGTATTTTCAGATGGGAAGAGTTGGCCCGAGTGTTTGTCAGAGCGTTTGAGGGCATGTGCAAACGGCCAGCAGGATTGACAGAATTGCAACATTGCGTGCAAAAGCTGAATGAAACTTTGAGGGATTACATCGAGAGGTGGTCCACTTTACACCACACTATGGAGAATGTGCCTCACCATCAAGAAGTTTGCACCTTCAAGGAGAGCATTCGGTATCGGGAGCTCAACCTGAAATTCGGTCGGGCAGGAGACATGTCTTTGACTCAAATGATGGAGATAGCCACTGGGTACGCCAACGGCAAAAACAAGACCGACTCCGAAGTGGCAAGAGCAAACCAGTTGGCCAGGACACTGGAGGAGGTAATTCCAATCGGAAGTAGAAGCACAAAGCAGATCCTGCGGTGCTTGTAGAGGTTGCAGTTGCAACCCATGGGAAACCTAAAGGAAAACCTAAAGGACTCTGGACCCCTAAGAAGGTTAAAAGATTCATCCAGGAACGACGTGTTGGATTTACCATGTCACAATCACATCAAGAAGGATGAAGAGGGAAATATTATCTATCCCAAGCATACCACTCGGCAGTGTCGAGTCTTTATTCAGCAGTTCCGAGAAAAGCAACCTAGTAAGAAGGAAAAGGAGTCCGATAAGGATGAGTACAAGGAAAAGGATGATGATGGATTTCCAAATATCAATTCCACTTTGGTGATTTTTCCTGATGTTGAAAGAAAAAGTCGACTGAAAGTCATCAACAGAGAAGTAAACATGGTTGCTCCGGCAACGATGACGTATCTAAAATGGTCAAAGACTCCCATCACATTCGACCAGTCAGGCCACCCGCTGCACGTTTCCACCCCTGGGAGGCAAGTGTTGGTGGTCGACCCAGTCGTCGGAGGCACCCGACTGACCAAAGTCTTGATGGACGGTGACAGCGGATTGAAAATTTTGTATGCTGAGACCCTTCGAGGGATGGGAATTCTGATGTCCAAACTCAGTGAGAGTAGCATGCAGTTCCACAGAGTTATATCAGGAAAGAAAGTCGATTCAGTCGGCCAGATCACTCTTGACGTGGCTTTCGGTGATTCAAAGAATTACTGGAAGGAAAAGTTGACATTTGAAGTCGTGGAGTTTCACAGTGCCTATCATGCTATACTGGGCAGAACTGCGTACGCTCGTTTCATGGCTCGACCATGTTATGTGTATCTTAAACTCAAGATGCCTGGCCCTAGGGGTGTGATTACAGTCACTGGTAATCGGCAGCGAGTAGAAGAGTGCTTCCAAAAGGGCTTGAAGATTGCCGATGAACAGATGGCAGCAATAGAAATGGAGGAATACAAGAAGACAGCAGATCCGAGTGAGTTGTTGAGAGCTAAGAAGCCTGCTTCAGAGTCTGCATTTAAGTCGTTTGGTGAAACAAAGTCAGTTCATATTCACCCGACTGATCCCAACACTGCTCCGACTCATATATCAACAACACTCGACAGCAAATAGGAAGACGCGCTCATCCAGTTCCTTTGTGAGAACTGGGACATCTTCGCATGGAAACCTTCTGACATGCCAGGTGTGCCCAGGGGACTGGCTGAGCACCGTTTGCGAGTCGACCCAAAAGCAAGACCCGTCAAAGAGCATCTTCGACGGTCCGCCGTGGAGAAGAGAAAGGCAATTGGCGAGGAAGTGGCTCGGCTTCTGGCAGCCGAGTTCATCCGAGAGATTTACCACTCCGAGTGGCTCGCCAATATCGTCATGGTTCCCAAGAAAGATGATTCACTCCGTATGTGTATTAACTTCCAACACATCAATCGGGCCTGGCCGAAAGATCATTTCCCTCTCCCCCGCATCGATCAAATAGTCGACTCGACTGCGGGATGTGAGCGATTATCTTTTCTGGATGCGTACTCCGGGTATCATCAGATCCGACTGAATGGACCCCATGAAATAAAAACAGCTTTTATCACCCCATTCGGGTGTTTTTTCTATCTTACCATGCCCTTTGGTCTCAAAAATGCTGGCGCCACATTCATGCGCATGATACAGAAGTGCCTGCTCACTCAAATTAGTCGGAATGTGGAAGCATACATGGATGACATCGTGGTTAAGTCACGTAAAGGTTTCGACTTGCTGACCGACGTCGCTGAAACCTTTGCCAACCTGAGAAGATATGATATCAAGCTTAACCCATCAAAGTGTAAATTTCGAGTTCCAGGCGGAAAGTTACTTGGTTTCCTCCTTTCCGAACGTGGGATCAATGCTAACCCAGAGAAAGTTGGCATAATACTCTGAATCAAAAGCCCTATGCGCATACACGACATTCAAAAGCTTACTGGTTGTTTGGCCGCCTTCAGTCGATTCATCTCTCGTCTTGGTGAAAAGGCATTGCCTCTTTACTGATTGATGAAGAAATCTGATAAGTTCGAGTGGACTCCTGAAGCTGATGCAGCATTTTCAGAGCTCAAAACCCTGCTTTCCACCCAGCCGGTGTTCGCTACTCCATTCAGCAAAGAGCCTTTACTGCTTTACATTGTAGCCACCGGACAAGTTGTCATTACAGTACTCACAGTTGAGCGGGAAGAAGAAGGTAAAGCCTATAAGGTTCAGCGCCTAGTGTATTGTATTTCTGAAGTCTTAACTCCGTCCGCATTATCGGAAGCTTGTCTATGGAATTTACTTGACTTCAAAGAAGGTGGCACATTATTTCTCAGATCACTCCATCACAGTCGTCAGCGATGCTCCATTGTCAGAAATTCTGAACAACAGAGATGCAACTAGTCGAGTGGCAAAATGGGCGATTGAACTCCTTCCGTTGGATATCATGTTTGAGGCAAAGAAAGCAATCAAGTCCCAAGCAATAGCAGATTTCCTCGTCGAGTGGATTGAACAACAGCAGCCGACTCAAGTTCAGTCAGAAAATTGGACTATGTTCTTTGATGGATCCAAGATGTTGAGTGGCTCTGGCGCTGGAGTTGTTCTAGTATCCCCGTGAGGTGATAAACTCAGTTATGTCCTTCAGATTCACTTTGACTCCTCCAACAATGAAGCTGAGTACAAAGCACTTCTGTATGGGTTGCGAATGGCCATTTCGCTCGGCGTCCATCGCCTAATGGTCTACGGCAACTCAGATTTGGTGTTTAATCAACTAATGAAGGAGTGGGATGTCAGAAGCCCAGCTATGACTGGCTATTGCAACGCAGTGAGAAAGTTAGAAAAGAGGTTTGAAGGGCTAGAGCTTCACCACATTACCCAACTGAAGAATCAGGATGCAGATGACCTGGCAAAGATAGGTTCCAAGCGAGAGCCCATTCCCAGCAATGTGTTTTTGGAGCATCTTCACACACCATCAATCCAGGAGAATCCCTTCACAGAAGAGCCCCCGGAACCTAAAAGTTCTACTAATCCGACTGAAGTCGAAGTCCCAGCTGTGGTCGACTTAGTCATGGAGGTTTTGGTCATCATCCCTGACTGGACAGTGCCATATATCGCATATATCCTCAGGAAAGAACTTCCAGAAGACGAAGATGAAGCGCGACAAATTGTCCGTCGATCTAAAGCCTTCACTGTGATAAGTGGTCGACTGTACAGGGAAAGTGTGACCGGAGTTTCCCAGCGATGCATTACCCAAGAGGAAGGTCGAATGATTCTCAATGATATCCACTCAGGGACATGTGGTCACCATGCGTCCTCACGGACAATTGTGGCCAAAGCATAGCGAGCAGGTGTTTACTGGCCGCGAGCAAATGAAATGGCAAAGGAAATAGTCGACAAGTGTGAGGGTTGCCAGTTCTACTCCAACATGTCTCACAAGCCCGCTTCAGCCTTGAAGACCGTTCCACTCGTCCGGCCATTTGACGTTTGGGGGTTGGATATGGTTGGACCCTTGAGGACTGACAGAAGTGGTTTGACTCACCTGCTTGTTGCAGTCGATAAGTTCACTAAATGGATTGAAGCCAAGCCCATCAAGAACCTTGATTCGGGCACTGCCGTCATTTTCATCAGGGGGTTAACATTCAGATTTGGAGTCCCATACAGCATCATCACATACAATGGTTCAAAGTTTGACGCAGATAAGTTTGGAGCTTTTTGTGCTTCCCAAGGCACTCGGGTCGACTATGCTTCAGTTGCTCACCGATAGTCGAATGGACAAGCAGAAAGAGCAAATGGCTTGATCCTCCAAGGGTTGAAGCCCAGATTGATGCGAGACCTCAAGCATGTAGCTGGCGCCTGGGTAGATGAGTTACCATCAGTACTATGGGGTTTGAGAACAACACCAAATCAGTCTACTGGCAGGACTCCCTTCTTCATGGTATATGGAGCTGAAGCGGTACTACCGACTGATTTGCTTCACAACGCCCCAAGAGTAGAGCTTTTCTCAGAGGCAGAAGCAGAACAAGCCCGGCAAGATGTTGTTGACCTTATGGAAGAGGAAAGAGAGATGGTCCTGATCAAGTCGACCATCTATCAACAATACCTTCGTCGGTTCCACGCCAGAAACGTTACGGGTCGAGCATTTCAGGAAGGGGACTTGGTTCTTTGAGTGGATCAGCAACGACCACACAAGCTAGCTCCTGCTTGGGAGGGCCCTTTCACCATCACCAAAGTGCTTCACAATGAAGCATACCACATGTATGATGTGGAACACAAGAAGGACGAGCCACGCGCTTGGAATGCGGAGCTTCTCCGCCACTTTAACACTTAAGCATTCAGACTGTCGAGATGTAATAAGAAGTACCTTTCAATTTGTTTATCAAAGACATGGTTTTGCAGCCTCCTGAATGATCATTATTACTTATGCATGTGTCCAAAATCCCTCAGTGGGCGGCTTAGCCACGAATCCGATTCGCCTAAGTTTCAAAAAACAAAATCCCACCGAGTGAGGAGCAATCCTCTCACTCGAGGGCTTAGCTGTGAATCCGATTCTCCTAAGTTTAAAAAATCCTACCGAGTGGTGAGCAACCCTCCCACTCGGGGGCTTAGCTACAGTCCAGTACTTGCCTAAGTTTCAAAAATCCTACCGAGTGGTGAGCAACCGTCCCACTCGGGGGCTTAGTAGTAGTCCAGTACTCGCCTAAGTTTCAAAAATCCTACCGAGTGGAGAGCATGCCTCCCACTCGGGGGCTTAGCTACAGTCCAGTCCTCACCTAAGTTTCAAAAATCCTACCGAGTGGAAAGCATGCCTCCCACTCGGGGGCTTAGCTACAGTCTAGTACTCACCTAAGTTTAAAAAATCCTACCGAGTGGTGAGCAACCCTCCCACTCTGGGGCTTAGCTGCAGTCCAGTACTCGCCTAAGTTTCAAAAAATCCTACCAAGTGGTGAGAAATCCTCCCACTCGGGGGCTTAGCTGCAGTCTGGTACTCGCCTAAGTTTCAAAAATCCTACCGAGTGGAGAGCATGCCTACCACTCGGGGGCTTAGCTGCAGTCCAGTACTCGCCTAAGTTTCAAAAACTCCTACCGAGTGGTGAGCAACCCTCCCACTCGGGGGCTTAGCTGCAGTCCATTACTCGCCTAAGTTTCAAAAAATCCTATCGAGTGGAGAGCATTCCTCCCACTCGAGGGGCTTAGTTGTAGTCTCGTACGCTCTATCCTTATCCGCAAGGACTATGAGGTGCAGGTCAACCATGACCTTATCCTCGGAGCTGCGGCACAAATACAACATCCGCTCCATCCTTATTCGCAAGGACGACGAGGTGCAGGTCGAGCACAACCTTATCTTCGAAGCTGCGGCACAAATACAATGTCCGCTCCATCCTTATCCATAAGAACGACAAGGTGCAGGTCGACCACGACCTTATGCTTGGAGCTGCGACACAAATACAACGTCCGCTCCATCCTTACCTGCAAAGAAGATGATGAGCAGGTCATGGACGGCACCGAATGGCCTTGTCTTTGATCCACTCGATTGAGCTGCACCACAAAGTAAATAGCAATTTAGACTGAAGAATCAGAGCCATGAGATTCAAAAACAACCAAGTTCGGATAAAACCTAAGAGGTTCTAGACCACAGTTCAAAGTACTCGGGCATCAGACCCGAAAGAGTTTAACGGTTACAAGACCACTCGACATACCGATGCAAATTCAATCGGATTATAAAAGTTTGTTCACTCCCCGGGTGGAGGACTGGCAGGATCGACGAACTCGTCCAGGTCGATTCCATCTGCAATTCGAGTGGCGGCAGCAATGAAGGTCTCCATGAAAGACTGGAAGTCGTGTCTCCTGGTATTGGCAACCTTGATCGCTGCTAGCTTTTCCTCCTTGGCCTCCTTCCAGTGGACTTGAACTAGCGATAGAGCTACGTCAGTACCACAATGAGCAGATGACTTCTTCCACTCCTGCACTCGGCCAGGGATCTCATTGAGTCGAGTCAGCAAAGACTCGAGGTAATTCTGGGGTGTCTCCCATCACCAAAGCGCTGAGTCAATCCGTGACACCGCAACCTTCAGGCGAGCAAGGTAGTCCATAACACTGGCCATACAGGATTCCAGTTGGAGCACGTTCATGGCAGCTTCATCACCGACAGGGGAAAGGATGGGGTCCAAGCCTGTCTCGATCCGCCCAGTTTCTTCCTCAAAGTTTTGACAGAATTCTACAAACACAAAGAAATAATGAGTCAACGGTTTTATGGTGAATCGACGATAGCTAAACAATCCGATAAGGAAAAAATACCTTTGAGCATAAGGAACAACTTCTTGGCGAGTGCCCCCAGATAACCCTCCAGGTCATTCATCTTACGAGAACTGCCTTAAATATTCTCGTTAAAAGCAACTTTGTCTTTCTTCAGACGGGTCACTTCTTTGTTGGCTTCGGTGAGGGATACCTTTAGCTTGGCGTTATCTTCCTCCAGTGCCCCGACTGAAGCCAGCTTCTTGTCGGCGAGTGCTGTCTTCTCCTGAGCCTCCTTCTGTGCAGCTGCAAGGTCAAGGTCCTTCTGTACCAGAGCTTGCTTCATTTTCTCTGAAGAATATGCACTTGGGTCAGATAGAAGAACGAAGAGATAACTTGAGAGATGGTAAAGATAGACAGTCGACAGGTCGTTACCTTTCATACCAGCTACTTTGTCTTTAGCCTTTTTCAAATTCTGATTGGCCAGCACAAAGTCATGGTTGAGCTGTCTCTGCTTCTCCTCGAAATCGGCAAACTTGGAGATGAGCTCACAGGATTTCTGAAGTGAGCAAAAGATACATCAATGGACAGGATCAAAGATTATTCTCTTGCGAGTGAAAAGAACTCTAAGACTACTACGGAATCAAACATTCAACAGTAGTCTCGGGGACTACACCCAGTGGGTGCACTTAGCGTGCCCCCACTGGTTCAGATTCCACTCGACATGGTCCGCCCAGACTGAGTGGAAGAATAAAAAAACAACAAAACACGATGGCCAGCAATAGTCATTTTCAGACCCCAACCGACTGCCCGCAGTCGACCGCGGCCTCGGGAACTACACCCAGTGGGTGCACTCTGTGTGCCCCCACTAGTTCAGGTTCCACTCGACATGGTCCGCCCAGACCGAGTGGAAGAACTGAAGGATAAGATATTTTTTGTCAGGGCCCCCGTGGAATCACACATTCGACGGTGGCCTCGGGGACTACACCCAGTGGGTGCACTCTACGTGCCCCCACTAGTCGAAAAACTACAATCGACACAACCTAGTCGACTAAACTAGAAAAATTGTTTGACATAAATTGAAACACCCAGTGGGTGTGCAGATGCAAAGTGCAGACTAACAGATGGACACACAAAGAAGAGTTTTTTCGGGTAGCATATCCTAACAGAACAAGCGTCAAGATAGGAGTTCAGTCAGAAACCAACTTACCTGGACATTCGCTCGGAGGGCTGTCCTGGCATCATAAGCAGCTTGACTATTCTCGTGCTCAGTCTTCACCCGCTCCATCATTAGGCCCGCTTGGCATATAGCTTTTGCAGCGGCGCTTGCCTGGTCCTCCGGGACATGATGGGTGGTGAAGAACGGAGTCGGCGGTTCAGTCGCGGTAGCCTGATAATCCGAGGCGTGACGTTGAACAGATGAAGCAGGAATGGGCACAGTCGATGATGAAGGGCGTTCACTCGACACTAGAATAGCAAAGGTGACAAAAGTCCAGTTCGCATCTCCGGGCTGTTGAACCACTGGCTCTGTCACTGGCACCGATTGAGACGTTTGGCCAGCGGATGCCTTCTTGCTCGAAGCCTTGCCCCTCCTTCCCATGGCCCTCTGGCCATGTCTTCGTCATCATGTGGAAGTTCAATGACATTGGGCAGATCTGCAAAGCAATCGTTTCCAGAAGTTCACTCGACCGTTAAAAGAGCAGATTAAGTAATGACAGAATGGCAAAGAGTTATACCTGCATGAGAGGTGACCGCATCTTCCATCTCCTCATAGCCGTCATCTTGGTAAATAGAAGTCTCAGAGGCGGCACTACAAAATTCAGAATTCCCTCGGTCAAAACAAGAAAGTGAGTCAACCAAAGTTTGAATCATGCAAAAACTAAAGAGTTGGGCTCAGCAATTACCTAGAAGCAATGGGGACAGACACTTTAATCTTGGGCAGAGCCTTCCGGGGCTTTGTATGTCACGACTTTGGTCTTCTTAGGAGATTTTACGGTCGTCAGACGAGAAGACGTCCGAGTACGCTTTGGAGGCTGTCCAGTCGGAGGAGTTGCTTTGCCCCGAATGCTTGCTCGATCCTTCCTCTGTTTGGAGCGCCTCTCTATGCGAGGCAGAGAGTCGAGATCCTCGCCACTGCTCGAGTCCTCGCTCTCCTTGTTTCCTCCTCCGTTAGAGTGCCAGTCGCTGTTGTCACCCCCGCTCACCTCTCCCTCCTGCTCCTGCTCCTTGTTGGGCATCGAGTACATTTCAGTAAAGATCTGCAAAGGATAGAGTCGAGTGGATATTAATCAGTTTCAAGAGCACCACATATCAGAGAAAAATACACTCGGAAGGAAAGAATTGAACCTTGTTGGGTTCAGTGGTGTTGTCGAGTGGAGGAACCCTTCCGGACCCCCTGGGGTTGTCCTTATTCCCAGTGATGCCTTGTAACCATAGCTCCATTGTCTACTCGTTGACTTCCTCCGGGTGGATTCAGGTGTTGTCCTCAAAGCCCGACTACATCCACATTGGATGGTCATGAGCTTGGAGCGGATGAATGCATCGACTCAGAAATGCTACTAACAAATCCATGCCAGTCACGCCATCGCGAACAAGTTGGACCACTCACTTAACCAGCATAGCAACCTCCTCTTTCTTTGCTGGAGTCACTCTCAACGGAGAAGGCTTCTCGACTCGCTCGGTGGAAAACAGAGGAAGACCAGTCGACTGACCTGGGGTCGGTTCATCCTTACGATAGAACCAGGTCGACTGTCACCCCCTGACTGACTCGGGAAGAATCATGGCAGGGAAAGTGCTTTTGTTTCTCATCTGGATCCCTAAACCCCCACACATCTAGATCACGTGTGTCCTCTCATCACTCGGATTGGCCTTTTTAACCGACTCAGAGCGGCAGGTGAAAATGTGTTTGAAGAGGACCCAGTGCGGTCGACAACCCAGAAAGTTCTCGCACATGGACACATAGGCACCGAGGTACGTGATTGTGTTGGGGGAAAAGTGATGAAGTTGGGAACCGAAGAAATTTAGAAAACCCCGGAAGAAAGGATGGGGGGCAAGGAAAAACCACGGTCGACGTGGGTCGCAAGAAGGACGCACTCACCCTCTTGCGGTCGCGGCTCGGTATCGTCCCCCCGAAGCCGCCAAGACTCATGGGTGATCAGCCCTCCATCAACCAGATCCTCCATGTCTTCTTTCAAGACGGTCGACCGGATCCAGTCGCCTTGGATCCAGCCGTGCGACAGAGCGGATCTCGACAATGACCCGCCCCAGCTCATCTTCTTCCCCTTCGCCTTCGCCGTTGCTTTCTTCGCACGCTCCAGAGCGGCGGTCTTGTCCTTCCCCATTGTGGTGGAACGGGCTCGAGCTGGGCGGCGGCGCCAACAGCGGAGGCGGGAGCAATGGGGAGCGGAGGGATGAGGAGGAGAATGGGGCGCACAGTGCGAAGGCATCGGCCTCGGCGCCTTATATGGCCCCGCTCCCCGGGTGGTTGACCGATGGACCCAGGCGATCCTGTCAAATCCCACAATAGGTGCGCGTGCAGTACATGGTGAAAAAGGTGGCGCGGGAATCAAGGCACCCCTACCTAATCTGCTCCGATTACCACCGCCCTCTCCGCCCCGCGCACTTCCCCAAATTTCGAATCCCGCCAGATCCAGATACGGCAGGGCAGTATATCATACCGAAGAATTTATGCAACACTAGCAGTCGAAACTCATCAGCAGAAATTTCACTCGACAATCTCTGAATTGCTCAAGGCGATTGAAAACGAGGTCGAAGTTGTTCCATGGTTCACCAATCCAGTAGTATGCTTCAGCAGCATAAAGGTTGGGTCAGAACCGTCATCAACTCTATTTTCCACTCGAACCCAGAACCATTCGGGGGCTAATGACGATGCCGTGCACCTAGGGTAGGGCAATAGACCTTATCTAAACACCCCCCCAAGGACACTGCCCTACAGTCAAAGATAATCAAAGGATAGCAGATTCTACAGACTGGAGTCACCTCAACACATGAACACTCGACCAACATCTCCACTCGGATATCCCAATTCCATTCGACTAGTACATCATCACTCGACCGTACAGGAACCACTCGGAGTATGAAGGCCTAAAGTCACTCCAGATAGCAATGGTCGGGCATTCACTCCGCAGCATTAATGATCAGTTATATGACTTAATTACTGGCGTTACCAGTAATGCCTCATCTTTATGTACATTGAACCCTATGTAAAGTGGGATGCCTGGGGTCCTGGCGCACTCTATATAAGCCACCCCTCCTCTGGCACAAGGGTTCGCACCCCCTGTAACTTCACGCATGATCCAATCGACCGAGCCTCCGGGCACCGAGACGTAGGGCTTTTACTTCCACCGCGAAGGGCCTGAACTCGTACATATTGCATGCACAATCTCACCCTAGCTAGGATCTTGCCTCTACATCCCTACCCCCTACTTTACTGTCAGACTTAGAACCACGACATTTGGTTAACCGTTGGGGCATCAAATCACCTCCAAATGGAATGAAATTTGACAGGCGGTCTACCAGTGATGTACCAAGGCCACTCGACAAATCTCGTCCCATTCCGAGAACGTTTTTCTCCCGCTCACGGAACTAGATCTGGAAGGTGCAATGGGTGCATGTGAGAGTGACGGATGCCGAAACGGACAATAGAGAAAGTGATCGGATGTAAGTTTTGAAAGCCTGAGGATGAAATGCACATGATGACATGGCAATGTGCAACACGCAAGCGGATGATATGGCAATGACGGCGAATAACTGAAAGACACATGGCACATTGGCCTCGGGGCGTTACATTTCCTTACCGTGTTTTCTAGCAACAAAGTCTCTTTTATCATACCTTTTATTTTTAGTTTTTGGGTTATCAAGATCGAGTGGTGGTTCCATCTCAACATCATTTTCTGGTTCATTATAATTTGTTTGAGTATTTTCATGAACCTCATCATTATATTTTTCATTATCAGAAGGTGAGTGTTCATTACCAGACTGAGTTTCAGCATCAGAAATAGAAATTCCGTTATCATTATCAGGAGGTTTTTCTACTTTAGGTTCTCTAGAGACATGCAAAATCCTATCATTTTGCTTCTTCTTTTTCTTTTTAGAAGGACTAGGTGCAGTGGTGTTGTTCTTTTGTGAATCTTGTTCAATTATTTTTGGGTGTCCCTCAGGATAAAGTGGTTCCTGAGTCATTTTACCTCCTCTAGTTGCTACTCTAACAGCAAAGTCATGTATGTTATTGTTCATTTCATCTAGCAACTGTCTTTGAGATTTAGCAACTTGTTCTAACTACGTTTGAACCATAGAACATGTTTTCCAACACGTCTAACATCATTTGAGATTCTAAATAATAAGTCACTCAAGCGAGCAATCATATCAGAGTTGTAATTAAATTGTTTCATAACATTTTCATTGAAGTGATCTTGTTTTCTAATATAGTTTTCAAACTCATACAGGCATTAACTAGGGTGCATATTGTGAGGATTGTCATTATCATTAAACTTCATTAGAGAATTTACCTCTACCACCTTAGGCAGTGGTGGTGTATCAAGCCCATGTATTTCTTCAATAGGAGGTAAATTTTTAACATCCTCAGCATTAATACCTTTTTCCTTCATAGATTTCTTTGCCTCTTGCATATCTTCAGGACTGAGATATAATATACCCCTCTTCTTCGGAGTGGGTTTACGCGGTGGTTCAGGAAGAGTCCAATCATCATGTTTTTTAATATGTTATTCAATAATTCTTCAGCTTTCCCAACAGTTCGTTCCCTCAAAACACAACTAGTACAACTATCCAGGAAATCCCTAGAAGCATCAATTAGTCCATTATAGAAGATATCAAGTATTTTATTTTTCTTAAGAGGATGATCAGGCAAAGCCTCCCCCAAGCTTGTGGGAGACTCTCTTCTTTAATTTTCACAAAGTTAAATATTTCCTACAAGGCAGCTTGTTTCTTATGAGCAGGGAAATATTTTTCAGAGAAGTAATAAATCATATCCTGGGGACTACGCACACAACCAGGACCAAGAGTATTGTAAAAATCTTTAGCATCACCCTTTAATGAGAACGGAAATAATTTGAGAATAAAGTAATAACGAGTTTTCTCATCATGAGTAAAAAGGGTGGCTATGTCATTCAACTTAGTAAGATGTGCCACAACAGTTTCAGCTTCATAAGCATGGAAGGATCAGATTCAACCAAAGTAATTAACTCTGGGTCGACTGAGAATTCATAATACTTAGCATCAATAAATATAGGTGAAGTAGCAAACTGAGGATCATATTGCATTCTAGCATTTAGATATTTTTCTTTATACTTGCATAATAATTTCTCTAGATCATGTATATCTTTACAAGCAAGAATATCTCTGGTTGTCTCTTCATTCATAACATAGCCTTTCGGTACCTTAGGCAATTCCTATCTAGGAGGGCTAGTTCTTGTAGGTGTTTCAAGATTCAGTTTCAAGCTCATCATCAGATTCAACAACATCATGTTGAATTACTCTAGCAATTTGTTCATCAAGAAAATCACCAGGTGGAACATCATTATCATCAAGCAAGGTACTAGCTTCATCATAAGTATCATTCATAGCAGAAGTAGCATCATCAATAACTTGCGACATATCAGGATTAATAGCATGTGGTGGTGTTGCATGTTTACTTATAACAGAAGGTGAATCTAAAGCAGAACTGGATGGTAGTGCCTTACCTCCCCTCGTCTTAGAGGGATAAATCTTGGTCTTAGAATCCTTCAGATTCTTCATAGTGATAAATTCATAATAATCCCAAGTGACTCAACAAATATAGCTATGCTCCCCGGCAACGGCGCCAAAAAAAGGTCTTGATAACCCACAAGTATAGGGGACTGCAACCGTTTTTTAGGTTAGAGTATTCAACCCAAATTTATAGATTCGAAGGGGAGCCAAAAAATATTTGCAAGTATTAGCAGCTGAGTTGTGAATTCAACCACACATAGAGATTAATTATCTGCAGCAATGTGATCAGTAGCAAAGTAATATGATAGTTTTGATAGTAGTGACAGCAGCAATAGTAATGGTAACAGTGACAGTAGAATTTTTTTAGCAAGTGCAACAGTAATGATAGCAGTAGTAACTTAGCAGATACAATATAAGATAAATTCGTAGGCATTGTACCGGTGACTTGTTGGATGATATTCATCATGAGATAGTTATAACCTAGGGCGATATGGCACTAGATCCAGTTCATCAATATAATGTAGGCATGTATTCCGTAAATAGTCATACGTGCTTATGGAAAGAACTTGCATGACATCTTTTGTCCTACCTTCCCGTGGCAACGGGGTCCAATTGGAAACTAAGGTATATTAAGGCCTCCTTTTAATAGAGAACCAGAACAAAGTATTAGCACACAGTGAATACATGAACTCCTCAAACTACAGTCATCACCGGGAATGGTCCCGACTACTGTCACTCCGGGGTTGCCGGATCCTAACACATAGTAGGTGACTATAACTTGCAAGATCAGATCTAGAACATGGATATAATGATGATAACATAAATGGTTTAGATATGAAATCATGGCACCTGGGCCCAAAGTGATAAGCATTAAGAATGGCAAAGTCATAGCAACATTGATCTTAGAACATAGTGGATACTAGGGATTAGGCCCTAACAAAACTAACTCGATTACATGATGAATCTCATCCAACTCCTCACCGACCAGCGAGCCTACGAAGGAATTACTTACTCCCAGTGGGGAGCAACATGGAATTGGCGATGGAGAAGGGTTGGGGATGACGAAGAACGAAGATCCCCCTCTCTAGAGCCCCAAATAGACTCCAGATCTAGCCTCCTGATGAAGAACAGGAGTTGGCAGCTGCTCCGTCTCCTGAATCATGATAATTCTTTCTCCCTGATTTTTTCTCCGAATATGTGATTTCATACTATCAGGATTGAGGTCTGCAGGGCGAACAGGTGAGGACAACCCACCTGGGCGTGCTCGAAGGGGGCGCACCTTGGTGGGTTGTGCCCAACCAGGTGCCCCCTCCAGTGGATCTTGGCTCCGGAAATTCTCTTTATTGATATAAAAAATCCTTTCAAAGTTTCGTTCCATTCTGAGATCTTTTATTTCTACACAAAAACAACACCATGGTAGTTCTGTTGAAAACAGCGTCAGTCCAGGGTTAGTTTCATTCAAATCATGCAAATTAGAGTCCAAAACAAGAGGAAAAGCACTAGGAAAAGTAGATACGATGGAGACGTATCAATTTCCTTTCACGGTGAAGGCAAAAATCATGATCTCGCCATTTTCTAAATTACTTGAAAATGGCATGTATATCATTTGTGTAAGTTCAAGTCCTCAATCGGAGAAAGTTAAAAAAATATTATGAGAAGGTTTGTACAAAAGGAATATCATTTGTGTAACACTGACGAATGGATGAGAAAATTACAAACGAAAATACGTCACAGAAGTTCAACGTGAAAATGGCAGGAAGTTCAACTACTACACTGAATGAATTTCAGATGAAAAACTTTTAAAGCCATCGCGAGTATGTAAAAATGATCAACACGGGAAAGTTGCGTGTTTATAGAAGCTTTCCATTGGTATATCACTTGCTCCACTCTAGTGGGTGCATGGAGAGCTACGAGCAAAAAAAGCACGTGAAAACAGAGTGAATTTCAAGTAAATATGCTAAGAACTTCAAATTCTTCACGCGGTGCATTTTCGAAGAATCTGTTCCACGATAAAGTCAGAACGCATGATCTCGCTGTTTTCAAAATTACTTGAAAACGGCTAGGAATCAGAAAAACCATCTACATGAAAAAGTTTCGCACTTTCTGTCGCCTTTCAATGGTATAATATTTGCCGCATTTCGATAAAGTTTGTAGAAATAATGGCCAAAAACATTTTTATCCATTTCAATGCCATATCATTTGCTGCATTTAGGCGTACGTTAAAAAATTAGCTCGAAAATATGAACTCGGTGGAACTTGTACAGTTTTCTAAATTACTTTCCAATGCCATATTATTTGCCTTATTCCGATAATCGATTGAGAAATGCGATCAAAAATATGATTCACGTTTTTTGTATGAAGAAAAAATGGTTTTCAAAACTGCTCTTAAACCGCGGAAGTTTTACCCAGAATTTAATTTGGGTCATGATACTCGTGTCCATAGCTTTCCAATGGTATATCGCAAGCCCCATCTGGGCAATGTTTCCAGAAGTTCAACCTAGCATTGGGGGAAGTTCAGGTCGAACAACTCAGGCAGTAAAATTGCAACAGAGGCATGTTTCATCACGACCCAAGAGTAAATCCACCAATGAGCAAGATTCCTATTTAAAACGGGCATTTAGTTTCTAAAACCGTTTGCATATTACATTTACATCACACAGAACACGCTGACCAGAAAAATTCACGCGGGGAGACACGGTTGCGAAAATAGCCCGAAGGTCGGGTTCCAACAGAGGGAAGTTCAGGTTGTGTAACTCAGGAAGTTCAGGTTGTGATCAGAATAATATTCTAATCCCGTGATCAGAATAGTGTTCAGGTTGTGATCAGAATAGTGTTAGCGGAATAACTATTCTGCTAATATATATATAGCTGGTCTATTCTGCTAATATTAGCAGAATAGTTATTCTGCTAACACTTCTGAACTGCACGTTCAACGGAAGTGCATGTCATAATGAGGTGTGTAATACACCTTTGAAAAGGTATATATTAGGTGCAACTTCTCCACGTAGAAATTTTTTCGAGATTCCTCATGGTTTAAGAACAGTTTCAAAAACGGTGCGGCGCATGAATTGCAGCGAGCGTTTTTTCGCATTTCTTTCTAAACCGCTCGTAGAAACGAAGCAAATGATACACCGTTGGAAAGATATCATCGAGGCGCATCTTTTTCATACCTACTACTTTCTCAAATTCGTTATGGTTTAAGAGAAGTTTCAAATTTACTAAATCGAGGAATTGTGTTTTTCAAAAACAATGAATTTTTTGGTACTGTTTTCGCTCCAGTTTTTTAACCATTGGTCGAAACGCGATGTGTGATACGCCATTGGGAAGCTACGGACGAGGCGTAACTTTGATATGTACAAATGTTTTTGAAATTCCTTACGGTTTTAACTTAATTTTAGAAGTCATGCAGTGGACGACGAGCGCCAGCGGCGGTTTTTTGGTGAACTTTTTACAAATCGCTGATCGGAATGATCCAAACGATACGCCATTAGAAAGATATCATCGAGACGCAACTTCTTCATGTACATCGCTCTCTTTAATTCCTTACGGTTTAAAAGCAATTTTAAAACTACTGAAACGCGGACACTCTATTTTTCGTGACACCAAAATCGACGAGCAAACTGCATCAGACAGAAAAACACACTGCTTCAGACTCAAAACTGCACTGCATCAGACAGTCAAGCGAACTTCAGGTGTTCGTTTTTTGTGAGACGTAATAATTCCCACACGAAGAAGTGGAATGCGGTTCATATCGAGGCGTAAATGAACCTCACAGGCGAGGGCAACCACACTGCAATGTCATCAGAGGGGGCTGCATGGATTCTTTGTTACTCTTTCTTTCTAAAACTACTTTTTTATCAACGAGTATGTACAGCAAAGACATGGTGAGTGGACTACAGGGAAGAATATGTAGACACGAGCGAACTACACTAGATTTCTTTAACAACAATAAAACTCCAACAAAACAATGAAACTGAATTTAGAAAATATCACACTGAACCACTTGCCGGTACCAGCCGGACTGCATCATTGTGCACCATTTTTCTATAAAAAATATTACAAAGCGAGTTGCACCATTTGAGAGCATGAGTTTAGCAAGCGAGCTGCAATAGGTTTTGTTTTTTTCATTTTTGTTGTATAGTGAACTGCAGGGGAGAGTAACGGGTCCAAGGGATGAGAAAAATGAATTGTACAATGTTTTTTACCAGCATTTTTTATCTCTACATTCTTTTTTAAAGAACTGCATCCACTACCAATGCGTATAGTAGGATATCTCAAGTGAACGACATAACATCGCGAGACTGAAACATACACCAAGATGAAATAATTTAAAGAAATGACGCCGGGCACCCTAGTGCAGTGCACTTCTCTCCCGCCATCGGGGAACCACAATGAGTTATGGAGAGAGCTATTTCTCGAGGCTCGTTGCCAAACTGCAGCAGCAGTGATGAGCTCCAACATTAGCTTTTCTGGGATGGTAATGCAATCTCATGTCATAATCCTTGATGAGCTCCAACCATCTCCTCTGTCTGAGGTTCAACTCCTTCTACGTGAAAATGTACTTCAAACTCTTGTGATCCGTGTACACCTCACAATGATTTCCAATGAGGAAATGTCTCCACGTCTTCAATGCATGCACTATGGATGCTAACTCCAAATCATGCGTGGCATAATTCAACTCATGAGGCTTCAGTTGTCGTGAAGCATACGAAACAACTCTCCCTTCCTGCATAAGCACTGCTCCAAGTCCTCAACGTGAAGCGTCGCAATACACCTCATAATCCTTGGTCTGATCTGGCAAAATCAATACTGGCGAGGTAACCAAACATTTCTTCAACTCCTGGAAACTAGCCTCACACTCCTCAGTCCATTTGAACTTTGTATCCTTCTTCAACAACTCCGTCATAGGCTTCACAATCTTTGAGAAATTCTCAATGAATCTCCGGTACTATCCTGCGAGTCCAAGAAAACTCCGGATCTCTCCAACTGTTGTTGGTGATTCCCATTCGGTTACGGTCTCAACCTTAGTGGGGTCAACTGCTATACCTTCTCCGGATATAACGTGTCCGAGGAATCCAACTTCCCTCAACCAAAACTCGCATTTGCTGAATTTGGCGTATAACTGATATTCCCTTAGTTTCTCCAAAACCAAACGCAAATGTTCCTTATGCTCTTCTTCATTCTTTGAATAAACCAGAATGTCATCAATGAACACTACGACGAACTTATCCAAAAACTCCATAAACACTTTGTTCATCAGGTTCATAAAATAGGCAGGTGCCTTAGTCAATCCAAATGACATAACGGTATACTCATACGGTCCATATCTTGTGGTGAATGCTGTCTTAGGTATGTCCTGCTCTCGAATCTTCAATTGATGGTACCCTAATCGCAAATCGATCTTGGAAAACACTTTAGCTCCTTGCAACCGATCAAACAGATCGTTGATCATTGGCAGTGGGTACTTACTTGTTCTTGATGGTTACTTCATTCAATCCCCGATAATCTACAACCATCCTTAATGATCCATCCTTCTTTTCCACTAGAAGTACGGGTGATCCCCAAGGCGAAGAACTTGGGCGAATGTAACCTTTATCCAATAACTCCTTAATCTGATTCTTAATTTCCACCAAATCCTTTGCTGGCATCCGGTACGGTCGCTTCGATATTGGGCCTGTACCTGGCAATAACTCAATCAAAAACTCAATGTCTCTATCCGGTGGCATGCCTGGTAATTCCTCAGGAAATACATCAGGAAAATCCTTTACCACTGGTACTTCCTCCTGCACAACTCCTGATAAGGAATTACTTGTGTCCTGTTTGGCACATGCCGGGATACATACTTGATCCTTCTTCCTTCTGGTGTGGTAAGCAAAATTGACTTACTAGCACACTCAATATTCCCTTTATACTTTGATAACCAATCCATGCCTAATATCACATCCAATCCTTGAGATTCCAATACTATTAGGTCTGAGGGAAAAACATAGTTACCAATCCTTAATGGTAACCGATCACACCATCGTCTGGCCAGAAACTCCGCTCCTGGTGAGCTTACTAACATGGGTGACCTAAGGGCTTGGGTTGGCAGGTTATATTTATCCACAAATCCCCTTGATATGTATGAATGCGATGCACCAGTATCAAAAAGAACGAGTGCGGTAAATGACTTAACCAGACTTACCGATTACTGCATCAGGCTGATCTTCAACCTCCTCCACATTAATGTGGTTCACCTGTCCCCTATTGAAAGGGTTCGGCTTCTTCCCAGAGCTTCCATTGCCATTTCCATTCTGGCCTTCGGGACATTCATTGGCATAATGTCCGGTCTTGGAACACTTATAGCAAGTGACGTGGCTCAATCCTTCTTGGCTGGGGTGGATGGGGTGGTCCGGTTCTGGCCGTTGCTTCCTCCATTCCCATTACCATTCTTGTGGCCATTATGGTTGTGCGAGCTACCTCCTCCATGGGTGTGCTGAAACTGAAATCCCGGTTTAGGGGCAAAACGGGGCTTCTGCTGGGCTCCAGAGTTATACTTCCCCTGTCCATACTTCCTCTTACGGTTCTCAATCTGCTGTTGCTTCCCTTCAATCATGATGGCACGATCTACCAACTCCTGGTAGTTGTTGAAACTCGCTACCATCAACTGCATGCTTAGCTCATCATTCAATCCTTCCAGAAACTTCTCCTGCTTAGCTGCATCCGTAGCAACGTCATCTGGGGCATAACGTGCTAACTACTTGCTGAAATCGTCAACGTACTGGCCAACTGTCCTTCCTCCTTGGCGTAAGTTGCGAAACTCACGCTTCTTTATGGCCATAGCTCCTGCTGAAACATGGGCAGTGCGGAAAGCTTGCTGAAACTGATCCCATGTGACAGTGTCAACTGGGTAAGTGGCTGTGAAATTCTCCCACCATGCTGCCGCGGGTCCGTCAAGCTGGTGTGCGGCAAACTTCACTTTCTCACCATCCGTGCATCCTGCAGTGGTCAGCTCCCTTCCTATCTTGCGGAGCCAATCGTCTGCTACTATTGGCTCGGTGCTACTGGAAAACACCGGCGGATTTAGCCTAAGGAAACGGGCTAAATGGTCAACAGGTGGTGGTGGTGGGTTGTTGTTGTTCTGCTAGTTCTGGACTAACATCTGCATCAATTGATTTTGCTTCTGGATCAACTGAGTGAGCTCCGGTGGAAATCCATTGTCACGTCTCGGAGGCATCTGAGGGTTTTGAAAAGACGAGAATTGAGAATAGAGTGAGGTCTAAAGGGAAAACACTACCCATATGCACATGAGGCAAAAGCACACAATTCACTTCAATCAATCAAACAAGGGCTTACAATCGGTCTAAAACTATCGCAAAAGTGCTCGACTATAATGTTTACATGGGGGAATACTACTACTATTTGGTGGTCATCTAGAAATTTGAACCGGTGGAAGACTACATGATATCTGCTCCAGCTTCGTCTACAAAGTCGAGTTCACTTGGATCCGAATCGGTGTCGTCGACGATGATGTAGTTGTCCGGACATGCGACGTACTCGTCGTCCTCCTGGGATGCTAACTTCCTCTTGAGTTCTTCAATCTCCTGCTTAAGATCTCAATTGTGTCTTGCTAGAGCTACCATCTCGTCCATGTAGTCCTTGCGTGTAGACTTCAGTTCTCCTTCTAGCTCGATGATCCTTGCCTTCGCATTCTTCAACTCTATCATGTCATTGCACATCTGGTTCTCGTGGCGTCGAATGTGCTGGTTTAACTCCTGGATGAAAGATGCAATGGATCTATCCTTCTTGGTGCTGACTAACTCCCATTGTTCATCTTGGCGTCCGCAAATCTGGTAGATAGTGTCCTTGAGGTCTTCTTGGTAAACTTCTCCAATGCGTCCTATGGTGATATGAGCTGCCATGCTCCATCCCAGACTCCAGGTTGGTGCATTGAAAACACTATCTATAGGCTTCATGATTGGCGTGAATGTCCTTCCCGGAATGTGAGCTTGAATCTTCCAGCGCTCCTCTTCAGGCAGAGTGGCGTTGAAGGTTCCTGTGGAGCTTGGTAATCCAATGTCCAGGTAGTTGGTGACTTCCTTCAGGTGAAATCCAAATGGTGTGCCTTCATCCGGTTGAGCGTACTTAATCTTCACGTTCGTCATCCTAAAAGAGTAGGAAAGATGAGGAGTTAGAAAATGAGAAGAGAATGGTGATCTATGGCTTTAACTTAGTGGTCGTGTCCTACAGTCAGCGTGGGCTCTGATACCATCTCTGTGGCGACCCGACCCGAATGGATCAAGCCTACTGTGCTCTGGTGTCATCCCTGGATCAGCAATGCTAACACCACACAGTACAGCGAAGGATTTATAGCAGAGTGGCAATCACACACTTATTACATCGTTGTCTCAAAGAGAACTTATTACAATAAAAATGGCTTAAGGCCATCTAATGTCGATAACAGCGGAAGACTTGGAAGATAAATGGGTCCATCAACTCCAGCGGCATCACTGAGTATAGAACCACGACCTAATAACACCTTAATCATCGTCTGAAAAGTCTGCAACATGAGAAGTTGCAGCCCGAAAACGGGTCAGCACATGGAATATGCTGGCAATGTAACACATAGAGAGTAATGGAATGAAACAACTATACTATATGCATATATGGCTGGTGGAAAGCTCTATGGTAACAGTTTTGCGTAAAGCCAGTTTTTCCCTACTGCAAAGGAATAAATTTATTTAACTATCATGGTGGTTGTGAAACATTGAGAATGGTTGACAGCATTCTCAATCCCAATTAAAAATAATTAAAACCCAACAACATTAATTAGAAGTAACATGTTGAGATTCACATGATATTCAAGTACTAGATACTCAAGATGTCCATAACCAGGGACACGGCTAATCATGATTAGTTTGTACACTCTGCAGAGGTTTGCGCACTTTTCCCCACAAGACTCGATCGCCTCCGTTGGATTTCTCGCACTACATGGTGTTTGAGAAACGGATGACCGAGACATAGTCTTTCAGAAGCGCTAGCACCTTACGATGGAGTAGACTGTACCACCTACATCCCCTACATCTGCTAGTCTACCCCTATAAGAGTTCGCACGACTTAGTCAACTATGCCAGAGCCCATAATGGCTTGTGGCTGCACACGTAAGTATTTAGCATGAAAGATCTTATGATCCCTTTGAGCCTGGGTGGCGGTCCAAAAAAAACAGGCAAGTCCTGATAGACATCAGGTGCCTCAATCCACCCAGATGTGTGTTTAAGTTGCCACCTTAGATAAACCATTTAAATTATCAACTCACATCTGTCATGGATATCACTCACCCAATCCACGTCTACTAGCATAGCATGGCATAATAAGCAAATGTAGAAGTAACTCCGAAAGGTTTCATAATAATACAGGTAATAGGTACTACCTCATCTACTTCCCATCCCACAATTTAGTTAGATCCTAATCATTCAATGTGAGAGGATTGATCTAATGCAATAAAACATGGGTCGTAGAAAAGGTATGATCAAAGTGTTACTTGCCTTGCTGATGATCCGCGAGACCTAGGGAATCGAAGTAACAAGCGGCGCAATCCGGGTGATCTATCGCAGACAAACAACAAGCATACAATAAGTACTCATCTAATGCATAGGTAAAACTCGAACAAGAGAACGAACCAGGTAGTTCAACTTAAGAACTCCGGTTGCAAAGAAAGAACGAACCGAACAAAGAAACAGAAAACAAACGGCGGAAGAAACAACTCGGTTCTAGCAAGTTGAAACTAGGTCAAATTTTACCAGGGAAAAAGTTGTTTAAGTTGATTAGACGGGACGGCGGTTTCGAAACGAAACTCCAGGCGCTTGAATCACCTGATTCCGATAAACGAGCGAGAAGATAAACTAGAACGAAGATCGGATCTGAGATCACGATCGCGGAATAAATCCGACGAAAGGAAAACGAAGAACGGTTAAACGAACGGACGTTCGTTAACCTAGAAGAATCCAGTGATCACGTTCGTTAGGACGAACGGTCCGGCGAACGGTCCCAAGGCAACTAAATCTGAAAAGAAAACTAATCCGATCTAGGGTTTTGGAGAAGAAAACCGAAACGAAAAACTGATCTAGAAAATGAATCGGAAGAGAAGAAAAGAATCGGAACAATTAGAAGAAAACGATCCGAGGAAAAGAGACGCGGGGCAACCTCGGCGAACGGGGCTCCGGTGGCGGCGTAGGGCGGCGGCGGCGGCACTAGGGCGGCGGTGGCGCTAGGGCAAGGGCGCGGGGTGGGGCGCGGCTTGGGGCTTGGGGTTTGATTTGATGATTTAGAGGGGGGGTGTTGGGGTATTTATATTGGGGAGGGGAGGAGAAAACTTGGGGTAGGGGACAAGAAATAGAATAGGAAAAAGAGTCCTAGAAGAAAAAGGAAAACGGAACAAAGGAAAGGGGAGGGGGCTACCCTAGAATCCTAAAAGGATTCGGTAGAGCAAGTGGCAGCGGCCTGGCTGCCTGCCTGGCGCACGCGCGCGGCTGGGAGGCTGGGGCGGCCGGCCGGCTGGCTTGGGCCTTGGCTCGGCTGGCCTGTCTCCTTTTTTTTTAAACGGTTCTGCGCGCAGAAAACAAAAGAAAAGAAAACTAGACGAACTCCAAAAATTCTAAAGTAAATTTTCCCCAACTCCTAAAAATGAGCCGAACAAAATGAACTTTACTCCGGACCTAAAATGCAATTTTTGAAAACACGCATTTTTCCCTATCCAATTAAAATGCAAATAAAACTCCAGCAAAACCAAAACTTGATCTATTTATTAAATCTTCGTTTTTCCTCAATTTGGGAAAGTCATATTATTCCCTCTCTCATATATTTTGACACCGGAAAAATTATTGAAGATGAAAAAAATTAATCAAATGATCCTCTTTTCAAATTCGAGAAAACTCTCAAATATGAAAATAACGAAATCTCCAACTCTCTCCGAAGGTCCTTGAGTTGCGTGAAATTTCTGGGATCCACCAAAATGCAAGAAAATATGATATGCATGATGATCTAGTGTATACCATTCCAAATTGAAAATTTGGGATGTTACACACCCGTAGAGATAGAAGACATAGATGCACTAGTGCAGGAGAGTGCTAATGCGACACTACGATCAGAGACCCTTTGCCGAAACTATGTGCGATGCAATAATTGCAAACAGTGGTGTAAAAACCGTCAAAAAGGTGCAAATCGTTTGCGATGATGTATGCATCAAACACGGTTCAGGTTTTAGTTGTGTCTGCGATGAAGGGCATACGGTTAATCCAGTCAAACTGTCTGCGATGAGGCAGAACAACAGAAACGGGCAGCCATAACAATGTGTGTGCGATGCAGGACACACGGTTAATCCATTCTAACTGTTTGCGATGAGGTAGAATAACATAAATGGGCAGCCATATCAATGTGTGTGCGATATACGGCATATGGTTAATTCGAACGAACTATTTTCGATTAGGGAACACAACATAAACGGTTCAACTTAACAAGAAGTGTGTGATATGCAGAATACAGTTCACATGGATAAACTGTTTGCGATGATCCAAAAGAACAAAAACGAGTCATGTAAACAAGATGTGTGTGATACGTGGCAAACAACCGACTCGGATGAACTGTTTGCGATGAGAAATTACAACACAGACGGTCAATACAGTTACTTCGTGTGTGATTTTGTGTGTACAAAAAACTTTGACAAGTGCAAACTAGTTCCTTGCGGTGGCTAGGAGTATCGCACACGATGCATCTATGAGTACTCATGTGCGATGATTAGTATGTTACACATATGTTTCCTTATGTGAACATGTGTGTGAATTTGCAATATGGACAGTTAATATGCAAATGCCTTTTGGACATCGGGCACATTCTTAAACTTAATGAACTATGTACGATACTAATACTTTCCATGAAAATTTATGAACTTGGGTAACAACATTTCAGTAACATATATATAGTGGTTACACTATTCGACAAAAGCAGGATCTTCGTAACACGGTTTTGACAACCATATGGTCCATATCTACATAATTAACATAGTAACAACTATCACATTTTAAGAGGTTAAGGGCCAACAACCATATGGTCCATATCTACATACTTAACATATATAGTAACAGCTAGCACATTTTAAGAGGCTGAGGGCCTACAACCACAACTATCCACTGGAAGCAGCTTGATCACAGGGACTCGGCATCTTGTCAATGAAAAGGAAGAGCCCTCCTGTCCCTTGGTAGAGCAGGAGTAGAATAGTGTCTCCAATTTTCCAATATGGATGCATTGCCATGAGAAGCGAGAACTTGTCAATTTGAATGGTTCCATTTTTGCGGGAATGCAATACTGCAATCACTTTGGCCTTACTAGCAGGCACAAGTGTAATTCGACCACGCCGGGAACAATTTCTGTTGACATGTAGAATAAAAACATTGTAACATATCATTGAAGATATATATAGTTTATGAGCATCAACATTAAAATAACACTTTTTACCAGCGCTTTGTGCACCCAATTGGTCTTGTTCAGTGTGTGCACCATAGGTCTAATTAATCCCATCGAAAATCCATCGTTCATATGTTGTGCTATCTCTGTGAGATTGACATGCTTCAAGTCCTTCCAGTGAAATTTCGTACGCTTTGTAACATACAGATCGTTCACTATGCATCGAACATATATTGCTTAAAAGGTGGAGAAGTATTATTTATTCAGAACATGGTAGAAGAATATATAATGGTCATAAATTGGTAAAAAGAATTTGTTACTGCCTAGGAATGGAGTCAGAATATGATATCACAATTGGTTGCTTAAATAGTGATCACTTGGTTGCTTAAATAGTAATATGACAGCATGGAGAAAGTTGAAAGGACACTAACCTCGATCAGACTTTGATCGGCTGATGACGTTGGGGAAGTAAACATCCATGTTAATTAGACCAGGTTGTGGTGCACGCACACTACAAAAAAAATACACTTCCGTGATGATACGTGTTTGTCACAGTAGGTCGCGTTTTTTGTCATGCATGTACATCCATGATGATTTTATGGCAGAATCAAGATAGTCATACCTGTGCTATCGTAGAAGTGTTCCATGACATTACCAAAATTATCATCACGGAAGTGTCCACATCCATGACGATAAATCACGCGTCACAGAAGTGCTTTCGTCAACGGTGACCGACACATAGCATCCACCGTAATGGAATGCCGTTAAGCTATCGGGTCCAGTTTTGGATCCCATAACCCGTTAACAGCCCCGACCAATGGGGATTTTCCATGTGTAAAATCATCATTGGCTAGAGGAAACATGTGTCGGCTCAACGTTGGGACAGATGTCATCCACTCATTGGACCCAAGGCGCCTATGATACGTCGACACATGGCATGGCCCAACAGGGGCCAATTCCTGTGAAAAGGTCGGCCCGTTTGACTTGGTTAAAAGGTGGCGGGCCGGCCCACAGAAAGCCTGTTAACGGCATGTTCGCATATAGCCCATTTACAGCCCGCTAACCCACTGGCCATTACGGCCTACCGGAACTAGGCCCAGTAGCATCATCTGGGCCGTCCAATATGATTCCAGCCCGTTGTAACTTCCGGCCCATGTATGGCCCATGACGTATTTTGGCCCATATGAGTCCCTTTGTAACTCTTGGCCTATTAACGGCCCGTGGTGAAACCGTCCCGTAATGAAAAGTGTGTCGCTTTATACCCATTAGCGGCCCATTATTCCATTGGGTCGTTCCCAGCCCGTGTTACCTTTCGGCCTTCTCAGGGCCCATTTATTCTTGGGCTCATTTCTAGCATTCGGTTACTTACGGCCTGTTACTGGCCTTTTCTGCTTGTGGGCCAAATTCAGCCCGTCGATACAATCAGCCCGTTTGTGGCCCGTTAATCTGTTGGGACATTTTCATAGCATCATCAAATACGGCCTATTAACGGCCCGTTATGGTCAGCCCATAAAATGTACGATTTCCACTCTAGCCCATTTACGGGCCCTTATATGGCTCGTACAAGGCCCATTGATCCGACGGCCCATAGAAGGCCCATTGATCCGACGGCCCATAGTAGGCCCATTGATCCGACGGCCCATAGAAGGCTCATTGATTCGATGGCCCATAGAAGGACCATGGATCCAACGGCCCATAGAAGGCCCATGGATCCGACTGCCGATAGTAGGCCCATGGATCCGACAGCCCATAGAAGGCCCACGGATCCGACGGCCATAGAAGGCCATAGATCGGCTGTCCCGTAGATGGCCCATGGATCATACGGCCTGTGGAGGGCCATGGTCACTACAATGATTGGGCGAGTTGGCCCCCGTTTGAACGATATAGCATATTTAAAGAATTATCTAACTCTATACTATCACCTCTAAAAAACATACACTATACAATAAAGAAACTAAGGCATAGAAACGTAGAATAATCCTACACTATACAATAAAGAAATTACAGCCGATTATACCCACTGGGCATTATGGTTCGGCACCAGTGATACTAAAGTATACACAAACAACAAATTACATACACTGGGCAAATACAGCTCCTACATCATGGACGCGCATCAACATAACTTAGCATTTGATCTATAATCTCTTCAGAAAATAGGATTTGCCGGATTTAGATAGCACAAATTTTAGTCTGCAAAATCTCCAATTCCTTCATTGTTACCTCAGTGTCTTCTTTCATTTTTTTGACTCCTGCATCTAATACCTGCATGTCCAGTCTCAACTTGTTGATTGTACGTTGAGAATCATGTACACGCTGTCTTGCCACCTCTAGTTGATGCTCGAGAACGTCAGCACATTCCAATTCCAATCCATAATCAGTTGGTAACGGCCATGCCGCACTGTTTGCAGATCTTTGTGTTGATGTCACTTCATCCTGAAATGTTTCGGTAAGTACACATGACTAGGGCAAAAATATAGTTACAACAGTGAAGAGAGCAAGACAGACTATTTTGTACATGGCAAAACAGGACTAACAATAATGTTACACGTCATGAAGCATAAGTAGGTGATATTTTAAAAATTATAAAAAAGGTAGTCTATGCAGCCTGCATACAGATATCACTCTTAGCTCACTAGAGGAGCATGATGTTGGGGCCTAATCCAAAACACATACAAGTTACAAATTTAGACAACACGTTGCGTAGAAGTAAGTAAGCAGTTGGCCATTCTGTAGATCAATTAAAGTCTTAGTTGGCATAACGAATAGCAGAGGGTTTCATACAAACATACTACAACAAGCAAAACTATGCAATCATTAGCCTAGTATAAACTAGATTGTGAGCCTTGTGCAATAATAGTTGGTTAATAGACATCAAAGCTTCAGGCACACTTCGGCATAGTAATTAAATGGTAAGGCCTTTAATTATGTCAACTAATGGTTATACGAGTACCCAACATCAGCCATCATTCTTTGGGCATCTCATTAACTGAGGTCAAATAAAGCAATTGAAAAGAGCAAATTAACTATGCATGAAACAAACAAGGGATTGAACTGTTGAGTTGGATACAGTGACTTACCTTAACAGGTTGAAGAGGCTCAGCGCAGCTCCTACTTCTCTTGCAAGGCTCCTTCCTAACATCTTGTACTTGGAAATCCTCAATCTTATCTTCATTGCACCCCCTCTGCAAGGTGACACAAACCAGTTACTCGTCTCCTTAGAAGATAAATATGCATACTTTCCAGTCTGTGAACACAAAAGGATGAGATTATAACAAAACAACACCACATAATGAAACATGCCGCGTCTCTTGCACTTGCACACAATGAAATGAGCATTTACTATGTCTGCACTATGTAAAAACTAGGCATACCTTCGAACTGGATCTCCCGGTACTCTTGGAGAACCTACTTTAGTGTACAGCCAAACCTTTATGTCACCTATGAGTTAGAAAAGGCCCCACTGTAGCAGCCCTTAGTGTTTAAATCGTTGACAAGCTCTGTTAGAGTGTTAGGTCAAGAATAGCAAGTAATCAAAGCAAACAGTCCTAGTATGGCTGGCTGATGCAAACAAGCAATTGAACAGATGTGTGAGCAAATCTTACATATCAAGAAAAGAAGCAAAGAAGGAGGCTTAAAGACCATCACTTGACTGACCAGATTTAAGGGGCATCTAAACATCATGTGCAACGTATGAACTAACATAAACATTGCATATTCCAGATTCTACAATGGAATGCACATGTATTAGGTTATGCCATGTATGATGATGCCTAAATGTACACTATAGCAGGCAGGAGTGATTCATCATTGCACGCACAACTGAATTGCAGGTTAAGGGCCAGTTCTATTCCGCCTTTTCAGGGCTTATTGTCAAAATAAGCCATAAATGATGTAAAGAAGACATTTTTGAGTTATGGGCTTGGGCTTAACTAATTTTGCTTTGGAGGGGGGTGTTTCGGGTAGAACCTCACTAAAAATGGAAGGGAAGTGGAATAGTGAAATGACTCTGTTGTCTTCCTATATTACACTCAAAATGCAACTGTTGACGCCCGCGTCACACCTCACCCTCAAGTAAAAACAAGCACGCAAGCGTTCATTGCCCTGCCCGCTTGCATCTCCTCTCCCCTTTCCCTCTACCTCGATCCCCTACCTGCAGCACTATGGTTCCTCCAGCGAGCCATCGCCACTGGTCCCATCTTGCCTGGTCCTCGACGATGCTCTATCCAGCTAGGCTACATGGCCGGTGGGTATGGGAAAATCTCCCTAGCTGCTCCTCCCTCTGGCGCCACACCTCATTCTCATGGTCTCCAGCAGGTGATCCACTGTGGTTCGCCCAACGCACTACTCCGGCAGGCGCTGCACAACTACGGTTGATGCCACACTGCGGCAGAAGGCACCTTATTCCCCCTCCCCACCTCCCAGGCCGTGGCCTTGAGGTGCTGTTGAAGGATGAGCTCATCCAACAAGGTGAGGATCTCCTCTGATTTTTTGCCAAATTTTCATTCTGATCCACTATAGGATGCATTGCTATGAGCTGCTTCTGCTGCTACTATATGATGCATTGCTATGAGTTGCTCCTGCTACTGCTATATGATGAATTGCTATGAGCTGCTGCTGCTATATGATGAATTTATATGAGCTACTACTGCTGCTATATGATGAATTGCTATGAGCTGCTGCTGCTATATGATGAGTTGCTATAAGCTGCTCCTGCTGCTGTTGTATGATGAATTGTTATTAGCTGCTCCTGCTGATGCTATATGATGAATTGCTACGAGTTGCTCCTGCTGCTGCTATATGATGAATTTCTATGAGCTGCTCCTACTGCTGCTATATGATGAACTTCTATGAGCTACTCCTGCTACTGTGTAACACCCCGGATACAACTTTCCATATTTGTAACAAGCGGAGAACTTTCCCTGTCCCTCCATGGGGGAACGGGTTTGCCTTGTTCCTTATTTACTAAGGGGACTCGGATTTCCAATTCATCCATTCCTCCGCGGGCTCCTGGGGTTCTACGGCCTCCAACTACACAATCTCACCCCTGCCTCCATCCTACACATCGCCGGCTATGTTGCTCTCCACGAGTTGTTCCTGGGCTGCGAGGATCACTTCGAGCTATGGAAAAGGCTATTTTTCCTTGTCCCTCGCACACAGAGGGAATCACTTTATCAAGTGGGCGGAGACGAAGTATGGCGCATCGCCATTACCGGATATCTGTCCGGTATCCCGAAGAAGCCGTCCGAAGATTGGCCTTCAGAATGGTTTTATATGGAGGACGTTCCCCTTCCGGACCCTGTTCGGCGGGGTCTTCCTGAGTTCAAAGATGCTCCTCTGAAGAAGCGCCGAAGTTGGCGCCCGCGGAGCCCCCAGGTGGAGGACGACAGAGAAGTCCTCTATCTGATGAACCGGATTAAGGCACTACCTCGGTCAGGTTTGACAATAACCGAAGTTATGTCAACTTGCATAATGTGGGGAGTGCAACCACTTCAATATCGTGGGCATCCCTTATGGTGTTTCAACGGGGAGGATGATGCCACCCGCTACGGGCGTAATGGTCCGGGCGATGCTGCCGCATTTGCCAAAATGCTGTCTGAACTGTTCAAGGGAGAGGAGGAGGAGTTCACCCACATCAAGCCACGGGACGGATTCTCCATGTACAATCCTCCAAGCTGAGTAAGCTATATCCTCTTACTTCCATCTTCCCGCATTTTTCATTGTAAGTATTCACCTTGCCAATTTACGGCAGGAACTGCGAAAGGCCGTAATGGAGGTCTGCAGCCCTTCTCCACAACCGGAGGACCCTGACCGGGCCCTCGACTCCGGACTCGAAGAAGATCCGGTTATCTCCGTGGAGCTGATAAACCGGCAGTTCTATCAGTTATGTTGAGATGATGCCATGGTGGCCATTACGGTCGACTATCCCGGACTGCTCCCTGCATCGCACGTAAGAAAAACCGAAAAGTCCCAACTCAAAAAAGTAGGATCCCCTTTTAGACACTTCACCCACCATATTCACATGGCCTTTTTACAGGGAAGGCATTCGAGACGCCCTGCAGCAACGCGCCAACAGGAGGCGCCGAGGCCAGGTAGGCCAAAAAGGAAGGCGGTTAGGACGGAGACGCCGGCGCAAAGGTACAACAAAGCCCGCTCCATGGTTGTCGTCTTTCTCAAAATATAATGACGCCCGTGTTTCTTTAACAGAAAAAACGCTCGCTGGAATGTGTGCGGCGATGTCGTCGATCACGCTTCCACCAGTCGGGCACCAGGACCGGACATGGAGGCAGAAGCAGATATGGGGTAGGCGCCGGATAATCCCCCTGCAGACGATGCGGATAGGTTATCTGCTACAAACTCAGAAGTGGAAAGCGCCATGAATCATAGGCGCCGCCGGGCCATACTCCGTGACGCTTGTTTCTCACCAGAGGCGTTTGATGCCTTTAATTCTAGAGAGGCGTACCTTCGTGCCGCTCAAGATGGTCTAGCCAGAGCCACAGATCAGTATGTAAAGGATGTACGGGTGAGTGAATATGACGATTTGTATGTATCAGTAGCCCCTGAGACTTGAAACAGTTAGCAGAACTGATTTAAGGATCATCTTTATTGTGCAGGTTCTTACATAGAAGAATACTAGGCTGTCCCAGGAGCTGGAGGAATGCAAGACCCAACTGCGGGCCGCCATTGCCGCATTGCAGGAACAGACAAAGCCTCCCGCTGGTAACATTTTAAAGAATGATGGTTACCATATAGTGCGCGGCGTGGCTATAGATCTAACAATAGATTTTGCAGATGAATCCGGAGAAAATCCGGGGGACCAGCATGTTATGCGGCAGCTAGAAGCTGGCAAATGTGTGCTGATTGAGGTTAGGCGGGAGAAAAACAATGTCCAAGACGCCAATATAAGGCTGAACGTGGAACTAAAATACGTTCAGGGCCAGCTTGCAGACTCCGAGAAGGAGAATAAGAGGCTTCGACGCGGCATTTTTAGTAAGTGCTTGAACGAATCCTTTAAAGGTATTCGGCGAAGAAGCCGACTAATAGTGTTATGTCTGTAGGTATGCTGACTGGTCGTCCCATGGAGGAAATGCTCGGGTCTGCGGGTGATCTTCTGTCCGAGCTGTCACATCTGCACAAACAAGTTCGGCAGGTGATACAGGGTGTTGCCCAGGCCTTGTGGTCGTCCGTCTCCCTGCCAGAGGGTGTTGCGGAGCTTGCGGAGAAGCTCAAAGGAGCATGGCGGTGCTTCCGATTATGGAAGATATCAGTCTGCCGATAGGGTGCCAGAGAAGCCTGGGCCGGTGAAGACGCGGTATACCAAAGCAGACCCAAATCACATGGCCGAGGTCGGACCTATGGGGCCTGACGGAAAAGAGATTCCCATTAGCTTAGTTTATAAGCAAGTAGAATTAGCCGCAAAGTATTCCCAACAGGATTGTAAGCTAGACCGCCTGTTGGATGGTATAGAAGAAGAATTTAGTCAGTCTGCATGACTATGTAATTGAAGTGACATGTATAATGCCTTCTAGCTGGATTGTAGATCGTTTGTCGTTGCGGACCTTTTCGCTTCAGCCTCCGGGCCCAATAGTCCGGAGTGTATCTGAATACCCGCTCAGTTATACAAGAACCGGGGTATGCGTGGAGACTAGGCGTAGGGGTCATTAGTGCTTTATCAGACAAGTGCCCAACTAGTTATGTTATATTACATGGGTAGTAAGAAACATCTTCCAGGGAGAATAGTTCCATGAAGGGTTCCTTTTCCTGGGCAAGCATGCCCTAAAGTGCATGTTCAGACTGCGATAGGAAACGCAGGAAAAACATCTGGGGGCAGATATGAAAAATAAAAGTCATCTTTTGTTCACCGACCGAATATTCCCTTAAGAACACTAGCTTTCGGCTTCACCCAGTCTGAGGTAAACATCCGGCTGACCCGGCGGTAACAATCGCAAAGGTGCTCCCCTTATGCCCTAGCCGAATTAACGGGAACGTAGGGCATAAATACAAGAGCCAGGCAACCCAGCTTGGCCAAAACTTAAGTCATATTGATGCATATAATGGTAAAAAAAGGTACATGCGGAAGTATAATACATGTGTTGGGCATGAAGCCCGGATAAATAATTTAAGCTTCTGTGAAAGAAGCCCCCAGGTATGAAGAGTGCGGCTAGCGCATCTATAATGTGCAAACAAGGCACAAGCTGACCCTTGAAGGCCTAGAGAAATAAGAAAAGAAAGAAAGAAAGAAAGGAAAACAAGTCAGATAATGTATTTGTGAGAAATGGACAAAGGGAGGGGACTAACATAGAGTCTAATGCTAGGCGTAGAATCTTCGGAGCCTGGCCGCGTTCCATGGGTTCGGCTCGAGTCGACTAGTCGATGCATCCCGCAGTCGGTACGCTCCACCGGTCAGAACTTGGTTGATAATGAAGGGACCTTCCCATTTGGGCTCGAGCTTGTTCTTTTTCTTATCCGGCAGGCGTAGAACTAGTTCGCCAATGTTATAAGTTTTGGCCGGTACTTCTCTGCTTTGGTATCTGTGAGCCTGTTGCTGATAAAATGCGGAACGGGCTTTGACTACATCGCGCTCCTCCTCCAAGGTGTCCAGACTTTCCTGTTGATCGAGCTCGGCTTCTCTTTCTTTGTACATGCGCACACTAGGTGAGTCATGAATTATGTCACAGGGCAAGACTGCCTCTGTGCCGTACACCATAAAGAAGGGTGTATATCCGATACTATGATTCTGCGTGGTCCGCAGCCCCCAGAGTACGGAGTCGAGCTCCTCTACCCAGTGTGTGTTAGACTCCGTTAAGGAACGCACTAATCTAGGTTTAATGCCGCTCATTATAAGACCATTTGCTCGCTCGACTTGACCGTTGGTTTGTGGGTGATAGACTGAGGCATAATCGAGCTTGATGCCCATTTTGCTGCACCAGAGTTTTACCTCGTCGGCCGTGAAGTTCATGCCATTATCAGTGATGATACTGTGGGGGACGCCATAACGGTGTACAACCCCGGATATGAAATCTATCACCGGTCTGAATTTAGATGTTTTAACTGGTTTGGCCTCTATCCATTTGGTGAATCTATCCACCATGACCAATAAGTATTTTTTCTTGTGGGTTCCCCCTTTAAGGGTTCCAACCATGTCAAGCCCCCAGACCGCAAAGGGCCATGTAATAGGGATTGTTTGGAGGGCGGTGGGTGGCATGTGGCTTTGATTTGCAAAGAGCTGGCAAGCGGCGCAATGTTGGACCAAGTCCTGTGCATCTGCCCGGGCCGTTGGCCAATAGAATCCTGTACGGAAGGCCTTTCTTACGAGAGCCCAGGCTGCAGCGTGATGACCGCCGAGTCCGGCGTGAATTTCTGCCAAAAGATTCTGCCCGTCCTCTTCGGAGATGCACCTGTGAAGGACTCCGGTAGTGCTTTTCTTGTACAATTCTCCCTCATGGACCCTGTAGGCCTTGGATTGCCACACTATGCAGCGTGCCTCATTTTGGTCCTCCGGAAGTTCCTGTCTACGGGGCAATAATGGCGATTATTTTGTGGGCTAAAGGTGTTATTTCGGTGGCGGAGCCTTCGATTGTGTCAGAGAGTTCGGTATCGGGTATTTTGGTCAGGTCCGGACTGCTGTTACTGGTGTCCCCTTCCCATACTACGGATGGCTTGAAAAGCCTTTCCAAAAATATGTTGGGGGGGACCGCTTCGCATTTTTCCCCGATGCGGGCGAGGATATCCGCCGCCTGATTGTTTTCCCGAGCCACATGGTGAAATTCGAGTCCCTCGAACCAAGTTGTCATTTTTAGGACGGCATTTTGATAGGCCGCCATTTTCGGATCCTTGGCGTCAAAATCTCCGTTTATTTGGGATATTGCGAGGTTTGAATCCCCACGCACCTCCAGGCGTTGAATTCCCATGGAGACTGCCATCTGAAGACCATGCAACAGAGCTTCGTATTCGGCTGCATTGTTGGAATCTGTATACAATATTTGCAGTATGTACCGAACGGTGTCTCCGGTTGGGGACGTCAGGACGACGCCAGCCCCTAGACCGGCCAGCATTTTAGAACCGTCGAAGTGCATGATCCAATTGGAGTATGTGCCGTACTCTTTAGGGAGTTCGGCCTCCATCCATTCGATGACGAAGTCGGCCAATACTTGCGATTTAATGGCTCGGCGAGGTTTGTATGTTATGTCGAATGGGAGGAGCTCAATGGCCCATTTGGCAATCCGGCCCGTAGCGTCGCGGTTGTTGATAATATCGTTAAGCGGCACTTCCGAGGCTACTGTAATCGAACACTCTTGAAAGTAGTGTCGTAGTTTCCGCGATGCCATGAATACCGCATATGCTATTTTTTTGGTAATGCGGGTACCATGATTTGCATGGAGTGAGGATAGTGGATACATAGTATACCGTCTTTTGAAGAGGGAATTTGTGTCCATCCGCTTCCTGTTCGACAACGAGCACCACGCTTCCTGTTCGACAGCATTGGTTCGCCGATGTTTGGCGCGGCCAGGACCAGGTTGGTTGCCTGAATGGCCTTTATTTCTTCCAATCTGGCTGTGGCCGCGTCCGTCCACTCGAAGTGTTCAGTGCGTCAAAGGAGGTGATAAAGGGGTAAATCCTTTTCTCCCAAGCGGGAGATAAAGCGGCTTAGAGCCGCCACACATCCAGTTAGCTTCTGAATTTGTTTGAGGTCTGTTGGGGTAGCCAACTGTGACAACACTCGGATTTTGGCCGGATTAGCTTCAATACCTCTACTAGAGACAATGCATCCCAGGAGCTTTCGGGCTGGTATGCCAAAAACGCATTTTTCCGGATTGAGCTTGATGTCATATGTTCGGAAGTTGTCGAATGTGAGCCTCAAGTCGTCTATCAAGGAGTCGACGTGTTTGGTTTTGATGGCCACATCGTCTACGTATGCCTCTACTGTTTTGCCAATTTGTTTCTCTAGGCATGTCTGAATCATGCGCTGATATGTTGCGCTGGCGTTTTTTAGCCCAAAAGGCATTGTGTTGAAACAGAAGGGGCCGTATGGTGTGATGAATGCCGTTGCGGCTTGGTCGGACTCCGCCATCTTGATTTTGTGGTAACCGGAGTATGCGTCGAGGATACACAATGACTCGTGTCCTGCGGTAGCGTCAATGATTTGAACAATGTGTGGGAGGGGGAAAGGATCCTTTGGGCAAGCTTTATTGAGGTCTTTGAAATTGATGCAAAGACGCCAGGATTTGTCCTTCTTTGGTACCATCACCAGGTTTGCTAGCCAGTCTGGATGTTTTATTTCTCCGATGAATCCGGCCTCCAATAACTTGGCTAGTTCTTCTCCCATGGCCTGTCTCTTAGGTTCGGAGAAACGCCGAAGAGCTTTCTTGACCGGCTTGAATCCCTTTAGGATATTGAGGCTATGCTCGGCCAGCCTGCATGGGATTCCTGGCATATCTGAAGGATGCCAGGCGAATATGTCCCAATTCTCGCGCAGGAACTCTCGTAGTGCGGCGTCCACAGCGGGATTTAACTGTGCCCCAATGGATGCTGTTTTGGTAGGGTCCATTGGGTGGACTTGGAATTTTACTATTTCATCCGCTGGTTTAAAAGAGGTGGACTTGGATCTTTTGTCGAGTATCACATCGTCCCTGTCCACTATGGAGCGTAGCGTGGTTAACTCCTCGGCCGAGAGGGCTTCGGATAATGCCTCGAGGGCCAATGCCGCTGTTTTGTTTCCGGCGCGGAGTGCTGTGTCAGGATCACTGGCGAGAGTGATGATTCCGTTGGGCCCGGGCATTTTAAGCTTCATGTACCCATAATGGGGTACGGCTTGGAAGATTGTGAACGCCTCCCGTCCTAAAAGAGCGTGATAGCCACTGCTGAACGGGGCCACTTGGAATGTAATTTCTTCAGACCTCTAATTGTCCGGCGTGCCGAATACCACATCTAGTGTTATTTTCCCAGCACAGCGTGCTTCCCGACTGGGGATAATTCCTCTAAAGGTTGTGCTACTTTGCTCGATGCGGTTCCAGTCTATTTCCATCTTTTGAAGGGTTTCCTCATAGATGAGGGTTAGTCCGCTGCCGTCGTCCATGAGTACTTTGTTGAGTCGAAAGCCATCCACGATTGGACTGAGGACCAGTGCAGCTGGTGCTCGGGCTGTTCGGAATTTGGGTTCATCACTTGCATTGAAGGTAATAGTCGTGTCACTCCATGGATTTGTTGCTGCTACGTGGCAGATTTCGGCCATGCTGCGGAGTGTTCTCTTGCGCCTATTATTTGACGCAAAGGTCTTGGACACTGTTAACACCGTCTTGATATCCACTGGATGGTGCTCTGTGGTATGTGGGATAAGAAGATCCTCACCACTTTTGGCCACCTGCCGGAGTAACCAACATGCTCTAAGGCTTTGAATTGGTATTATATCCATCCTGCTATGAATTTTGCAGGGTCCATTGAGCCATCCCTCCAGTACAGTTCCTTGCCCTGTAGAGGGCTTTTGCTTTTTGGTAGTTAACCCGGGTGTATTGTGATAATGCACCCTTTTATTTCGGACTGGGTTTGTGTTCAGGGCCGGATTATCCCAAAAGTTTCTTTCGGTTTTCTAGGCACTTTCCATCGCACAGTCCTTTCGTACTATGGACGCCAAGTCAGCGAAGCATGTTATCTCACGGTGATTTACGGCGTTAAGGATTCCCTTGTCCGTGCAATTATTGCAGAAAATTAAGATTGCGTCTTCCTCGCGACAGTCCTTAACCTTGTTCATCGCAAGGAGGAATCTGGCCCAGTAATGATGTACTGTTTCCTGGGGCTCTTGCCTGATATGGGAAAGGTCGCTTGTGTTTGGGTGGGTGGGTGGAATTGAATCCAAACCCCTACCCGATCTGGGATCCAGGGGCCGAGGAGTAATTTTGGAAGTTCCGATTTCGGGATGTTACCCGCTAATCCTGGTCCGTTGTCTGACTCTAAGTTCAGGGATTGGATGTTGTCCTCCCGCGAACGGGCGTCCGGCTCGGAGAGCTCGGAAATCCGGACATAGTTGGTCCTCAGGATAGAGGAAAGGTCGCCGCATTGTTCCTCCACCATTGCAATATGATGGGTGACCTATGGAGAGTTAATCTCCCTTTGATCGGGTTTAAGCCCAATCCGATCATAGTCCGTAGCGACTCCCAAGGCGGCGATGCGATCCAAGAGCTCGTTTAAGGAGGAGAGCTCCATTGGATCCATCTGTTCGGCGAGTGCCGATTTGACGTGGAGGCTGTTTTCGATGACCCAAGAATTCATCGTCGGCACGGCGGCCGAACAGGCAGTCAGGATGAACCCGCCTAGCCGGAGAGTTTGGCCGACAGCCAAAGCTCCCCCAACAGTAGTACCGTCTTTAAAGACGAGACGAGACATCCTTCCTTCTAGCAACGGCACAGAGGAACTCTCAATTAAAGCACCAATGTCGGTGTCAAAACCGGCGGATCTCGGGTAGGGGGTCCCGAACTGTGCATCTAAGGCGGATGGTAACAGGAGGCAGGGGGCACAATGTTTTACCCATGTTCGGGCCCTCTTGATGGAGGTAAAACCCTACGTCCTGCTTGATTAATATTGATGATATGGGTAGTATAAGAGTAGATCTACCACAAGATCGGAGAGGCTAAACCCTAGAAGCTTGCCTATGGTATGATTGTATGTTGTCCTACGGACTAAAACCCTCCGGTTTATATAGACACCGGACGGGCTAGGGTTACACAAGGTCGGTTACAAAGGAGGAGATATACATATCCGTATTGCCTAGCTTGCCTTCCACGCCAAGTAGAATCCCATCCGGACACGAGACGAAGTCTTCAATATTGTATCTTCATAGTCTAACAGTCCTGCTCTTGTGTGATTTAGCCATAGCTCAGTGTTCATGTTTTGTCAAGCATCTTGAGAACATCAATTCCATATGCTTTGTTGCTATGTTGGGGTGCAGTAACTTAGTTTCTTGTTGCATTCTAGATGGCATCGTGTTGTTAATCGCAGAATTGTGCCATTCTTGTTTTGCTTGCCATTTGCAAACCGTGCATCCGTTTCCGGTGATCTTTATATCGATTTCACCCGAAATCATATAATCTTTCTAGAGGCACACTTGGTTTGCCAAGTTGATGCCTTTATCATTATTTCCCCTCAGGAGCACGCATATGCATTGCATATCATGCCATGTTTTGCATCATGTTGCTTGTGCATGGCACCGTGATTGATTGTTGGTCCTTTGCTTGTGTTCTTGCTTTGGGTAGAGCCGGGATACGAGTGCGTGATCGAGGAATCTGTTGAGTACGCTAACGAGGATCAAGCTTTCGACAACTTTGAGAAGTTTGCAGGCAAGTTGACCATACCCTCGAAATCACTTCTATCTTTGCTTTGCTAGTTGTTCTGTCTATTGCTATGTTGCACTACCTACCACTTGCTATATCATGCCTCCCATATTGCCATGCCAAGCCCCTAACCCACCTTCCTAGCAAACCGTTGTTTGGCTATGTTACCGCTTTTGCTCATCCCCTCTTATAGCGTTGCTAGTTGCAGGTGAAGATGAAGTTTGTTCCATGTTGGAACATGGATATTGTTGGGATATCATTATTATATCTTATTTACTTTAATGCACCTATATACTTGGTAAAGGGTGGAAGGCTCGGCCTTTTTCCTGGTGTTTTGTTCCACTCTTGCCGCCCTAGTTTCCATCATACCGGTGTTATGTTCCTTGATTTTGCGTTCCTTACACGGTTGGGTGTTATGGAAACCCCTTGACAGTTCACTTTGAATAAAACTCCTCCAGCAAGGCCCAACCTTGGTTTTACCATTTGCCTACCTACCACCATATACCTTTCCCTTGGGTTCTGTAGACTCAAGGGTCATCCTTTTTTTAAACCCCCCCCTCGGGCCAGTGCTCCTCTGAGTGTTGGTCCGAACCGAGCTGCCTGCGAGGCCACCTCGGGGAAACTTGAGGGTTGGTTTTACTCGTATCTAGTCTCATCCGGTGTTTCCCTGAGAACGAGATACGTGTGACTCCTATCGGGATTTGTTGGCACATCGGGTGGCTTTGCTGGTCTTGTTTTACCATTGTCGAAATGTCTTGTAACCTGGATTTTGAGACTGATTGGGTCTTCCCGGGAGAAGGAATATCCTTCGTTGACTGTGAGAGCTTGTGATGGGCTAAGTTAGGACACCCCTGCAGGGTTTGAACTTTCGAAAGCCGTGCCCACGGTTATGGGAAGATGGGAATTTGTTATTATCCGGTTGTAGAGAACTTGACACTTAACTAAAATAAATCAACCGCGTGTGTAGCCGTGATGGTCTCTTTTCGGCGGAGTTTGAGAAGTGAACATGACCTTGTGTTATGCTTGAGCATAAGTAGCCTCAGGATCACTTCTTGATTATTATTAACTTCTTGACCGTGCATTGCTTCTCTTCTCGCTCTCTTTTGCGTAAGTTAGCCACCATATATGCTAGTGCTTGCTGCAGCTCCAACTCACTACCCTTTCCTACCCTTAAGCTTAAATAGTCTTGATCTCGCATGTGTGAGATTTCTGAGTCCCCGTGACTCACAAATACTTTCAAACAGATGCAGGTGTCAACGATGCCAGTGCAGGGGATGCTACCGAACTCAAGTGGGAGTTCGACGAGGATTCGGGCCGTTACTATGTTTCTTTTTCGGATGATCAGTAGTGGAGCCAGTTGGGACGATCGGGGATCTAGCATTTGGGTGGTCTTTCTTTATTTTGGTTCTATAGTCGGACCTTTGTTTGTACTTTGGATGATGTATGGATTATTTATGAATTGTGTGAAGTGGCGATTGTAAGCCAACACTTTATCCCTTTCTTATTCAGTACATGGGATGTGTAAAGATTACCCCTCTTGCGACATGCCTACCATGCGGCTATGCCTCTAAGTCATGCCCCGACACATGGGAGATATAGCCGCATTATGGGTGTTACATGTTGCTATATGATGAATTGCTATGAGTTGCTCCTGCTGCTGCTATATGACGAATTGCTATGAGCTGCTGCTGGCATATGATGAATTGCACACTTCTGCTGCTGCTGTATGATGAGTTGCTATGAGCTGGTGTTGCTGCTATATGATGGTTTCAGGTGGTGCTTCTATATGATAATAACCAGCCACTTCGACCATTGAATTTCAATAAATAATAGTTCTTCATTTAAATGTGGGTCATGCATTCTTCGTTTAAATTAGGCAACGGGATCTCTATGGAAAACATTGACCAAAGTAGATTGTGCCAAGTAGATGGTATCTTTGTATTTGCATTTTGAGAAAATAGTGATGGTCCTACAATTCTCTCACACAGAAATGCACACGCTCTCTCTGTCGAGCACGCCCACCTCTTTAATTCCGCCCACCCACAGCCACAAATGTCTCAAAGTATAATAATGTCTCTCACACAGATGCCTAAGGTTAACTCGAGTTCCGGAACCATATGAATACATACAATGGGATTCCAGCAGAGCACCTTTTGTTTTGAGATTCCTCTCTCTCTCGCACACACACACACGCTTGCATTTGCATGCACACCGTACAAATGCTATCTACCTATCCCTTAATATAGCTAGATATGTGTCACACAAACTCCTTCTCCCTACTAGCAAGATGCCCATGCGTTGCACGGAACATCAAGATGCATTTGTATGAGTAGTTTATTTTGTGGGAGAAAAGGATGAACGAGGGAATGCCTTATTTGCAAATGCGGAGAGGGGTGTGAGTATCTTTTGGCAAAATTGCCAAAGTTTCCTTCCTATCCGTCGGATATAAATCGGATGGCCTATATTGCAGGATGGAAGGAACACCATCATCACCAACTTTGTTTTTTATAAGAGTAGAGATATGTATGTGTCACCGCCCCCCCCCCACCACACACACACACACTTCCCAACACCGAAGGAGGTAGGGTGACACCTTGATCTTGATACTAATCTATCGACTGGCTTCTCTCTCAAACACACACACACACACGCGTACACACTACCCGACACCGAAGGAGTAGGGTGGCACCTCAATCTTGATAGTAATCTATCCACTCCTCTTTCAAACACACACAGACTCGCTAGTTCTGCCTCTGTGCCTACCGCACACACTCTCGATACGTCTTTCTCTCCCCCACCCCAACAATGACAACAAAAGGGTGACAACTCGATCTGATCGTAATCTGTCAATTGGTTTCTCTCTCGAACATTGTGTCTCTGTGCCTCGCTCAGTAGCCCACTCGATATGTAGACTTCTTGCGCGCGCATAGCTGTAGTGATGATGGCGCTGAACCGAGTGTGCCTCGTTTTTACAGGCCTCATGCGATAGTTTTCACCGTGTTTTCGGTTAATTAATAGGGTGACCTTTTCTTTGTTACTACTAGTGAATCTGAAATCATTTGGGGCAGACATAAAATATATCACTTCAACCCAATTATCGCACTAACTATTTTAAAAGAAACTAGCTAGATGCCCATGCGTTGCATGGAACATCAAGATGCATTTGTATGAGTAGTTTATCTTGTGAGAGAAAAAGATGAACGAGGGAAGGCCGTATTTGCGAACATGGAGAGGGTTGTGGGTATATTTTTGCAAAATTGTCATAGTTTCCTTCCTATCCGTTAGATATAAATCCAATGGCCTATATTGCAGGATAGCACGCACACCATCATCACCAACTCTGTTTTCTACTCCCTCCGTTCCTAAATATTTGTGTTTTTAGAGATTTCAACAAGTGACTACATATGGAGCAAAATGAGTGAATCTACACTCTAAAATATGTCTACATACACATCCATATGTGGTAGTCAATTTGAAATCTGGAAAAGACCTTTTAGAAATTCTACTATAAACTACATACGGATGTATAAAGACATACTTTAGAGTGTAGATTCACTCATTTTTCTCTGTATATAATCTATAGTGGAATCCCTAAAAGGTCTTATATTTGGGAACAGAGGGAGTATTTAGGAACGGATGGAGTATAAGAGTAGACATGGAGATATATCTCCAGCATGGTCTACAACAAAAAATGTGTTGGACTGGTTAGTGCCGGATGCTCGCAATGCGATGACATGAGTTCGAAGTCTATCTTTAACTTTAGATTTTTATAATATATATTAATTTAATATATACTTCTTTCGCTACTGTACTGACAGTGGAACCCACAGAGTACTTGGAATACAAGATTACAGATGGACTTGTTTCTTTTTAACTTTCTGTACGAAGCTGTAGCCACCCTGCAAGTCACGTGTACACTATACATGCAACTAACTTTTTATAGAGGGACAATCATACACGCAGTTAACTCAAATGGACTGGATGTCACTCTATTATTTCCAGCATAAGACCATCTCCAACGACAGCCAGCAAATTTCCCCCCGCTTCATTCCGCGGAGGACGACATCAAACGCCAGCGGTATACATTTTCACAACTCTAACCAACCAGATGAAATTCGTGCAAACACGGACTGATTTCATATAAGCATGAAGGATTTCGTATAAAAAAGCACATATAAACATGATGGATTTCATTACATTTACATGAACTAAGCAGTACCAATCTGGCTCTCTTGGTATAATTAATACTCCCTCCGTCTGTAAATACTTGTCCTAGAAATGGATGTATCTAGATTTATTTTAGTTATAGATACATACAATTTATCCATTCTTAGAACAAATATTTCCTGTCAGCTAGAGATGGAGTACATAATCGAAATGGCCGCCCTTGGATCCCTTTGTCTTCCTCATGTCCGGCAGACACTTACGGAGTCGACGAAGGTCCTCGGAAGAGACGAAGCAGCAAAGAAACCACCTGAATGCGCAGTCGTCGTCTCGACGGTGGCCTTCATGGGACCCAAGTGGCGGCGGCCTCCCGTGTTCTACTTCTCCTCGATGATGGCGAGGGACACGGAGAAGCTGGCCACCGACTCGTCGCTCTCCATGCACCCGGCTTCTGTCTCTTCCTGTATGGTGCTGCCGCAGGCACGGGAGGCGCGCCCACAGACACCGGTGGTGCGGTACGATGCGACAGCGACGATGCCCGTATGGGTGTGCTCGCCGCCATGCCGTCATGGAGCAACTCGCCACTCCTCAGCAAGCTGAACTGGAGCGGCGAGTTGCTGAACCACGCGCCTGCTTGGGGCGGCAACTGGCTCCGTCGGGCCAAGCGAGGTTGGTGACGTACCGAGCGGCCTTGCCCGTATCCGGAGGGCTTGGCGGGCCACCCAGCCGGGTAATATGCTGGAGAACGGCTCCTTGAAAGACATCGGAAGAGTGGAGAAAATTGTGAAGGAGGAGATGGGGGAGCGGCGGAGGGGTGCGATTCTTGTCGCTGTCTGTCTGGCCTCGTGTAAATAGAGGGCGTACGGTAGGAGCTTGGCCAGCATCTGGCCTTGTTTAAACTGAGGGCGGACGGGAGGAGCTCGGCCAGTTTTGCGTTTAATTCCGGCCCGCTCATGAACGGACGTGTGGCCGGAGTAGGTTTCTCGGTTTGCATGCGGGTTTAATGGAGGCGAGGAGGAGTGTTCAGCTGGGCATGTAGCGGGCGGCGCAGTACTATTCGATTTGATAGCGGGCGGCGCAGTTCCCGATACGGCTTTAATGCAGACGAGGGAGGGAGTAGCGGTTCCCAAAATGTTGAGCAGCCAATGCATCCTCCTTCAATTAATGCACGAGGGAAGTAATTGGAGGAGGACCTGGAAAAGAGGCTGCACGATGTGAATGAAATGCATTTTGCCCTCATATAAAGGCGCCCCTCCATTCCAATGCATCTACCACATCTTACGCACCTAAGCATTTTCCTAAGAACCTACACTGAGCGCAAAAGAGCTCACTACAGACCCATGGAGGCGATGCGCGCGAGTGGCTAGCGACTGTGCCAGATGATCCACGACATCGGCCTGCGGCATGGCGCCGAGGATCGTCTCCAGACGGTCTTGGAGACCGGCTGGTGGATGGCCGCCGTCAACGCCAACTACGACTCTCAGTTGGACTAGATGATCATTGCCACCACCAACCAGTTCACCGTCCTCAAGAAGCTCGCGGACGACATCACCGTACTCCTCTAGCCCGCGCGGCCGGGCTCCTCATTGCCTGCCACCCTAATCGGCCTCCATCGCCGGAACCTCTTTCAAGCACTGGTGGCCCTGCGACTGCCCGCCGACGCCATGAAGAATGTCCACCTGGAGGTCGCGCTTGCCGCGAGGCGCCTCGCCCTGCAAGAATTCGTCGACCTACACATCCTCGTGTACGAGCAAATCGTGTACATAGGTATCTATAAGGCCAATGAGGACGCTACGAAGTTGGCCTTCCTCAACCGGCTGGAAGCCTTGGATGCCTTTGCTGAGAAGCACCTCGACCTCGCCACAAAAGCCGCTGCTCCTTAGCCGCCGGTCGGTGGCCCGGCGCACTAAGTTGAGGAGGAGGAGGTCGTACGTTGATGGATACATCTTTCTTCTTGCCTTCTATAACCACCACTACGATCACATCATCATTGTGGCCTTAATTCTTATTGTTCTATTGCATTCTCGTTCCAGTCAATACCGACATGTGTGATCCCTTTGCTTAATTATATGCATCATTGTAACTAGTACTCCATCCATCAATTTATAAGTTGTGCTTACCTTTTCCATCAACTTCGTGCAACGCGCGTTCATCTTGCTAGAAACACTAAAACATGTCAGACCGCGTGTGACCAAACCAACAATGCGCCAACCTAGTTACTACATACCCTGCTTATCTGGCAGAAATAGCCCCGCCCTAGTTGAGATTACAATGTCCTACGATATACTCCCTCTATCTCAGTTTATTTGTTTTGAATCTTTTCATTTTACAAGTTCAAATTCAAATTTATAGCTCCCCATCACATGTTGAGATTACAATGTCCATTAAATCGTTGCGTGCATGTATAGTAAAGAAACAAATCTCGAGTTTGGCACGAGTTTGTGCAGCGGTAGCACCATCCTGGCGTAGGAGTTACATTTCCCTCTCAGGGCCCTCGGGACTGAGCTTCAGCGTCTTACTACACCTGCCTTTGAGTCAATAACATGTGGACCCGATAGGTGGCTGGTCAACATGTAATGCTCCTGAAGGCAGAGGGGCAGTGGGGCCGAGAGGGGTGAGCCGCAGGTCGGGGGACGTGTGGTGTCATGGGTTCGTGCGGCGTCGTGGGAATCGTGTGTGGCTGTGGTAGAAACTTGATGGTCGCTGCATTTAAGGTGGCCCACATGTCATGCACACAAAGGCAGAGGGGCGGTGTGGCCGAGAGGGGTGAGGCGAACGTCGAGGGACGTGGTGCCGTGGGTTGGAGCGGCATCGTGGGAATCACGAGTGGCAGTGGATGAAACGTGATGGTCGCCGTAGTTGAACTTCCATGGACAAGTTGTCAAGTCTATGGACACATGCATTGCAAACAGATAAAAAATGTGTCATAGCTGGTTCAGATGGATATTGGCGCGTGCGTGGGAGATAAAACATTCTCTAGTTAAGGAATACACGGTTATCCTCATCAAAAAAGAAAATGCCCATCTTCGCGCTTCCGCATGCACGAGAATTTGGTTCTTCTCGCAATATGGATGATACCTGGAGGATGAAGTGAACAGGCATGCTACCACGGGAGACCTATTTCCACTATACAGTACTAGAGTAGTCATGTTCCTACTAGTAGTAGTAGTACAACTTTGGTACACTTGATGGTCAAAATACTATTCATCCGGTCCGTACAGTGAAGTGACAACACCCTGCACCTGACAGTACTCCAGGCGATGTGTTCGGGTTACCAAAGTCAGCCTCACCCTGTGCACTGTGCAGTCGGTCACCGTCGCTGTACAGCACATTAGCATACATTAGGGAATTACATGTGCATATGGAGAACTCTATATTTGGAAGTAGTGAAATCCTTTAATGCTTACCATGTGTGCATACCTATATTCGCCCTTCAGCAATCAATGGCTAGAATAATATCCTCACAAAATTTTTTCCCAAAGAACACGAGTATATAACAATGCATGGTCTATCAGTTACCTTGAAGAATTTGATTGTGAGGTTAGAACATGATTACATAACATGCATGACATGGTAGTTTCCTATGAAGAATCGATTGCGAGATAACATGAGTATAACCATGCATGGCACTTCTATATTTTCGAACCCAGTATTCATTTCCCTGTATTTTCCTCGCAGTTCCAATAGGGACATATCATTGTTGTTTCTTGCATTATCCTACTCATACTCTAAACAATGCTGATCTTACATTAACAATGCATGTCCTTTTTGATATGATGCAGTGTCCCTACAGTTACTGCCCTTTGTAATCACACCACCTTTGCCAAAAACAGGGAAGCACAACTGGTTCCTCGCTCGATTAGACGACATCAAAAGACTGATGATCATTCGGACACATGAGCCGGAAAAGTTACATTGCAAAAAGCCCACTATATACAAGCACCGTGAAATATGTGGGTATCCGGACAGTGGCTATTACGTCTATGAGAAGGATACCGGCTTGTTGGGGCCTTCAGGATTTTTTAGTTGGAGGCGGATAAACAACCTTGGTTCACACTCTCTATTTCTCGGACTCAATTATCCGATTAACCAGGAGTTCACCATTGGCAAGGACCTTGATGGCGGAGAGGCTTTGTTTTCTATGGAAAATTGTGTCTACATGGCGAGCCCTAGGAGTTCGGGAGCAAACTCCCCTGATTGTCAACGATATAGCCTGTAGCCAAAAGAAGGTGAGAATGACAAAGGCATCCGGATTAACATTGATCCTCGGATGTCTCAATTACGACACGCAGTGATGTGGTTCAAGCCTTCAGTTTGATAGGTAATTGGGCTGTTGCATCGAAAGGGTTGAGTACTGGTGTCTCCGGATCATTGGTCGCTAAAGCAGGGCTGCAAATTATGATGGTGTTGGATCATCTCTTCGAATAACTTTGTTGTCTTTGCTGCTTGTTCTGGATGTGTAGTTCTTTCTTTTGTTATGCATATTCCTTGTCATTTGGTCATCCTCGTCTATGTCACTCTTACTATGTAATAGTTGCCTCTGCTTAGAATGTCATTCTTGTCTGGATCACGAAAGTCCAAGCGGTGCAGATGGGTGTGTTTTGGTGGTGTAGCAAGACCTCTTATGAACTATCATGTCTTGTTGTTTATGTCAGTAGTAGTCACTAGTCAGTGTTTGAATGTTGTATATATCATTGTTTCGAATTGTTTATTGTCTCGAACTATTGGTGGGCTAAATGAGGACATGACCATTCTCCCGTGTTCAGAGTGTATCTCCTTTTTTCAAGTTATATAATTTGAGCTCAGTGTCTTTTCGATGATGTACACCTGTTTGGGCCAGTGAGGTGTCGTTGAATATGGGCCGAGTAGTAATGCAATGCCAAACAGGTCAATTATGACTCTCAGTCCGGGCTCTCAAAAGATCCTAAAAAAAGGCCGGGCTCTCCATAAAAGAACGAATAAGGACTCTTAGGCCGACATGTGGGTGCCACCATTGTTTTCGTGCGCTTGCGCGCCGAGAGCATATTGGCGCGTGTTCGAAATTCATGCCACATTTTCTTCCCCAATCTCCCGCCCCTCCCCCCCCTCTGGAATCTTGATTCCTACTCCAGTTCCCCCAAATCCCCCTCCTATACTCCCTGTACTCAAGCGCACTATCATGTCACCGGTCAACGCGGATCTCCGAGCCGGAGATCCGGAGGTCCGTCCTGCCTTCGGTCGCTGCGTTCTGTCGCTCAACAGTGCCATGGCGGCGCTTGACGACCATGGGATACTGTTCATGTCCACAGGATACTGTTCATCGGCAGGGGTGTGGCGTACCGCAAAACCGGGCTCCACAGGATACTGTTCATGTCCACCGTCGATCCCTTCCAGCCTCCACGGGCTACTGTTCATCCACCGTCGACCTCCTCCAGCCTCCGCCTGCGACTGTTCATCCACGGGCTCCGGTTCATCTAGCCTCCACCGCGCGCTACTCCACCGACTACTGTTCAACCGGCCCTTTCCACGGGCTCATGTTCAACCACCCCTCCACGGGCTACTGTTCATTCAGCCCTCCACCATCTACTATTCATCCATCCCTCTACAGGGTGGTCCTGTTCATCCAGCCCTCCGCAGGGTCCTGTTCATCCAGCCCCAACCGGCTTGATCGATCGGAGATCTGTTCATCTAGAGGCTACACCACGGGGTCCCGTTCATCCACCCCCACCGGGAACTGTTCATCCAAACCCCCCCAGCAACACTCACTATTCATCCAGAGGCAGCATCGATCGGCTTCAGTTAGCAGCAGTAGCGAAGGAATCGCTCGATCGAGTTAAGTTAACAGCCATCGATCGATCGCTCGGGTTCAGTATCGTGTAGCCTGCCATGCAATCGCTTGGGTTTAGTAGGCGAACACCTCACTCGGGTTCAGTTAGAGCCCAACGCCTCGCACCCACGTGCATGCATGTACGAGAGAAATGCGCAACCCTCCGTGCATCGCTCGGCCCCGACCACCCACCGTAACTGGGAACACCCCGATATTTTCCTTGCCCTCGCTTCTACCACGGTTTTTTCCATCATGGACAGCCCAAAGAATGTCATGCAGCTGCGTCTCCGACCTGCCTAGGATGAAAAGCCCATTTTTTGTCATGATTTTTTGTCATAGAAGTAGGAGCCCACCACATCTATGATGATACTGGGTTTTGTCACAATTATCGTCATAGAAGTGTCATAAGTATGACAGAAAAAAAATCGTTCGGCCTAAAATGTCACAGATGTGTATTTTTTTTGTAGTGTCCACTCCCGCGTCTTCTCATCTCTGGCTCATTGCTATCGGGGCCTCACCGCCGTCCACCACCTTGGATGCACTCGGCGCGGCATGGTCAACGCATAAACAAAAAAGAATACTCCCCTGCAATCTGGGACCCACCATAGTTGAAGGCTAACTTGTGGGCCTACTAACGTGGAGGGAGGGCTTTGTAAACTTAGTCCATATGAACGATTCTAGCTTCAGTGTCCGTACGATGTCCATCCAATGGCCGTAGTGCTTCTTCAACCTTCGGTCTTCTTGCTCTAGCTGCCCAAACCAGCGCCAGTCATGCCGCCTGCTCCTGATTCCTATGGCCGGCTCTGCTGCCGCGCAGGCCTGACTGCCCCACCCTACTCCAACCTCTGGCCAGGCCAACCCTATACTCACCCACAACCCTTGTTATTCCGCGGTGACGGCAGCCTCACACTGCAGCCGAACCAGCCAACCCTTGTACTCCTCTCCGCGTGGGCATCCACTTCCTCATCTTCCCCGGCTCCGTGTCGTCCCCTTTCTAGGCCTCATCGTTGTCCACCTCCTTGGCGCTCTCAGCGCGGCGTGGTCAATTTGGTCAAGGAACAAACTTCCATCGGAAGAGTACTGTACATGGAGAGGCTCACATTTGGGTCCACGACCGCAGCAAGGAAGTGCCTCCTTATTACGCGCAAAATAATGATTCCTCCACATGACAGCAGGAACCACTACAAGAAAAAAGGTTGTTAGTGGCGCACCAGTTTTTGCTATTAATGGCACACTATAGGTGTGCCACTATTAACATGCCACTAGTAACAAATAGTAATGGCGCACCTCTCATGCGCCATTAGTATCCAAGACAATAGTGGCGCACCACATGGTGCGCCATTACTATCTGACTTTGTAATGGCGCACCACATAGAAGTGCGCCATTACTAACATTTTTTTAAAAAAAATTAGAATTTTTTTTCAATTTTTTTAGAATTTGTTTTTCATTTTTTTCTTAATCTCAGGTCACTATGGCTTCATCTCAAGTCAAATCGCACTCCGTGGTCAAACTTCCTGGAAGGTCACCCATCCTCACACTACTCCAGCCCCAGCACGCTTAACTTCTGAGTTCTATCCAACCCCAGCACCAGCTCACTTATCAGGCACTTGTTGATATATCTATCATATCAATCCTATTAAACCTTGTTGATGTCTAGGACTTTGTTCATGTTCATGAGTGTGATGAAATTTTGAAAATATATTTCAAACTTCCCGGTCATATTACGTATCATATTTTGAACATTTTTTCCAAAAAAATTCGAAACCAATTTTTTTACTAGTGGCGCACCTAGCAAATGGTGCGCCACTACTAAGTTTGATTTTTTTCGATTTTCTCCCCTCTAGATATTAAAAGCCCCGTATCTTTTATCCTGTTAGGTTTTTGTGGATTCTAAAAATCTTCAACGGGGTTCCCCCGGTTGAATTCGGATGTAACTTTTCGAGCAGATGATTTTTCATATAAAAACATTTTAATCCGAGTTCGAGTTCGTATGCAAAAGTTATGCCCATTTTACTAAATTCCAGAGAGATTTTGCAAAGAAAGTCGAAATTCATATTTGTAAATTTTCCCAACAACTAGACAACATATCACCTGGGAAACTTATTTTCTTTTTTTTGAAATTTCCATCATTTTCTTTTTTTTTTAAAAACTGAAAAGGCAGTCCACGAGGGGGGTGCATGTAGTAATGGCGCACCTTCACAAAGTGCACCGTTACTATGTGTATGACTTGGTCAAACCTTTGTCAAAGTTAGTAATGGCACACTTTGTATAGGTGCGCCATTACTAAGTTTGACATAGTAATGGCGCACCTATGCAAAGTGCGCAATTACTAAGTTTGACCAAGGTTTGGCCCAGTCATACACATAGTAATGGCGCACTTTGTGAAGGTGCTCCATTACTATGTCAACTTAGTATTGGTACAAAGTGCGCCATTACTATGTGTATGACTGGATCAAACCTTAGTCAAACTTAGTAATGGCGCACTTTTCACCTCGTGCGCCATTACTATTTTGGTTACTAATGGCACACTTACACATGGTGCGCCATTACTATTTAGTAATGGCGCACCACTTGTATAGTGCGCCATTAGTGTCCGTATTGGCTATAGCTGTTTTTCTAGTAGTGGACCCACCGAACAGGCCACCGTATTTTGGGAAAAAAACATTTCCCCCCTGACTGTTGGGACCCACCAGGTACATCTTCGCACGCAAGGAAGTGCATCCATATTACAGGCAAAGAATATGATTCTCCCCCTAACAGCTAGGACCCACTAGCTATATCTTCGTACGCAAGGAAGTGCCTCGTTATCCTCCCTGATAGTTGGGACCCACCTGGTCGAAGCGTACGTAGCGTCGCCATTTTGGTCGTGAACGTGTACATACACACTGGTCGATCGGTCTGTCTAGAGGCTACAGCGATGAACTGTAGCCGAGTAAAGAAGGGCATGTGTCGTAGTAGAGGCACGGATGTTGCATGTCATGCAGTCCCGTCAATATCGTGTACACGTACGTACAACCAGGGTGCAAGAAAGTAAATACGGCCACATGTGTACATATGGGCAGGCTGTAAAACGCCTACTCGCGCATATGTATGACCATGACTCGTGTACATGGAGAGGCAATGAAGAGCAGCGACGGTGTCCTATTCATCAGTAGCCAACCAGCTAGGTCGGAACGGAGAAACTGCGTCGTGTTCATCGGGAGGCAACAGAATGCGTCGTGTTCATCAGGAGCCAACCGGGTTGGACAGAATAGCCGAAATGAGGCCTGACGTACTATGGAACAGAGGAAACGGCCTTGTGTTTGACTGCCTATAGTCAAAACGGGATCCTGTTCGCTGGGAGGGATCTGGCGTATCGCAAAAAGGAGAAAACGAACTTTTATTCGACCTCCTATGGTCGAAACGGGGTCTTGTTGATCAGGAGGGTTGTGGCGTACCGCAAAATGGAGGAAACAGACTTCTCTTCGACCTCCTACGGTCGAAACAGGGGTCTTGTTCATCAAGAGGGGTGTGGCATACCGCAAAATGAGACTCCACGGGCTACTGTTCATCCACCGTGGATCTCCTCCAGCCTCCACCTGCGATTGTTCATCAATGACGTCTCCCTCATGCCTCCACCAACTACTGTTCATCGATGGCCTCCTGTTCATCCAGCCTCCACCGGCTACTGTTCAACTCGCCATCTCCATGGGGTCCTGTTCAACCACCCCTCCATGGGCTATTTTTCATCCAGCACTCCACCGGCTATTGTTCATCTAGCCCTCCACTGCTGCCGTTCATCCAGCCCTCCATGAGGTCCTGTTCATCCACCCCAATCGGCTCGATCGGGGTCCTGTTCATCCAGCGGCAACAGCCTCTAATAAAACACGGTCCTATTCATCCAACCCCCACTGGGAACTGTTCATCCAACCCCCAACAAATGCTCAATATTCATCAAGAGGCAGCAGGTTCGATCGGCTTCAGTTAACGGCAGTAGCAAAGAAATCCCTCGACCGGGTTCAGTTAACAGCTAGGGATCAATCGATCGCTTGGGTTCAGTAACGCGTAGCGAGTGCAATCGGTCGGGTTCAGTAGGCGAACACCTTGCGCAGGTTCAGTTAGAGCCACCGCCTCGCACCGACGCGGGTACGTGTATGAGAGAAACGCGCAATCCCTTTGTGCATCGCTCAGCCCCGACCACCCATTGTAACTGGGAACTACTTGATATTTTCCTCGCCCTAGCTTCTACCACGGTTTTTTCTGTCATGGACGACCCAAAGAATGCCATCCAGCTGTATCTCCGGCCCGCCCAGGATGAAAACCCCATTTTCTGTTAGGATTTTTTGTCATAGAAGTAGGAACCCACCATATCTATGATGATATTGGGTTTTGCCACAATTATCATCATAGAAGTGTCATAAGCATGAATTTTTTTTAGTTCAGCCCAAAATGTCACGGATGTGTTTTTTTGTAGTGAGTGTATACGCCACTCCCGGTATGAGCTAACCTAGCCAATGCACCAAACTGAGCCGCAGCTCCTCAAGAGCCTCCACCTCGTCACCATGCCATCCTGGCGACTGGCTCACAACGACGAGAACACGACGCAACCACTACCGGCACCGTCAGGAGCCGAGCGACGTTACGATCTACGTCATCATCCATGCTAAGCACCGCTTCGGGGGCCATGGCACGGGCCCAGCTGCTCTTGAGATTTCCACCGGTAGCCGATTAGATGGATGAGTGGAGAGCCACCTTTCAAAGCCTGGTTGGTTTCGCCGAGGTGGGAGAATGACAGTGAGCTAGCCCGCCACGGCCTCCCAAGGTGATGACAATGGCCCATGCTGCTGGCCATGCGGAAGGCATCACCCCCACGGTGCAGTTCGCTCCACGACAGCCAGCGCGGCAGCCACGCAACCAAGAACCCGACGATGTCTCCATGGCTTCGTCCAACCCCCGAGCGCGTAAAGGCCAACGGCGAGCCCTGGAGGACCGGCAAAGGGAAGGCGCACGCATCACCATCCAGCGACGTTGCGACACCCACCGCCAGTCCGATAGGAGCGATTGCTCCAACGTCGATGAACCCGCACTCGGCGAAGGTGGGTACCTAACTTTCGAGGCATGGTGCCCCGCCTTCACCCGTGAGTTGCGGCATGTCCGTTGGCCATCCGCTCGCATGTTCAAGCCGGAAATACCAGAGAAGTATGATGGGAGGTGTCGGTGTCAAAACCGGCGGATCTCGGGTAGGGGGTCCCAAACTGTGCATCTAGGCGGATGGTAACAGGAGACGAGGGACACGATGTTTTTACCCAGGTTCGGGCCCTCTCGATGGAGGTAAAACCCTACTCCTGCTTGATTAATATTGATCATAAGGGTAGTACAAGAGTAGATCTACCACGAGATCAAGGAGGCTAAACCCTAGAAGCTAGCCTATGGTATGATTCTTGTTCGTCCTACGGAGTAAAACCCTCTGGTTTATATAGACATCGGAGATGGCTAGGGTTACACAGAGTCGGTTACAATGGTAGGAGATCTACATATCCATATCGCCAAGCTTGCCTTCCACGCCAAGGAAAGTCCCTTCCAGACACGGGACGAAGTCTTCAATCTTGTATCTTCATAGTCCAGGAGTCCGGCCGAAGGTATAGTCCGGCTATCCGGACACCCCCTAATCCAGGACTTTCTCAGTAGCCCCTGAACCAGGCTTCAATGACGACGAGTCTGGCACGGAGATTGTCTTCGGCATTGCAAGGCGGGTTCCTCCTCCAAGTACTTTATAGAAGATTTTGAACACAAAGGTAGTGTCCCCTCTGCAAAATAAGTTTCCACATATTGCCATAGAGAGAATTATATTTACACAAATCTAATCTGCTGACGTATTCCGTAGCGTGACATCACACCATGGCCAAGTCTTTATTTGAATCGTTTTGCTGTCCCACCTCAGCGCGTTTAGCGAGGCAGTTTCCTTGGCATGTCTTGTCAAAGCAGAGACCGTGTCCCCTTCATTTACGGGATTCTCATCAATACGGACGTGGGTAACCCAGTCGTACCCGTTGGTATGTTTTCTCGATCAAAGGCGAGTCCCAAACGGTCCCCTGGAGGGCCCTTGGTATTCAACCTCTTATAAAGAGACCAAGGCCTTACTCCTTTCTTTCAATCTCAAACAAGTTCGCCCTTCGCCTCGAGTTCCAACAACCAAGGCTCCGGATTTCAGGCGCTTCGGACCTTCGACAATGTCCGGTTCCGACCTTCGAGGCCGATGGATGCCCTCCTCCATCACGGAGGAGGACGTGCTGAAGTTGAGAGAGGCCAGGTTCTTGACCGGCGAAATCTCGCATAGGCAGCCTTCTCAAGGGAAGGTCATTCCCACTCCCAAGCTTGGTGAGAGTGTGGTGTTCATGTCTCACTTCCTTTGGGGTCTAGGCTTCCCGACGGATCCCTTCGTGAGGGGGCTCATGTTTTATTATGGGCTGGAATTTCACGACTTAGCTCCGGAGTCCATCCTCCATATTTCCTCATTCATCGTCGTGTGTGAAGCCTTCCTTCGTATTACTCCTCACTTCGGACTATGGCTCAAGACATTCAAAGTAGAGCCGAAGATGATCGAGGGATGGCAACGAGAGTGGTTTTACATCACTGTTCCCAGGGGCACCAAGTGGGTGGCGCCACCTGCCTTTCGCTCGGGTCCCCCACCACAGCTAGTGCCATGGATCAATAAAGGACTGGAGTGGGGCCATCCAAGGACGTGCCCTTGTTGCAGGGCCGCATTCGAGATCTCTTAGAAAGCGACATTAGCCTGGTCGTGGTGACGCAGGTCATGTTGATCCGCCGAGCCTTGCCCGGCAAACATCGCCCCCTTCACCTGTGGGAGTTCAATCCGGAGGGACCACGAGCTCTCCAGCATTTCATGGGCTCAACGTACGTGGAGATGTACAAATTGTGCCCGGACTTGCTACCCGTATATTTATCATAAAATTGCCCCTAAAAGAGTTGTCCTTTAAATAGGAGTGGATAGCGAAAGCAAAGCTAATCAGGTGTCCGCCCCCCTCCCCGAGACCATGCCGGATCCCGTGCTAGTCAGGATGTTGGAGGTCGTGCCTTTGGAGGAAAGCGAGGGAGGGGACAAGGAAGCTAAAGCCTCCTCGAAGGAGGTTTTCCAGAAGGGAGGAATCAAAAATTCCTCTCCTCAGGGGAACAAGAGGACCGCCTCTGACGACCCGGAGACCATGGCCTCAAAGCGGGGGAAGAAATCTTCGTCAGAGGGTCCTGCGGCGGGGGATACTTCGGCCGAATTATGCCCTCAAGGGGATCAGCCCTCCACCGAGCCGTAAGTAGAGAGGAGTTTTTCTTTTTAAGAAATGAGAGAAATCATTATGTTATATCTCAGAAGAGTAATCGAAAATTTACCTTGTAGCTCGGACCTTAGCCCTTCTTAGCGGAGCTCATCTTCGGGGGATCTTCTTCCGGAGATGATGGAGAGTGGAACGCCTCCCGCTGCCGTACCGCCTTGCGAGGCGGGAGACCGTGAGGTATCGTCGCGGAGGGTTTCTCCGAATCCGGCAGGGCCGGAAGGTAGTCATATGGACCCCCAAAGCCCTCCGCGTCCGGCCTTCGAAAAGGGCCATCGGACGAGTCCTGCATCGTCTGGTGCACGGTCGGAGGAGCTGAAGGATCTGCTAGGGCGAGCATCTATCTCAGAGGAGCACCGTGCATTGATGGGTACGGTGATTGAGAGGATTTCATCCGCGGAGAGCGGATTGCACGAGGCCGTCAGGAGTTTACTGGCAGGTTTTGAGGTACACGAAATAATGTACCCATTTTGGATAGTTGCGCATAAATAAGATGCGCCCTGTGTAGATAGTAGCCCCTGAGACTTTGTGCGTTGTCAAAAGTGACGGCGCGTAGAGGATCATAATCCCAGGTCTAATATGCCACCTTCATACGTAGGTGGCGAAGTGTCGGGTGGCCAGCCAGACTGATGAATTTGCCGAGCTAAAGCGGCAACTTGACATGGCAGATGCCGACATCACGCTTGTCAACAAGCGGCTTGATGAGGCACAAGGTATGTAATTACTCCGGCGGCACCTGGTAAGAGGAGCTTTATGCCAGTATCTTACAATGTGTGCGCTTGATGCAGATGGTGCTGCTGCCATGGAGAATCTTTGGGCGGAACTTGCCCGAGCCAAGGAGCAAGCCAGGAAAAGTGATGCGGCTGCCGTGAAGGCAATTGAAGAGCTGAAAGCCGAACAGGCTGCTCACTGCCGAAGCAAGAAGGAAATGGCCGAGATGGCTGTGAAGCTGAAGAGCGCTGCTGACCGTTGGAAGCTTCTTGAAAAAGAAGATCAGGCAGAACAGACGGACCTGGAGAAGGCCGTTGCCGATGCCAAGGATGCTCGCTCTGCGATGAGAGCTATGAAGGAGGAGCTGCGCTAGGCCAGAGAGATCGCGACTGGAAAGCCCTTTATGCTGTGGAGGAAGTTCTGTGATCCTAAACATGCTCCGTTAGACCGGATGTGCAGTACGGTGGACACCTATCTGGATTTGGCAGTGAGTGCCACAGATGCGGCTGAACACTTCCGAGATCAAGAAGATCGCGAAGTAGAAAAGCTCTTTTGGTCGCAGTTCCACAATCCGGAGCGTCCACTGTCATTAGCCTATCGTTTGGCCGAATGGGCCGAGCTAAATAGGTTGTCCGGACTCACCATGAAGTATGTCATGAGTCATCTATGGCCAGAGAGGCCAGAGCCGAAAAGTTATTTCAACTTGGTGGAGCAGTTCATTGGTGCGGCGCCGCATATCAATGCGATGAAGAGGTCAGCGTGCATAGAGGGTGCACGGATGGCTCTTGCCTGTGTCAAGACATACTGGGCGGAAATGGAGGCCACTGCTGTTGCATCCCCAGACTCGGATGGAAGCCGAGTACCTACCGAGCACTATTTTCAGGAAGTTCTGCAAGGCGCTCGTTTAATAGAGACGTAGTGCTTGAAGGATACTATATTCGAATAGAATATATTATTGTAAAACAATATTTTGATAAATTGTAGAAGCTTTTTATACTTGTGCCTGCAAGTATTATAATACCTCCTGTGCGGCCGTTTAACATATATGTATATATAATCTGAAGGATGGCAGTCGTCGGCTTTAGCCCCCACGCACATAATGCGGGGGTGTTCGCAGAAGGCGCATTTTCACACTTGATGCAACGTCTTGGTCCTACAAAGGAGGTGATAGCGCAGCGAACTAGGCAATCGGACTATGATGCTTTATCACTTTCACTTAGCCATAGGAGTTTGACAGTGAGGCTACTTATATAGCCCCTGGTGGCGCCTGCGCTCGCCCGAACTTGGGGCGCGTATGTGCCTGGCCGGGAAGCGGCCCTTCGTTAATGCGGAGGAATCCTAAAGATTCCGGTAAGTCATCGAGTGGTTGACCAGTCTCACGCTATATCATGACAGTCAGTTTTCGGCTTTCTCTACTGAGGTGCTCGCCTGGCCGAACCGGGGCACAACTGCAGTAGTTCTCCTGGTGCCGCCTTAGCCGATAGAGCGGAACGTAAGGTAGCAAAACACAGGAGCCAGGCAATCCCAACATTTGACCAAAGACATGATTCGGAGCTGATGCATATAAGGCCAAACTCACGACACCGAACACTCCCTAAGGTATTTGGTCTTTATGAGGGCAGGCGAGATAACGCCCTTAGTAATAAGACCAGCCTCCTCCTTGTTTATACTAAGAAACCAGGGGATGTGTATCAACAAGAGACAGTAAAAAAGGTTTACGCAGGGTCTTAATCTGAAAAGAATCCTTGGAACGGGTCCCTGCTGCACGTCTGTGCCTGTGTCTCCGTTGTGCCGTATCCTGGACGGGCGTAGCACGGTGTTCATCTGTAAAAGAGAGGAACTTAGTTGAAGAAAGATCGTTCCGAACATGAGTTATACTAAACAAACAAAGTATAAATCGAAATGGGTAAAATTGAGCTTTATTGTCTCTTGTTTTATATGCGCGGAGCCCCTAGTACAGGGGTATACGGCTATTAAGCCTTTATCAATTGTATGTTTATGCCAAACTTGTCTAACCGTGTCCGTGGTCTTGACGACCTGTTTAGGTGCTTTGGCTAGTGAAGCCGCTTTATTGTGGGGCTGTCAAGGCAGCCGCACTGTCTTCCGCGCGGGAGGAACACTCAATGTTTTGCCTTTAATGAGATGATGCCTCATGGACCGGGCATCTTAAGCGTAAGAGATGCATAATGCGGTATTGCGTTAAAGCGGGCGAAAGCTTCACGTCCCAGCAGTTCTTGATAGCTACTTGAGAATGGGGCGATGGGGAAAGTTATCTGTTCGCGACGGAACTTATCGGGGGAGCCGAACATAACTTCTAGCCGGAGAGAACCCATGCAACGGGCATCCGGGCCTGGCGTTACCCCTTGAAAGGAGGTTTTGCTATGGCAAATTTTTGTTGGGTCTATCCCCATGTTGCGGATTGTGTCCTGGTATAACAAGTTTAGACCACTGCCCCGTCCATCAGGACATTTGTAAAGTGGAGTCCGCCGATTATTGGATCTAATACCAAGGCAGTCCGGCCTGCGTTCCAGATACTTCTAGAGTAATCCTGATGGTCGAAGGTGATCGGTTTTAACAACCATTGGCGAGACTCCTTTGGGATAGGCCGTATGGCGCGTATCTTTGTTGGCGCCATTCTGTTCGTCACGTGAAGTAAGTTTACTGTTTTGACTTCTTGTGGGAAATCCTTTTGTTTCCTGGTGCTCTGCTTGTGGGGTTCGTCATCGTCCTCACTTGGTGTGTCGAGCCCCATGTGTTCGGCATTGAGTTTGCCGGATTGCATGAAAACCCAACAATCTCTGTGGGTATGGTTCGCAGGATTTCTGGGAGTACTGTGTGTTTGACATATCTTGTCCAATATTTTGTTTCAGTTGGATAGCTCGTCCCTGTTATCCTTGAGGGGCGGCTTTCTCTGATTCTGCCGCGAGCTTTTGAATCCGGCATTGACCGCCGTGCTCTTTGGGCTGTTTCTCTTATTCCAGCGCTGGTCCTTACTGCGTCGGGGTTTTCTGTTTCCATTCCTAACTTCGGATGTACTTGGGTCGCTGGTGCTACATCTTGCCAACTAGCTGTCCTCTCTTACGCAAAAGTGGGTCATGAGGCTTATTAATGCGGCCATTGTTCTTGGCTTTTCTTGGCCGAGGTGTCTGGTGAGCCATTCGTCTCGAACGTTATGCTTAAAAGCTGCTAGGGCTTCAGCGTCAGGACAGTCGACTATCTGATTCTTTTTAGTAAGAAATTTGTTCCAGAATTTCCGGGCTGACTCTCCGGGCTGTTGAGTTATGTGACTGAGATCATCTTCATCCGGAGGGCGGACATAGGTCCCTTGAAAATTTGCCCAGAAAGCATCCTCAAGCTCCTCCCAACTTCCAATGGTGTTTTCGGGAAGGCTTTTGAGCCAATGCCGGGCTGGCCCTTGAAGCTTGAGGGGTAAGTATTTTATGGTGTGGAGGTCATCTCCTCTGGCCATGTGTATGTGGAGGATATAATCCTCGATCCAGACCCAGGGTCTGTTGTTCCATCGTACGCCTCTATGTTTACGGGCTTGAATCCCGCTGCAAATTCATGGTCCAGCACCTCATCGGTGAAACATAGGGGGTGTGCGGCACCCCTGTATTTGGGTGTGCCATGATGTTCGGATATTTGTTGTGTTGCATTGCTTACTAGAGCTTGCTTTCTTGGCCCGTAGATAGATCTGGCTGGGCCATCTTTTTGATGCGGATCCTTTGGTGGATCGCATGCCGGCTTGTGTGCGGCGCCGCTTGCCGCTCCATGCTAGCCATGCGGTCGTCTATCCGACCGGGTGACTTTCCTATTTTTTGACTGCGGGGGCTCTAAGGCCTCCTCCTCAAATTCAGGCAATAGCTTTCGCTTTGGATAGCTTTTTGTGCGGCGACGGCCGTCATATTTGTCTGCGGTGTTGCGTACTTTGCTCTATCTGATTCTGAGTGCTTCTTCCGCAGTTTTGAGCTTCCGCTTCTGCTTTTTCAGGCTACGCGCAGTGGCGACGAGCCTTATGTGGAGGTTCTTCTGCTCCATGAGCCTATCCGGTGTAAGGTCGTCCGGAATGTTGTTTTCGCCGGGGACGGGGTGTTTGGTTTGTTTATCCAAGTTGCCCTATTCGGACGGTTGCTCGAAGGCATGTTCGTTGTCCGCCGGCTCGTCCTGCTCTATGGCTGGGTCTGTATGGCTACTATCTCTGTCGAGGCGGGGCTTGGAGTGGCGCTTACGTCTCCGCTTTGATTGCTTTTCGAGTGAATGATCCCTCGTTGCATCCCTGTGTTCCTCCTCGTCGCTTCCTTTGGGTGTGTCCACCATGTATACATCATGAGATGAGGTGGCTGTCCAGTGCCTTATAGGCGTTGGTTCATGTTCATCTCCAACATCGTCGTCCATACCGTCGATGTCTTCGGAGTCGAAGTCGAGCATGTCGTTTAAATTATTGACAGTGGCTACGAAGTGGGTGGTGGGTGGGCATCGAATTTCTTCATCGTCCACATCCCAATCCTGTCGGTCATAGTCCGGCCAGGACTCTCCTGACAAAGAGAGAGACCTGAGTGAATTCATAATGTCGCCGAAGGGCGAGTGCTGAAAGATGTCTGCGGCGGTGAACTCCATGATTGGCGCCCAATCGGATTCGATCGGTAGGGGCGTGGAGGGCTCGGAGTCCGGAGAGGAGTCTGGCATCTTGGAGTCACGGGCTTCCCAGAGGACAAGGCTGGTATTCGGCTTGATCACCATAGATATTGCAGCCCCGGAGGCGGTGTCTAACCACCCATCCTCGATTGGTGTGGTCGGCTCCGAGCCAAGTGTCGGAGCGGACACAGGTGCGGCCTCCAAGGCACTGTTCGGTGGCAGTGCTAGATCATGCCCACCAGGACAGTGCGGCGCGCTTGGCTGCGGCTCAGATCCGTCGAAGATCAAGTCTCTGCGGTCGTCCGCTGTGTAGTTTAAACTTCCAAATCTGAACTAACGGCCAGGGGTGTAGCTTTCAATCTGCTCTAGATGACCAAGCGAATTGGCCCGTGGTGCAAAGCCGCCAAATACGAAGATCTATCCGGGGAGAAAAGTCTCACCCTAGATCGCATCGTCGTTGATGATCGGAGGAGCAATCGGGCCTAAAAGTGATGACACAGAGGAACTCTCAATGAAAGCACCAATGTCGGTGTCAAAACCGGCGGATCTCGGGTAGGGGGTCCCGAACTGTGCGTCTAGGCGGATGGTAACAGGAGACGAGGGACATGATGTTTTTACCCAGGTTCCGGCCCTCTCGATGGAGGTAAAACCCTACTCCTGCTTGATTAATATTGATGATATGGGTAGTACAAGAGTAGATCTACCACGAGATCAAGGAGGCTAAACCCTAGAAGCTAGCCTATGGTATGATTGTTGTTCGTCCTACCGACTAAAACCCTCCGGTTTATATAGACATCGGAGAGGGCTAGGGTTACACAGAGTAGGTTACAATGGTAGGAGATCTACATATCCGTGTCGCCAAGCTTGCCTTCCACGCCAAGGAAAGTCCCCTCCAGACACGGGATGAAGTCTTCAATCTTGTATCTTCATAGTCTAGGAGTCCGGCTATCCGGACACCCCCTAATCCAGGACTCCCTCAGGAGGCTAAACCCAAAAGAGTTCTTGAGCATCTACACCATCGCTATTCAAGCTGCTAGGGGAAGAGAGGAGAAGGTGTTCGCCAACTACTTCCCTTTGGGGCTCAAGCCAAATGTGAGGTCTTGGTTGATGCTCCTGCTAGAGAACTCCATTTCTACTTGGGATGATCTGTGTGATGAGATTGTTGGCACCTTCACGGGCGGCCATCAAGAACCAGGGTGGCCCAGTGACTTGCAGCTCCTCCCGCAGAAGGAAGGAGAGACTCTGCAGAATTATATTCAGAGGAAGCTGTGGTAGCTCCGTCTCAGTCAACGTGTACAATCTTCGGATACGTTCAAAGATGAACGTTCAGTTGCCCAAGACTGTGAAGTATCTGTACACTCTAGTGGATAAGTGTGCTAGAGTAGAGGATGGGAGGTGGCTCCCAGGTGAAGAGGATGGCATTAACATTGACTTAGAATATTATGATGAGGCCACCATTCACATGAAGAAGAACAAGAAGAGCACTAATTGCCGGGAAGACGCGGCTGCCGAGAAGGCTGGGAAAGGTGATGTCCCATACTGCAAGATCAATCGGACCAAGGGCCTCGACCTCCATGAGTGTCATCAAGTTGAGCAGGTCGTCAAGAAGTAGAGGGCTGAATATGAGAAGCATGATAAGGGGAAAGGTCAAGGAGGCGCTGGCGCGAAGGGCCGAGGTGGCAGAGCAAGCTGCCCCGGCATGGCTCCTCAGAATCAAGGAAAACCCGCCTGAGGCCGTGAGAAAGAGGATTGCAACGATGAGAGTGATGGAGGGGATGAAGAGGAAACCAGTGAGCAGGAGTTCTAGAAAGCCACTAACGCCCTGTGCATTGATGGCGGTGCATCTCTGCAGTCCTCTCACTGCCAACTTGAATAGTGGGTACGTGAAGTCAATGTCGTGGATCTAGCGGCATATTCTCTAAAGCCTCTCAAGTGGTCCCGCACAGCCATCATCTTTGATGAAGAGGATCACCCTGACCGCACCACCGCGGTAGGGTGCTTGCCGTTGTTGGTCTCACCAACAATCCGCAACCTCATGGTCACACAAATGTTGTTTGATGGCAGGGCCGGGTTGAATCTGATTTCTCCGAAGGTCATCAGCAAGCTTTAGATAGTAGAGGAAGAACTCAAGGTCACCAGCATGTTCCAAGGGATCAACCCCAGGAGGATTCGTCCTAAAGGGAAAGATCATGCTACCGGTAACATTCGGGGGGGGGGGGGGGGGGGGGGGGGGGGTGGAGTTGAATTACCGAACTAAGAAGATCGTATTTGATGTGGTCGACCTCCCCCTGCCATACAATGGAATCCTTGGTTACCCAACTCTGGTCAAATTCATGGTGGCATCTCACTATGCCTACAACACCTTGAAGATGCAGAGCCGATAGGTGTCATTTCCATTCCGTTAGACAAGAGGGATGCACTCATTTGCATGGACAAGATGTATCAGGAAGCAGTTGCAGCAGAGGCCGCTGAGACCACTGTTCCCACCAAGGAAAGTAAAGGAAAGAAGAAAGCTAACAAGGATGCCACCAAGGAATCCAAGAAGCGTGCCTCTTTGGAGTGCGCTGCACCTATTGATGGCTTGCCGGAGAGTTACAATAGCAAGAGACCCAAGGCTGCTGCACCTACTGTGAAAAAGGTCCCGGCAGGGCTGGCTAACGCTGGTGGTACCTTCACTATCCGTGCCACCCTCGACAACAAATAGGAAAGCACGCTCATTGCCTTCCTGCAGGTAAATATCGATGGTTTGCTTGGCAGCCATCTGATTTCCCCAGTGTTCCTAGGGAGGTAATCGAGCACCACCTTGCTGTCTGCCTACATGCCCGGCTCGTCAAGCAGAAGATCCGGAAGCAAGCTTCGGAGCGGCAACAGTTCATTGCCGAGGAGATCAAGAAACATGAGGGAGCTGGTCTTGTCAAAGGAGTACTGCATCCAACTTGGTTAACAAATCCTCTAGTGGTACGCAAAGCTTGTGGGAAATGGAGGTTTTGCATAGATTTTATGGATCTGAAAAAGGAATGCCCGAAGGACCCATTTCCCTTGCTGCGCATCGACCGGATTGTGGATTCCACCTCCAGGTGTGACGTGCTCTCTTTCTTGGATGCATATTCTCGGTACCACCAGATCTCCATGTCCAAGGAAGATGAAGAGAAGAATGCGTTCATAACCCCATGTGGCACGTATTGCTTTGTATGGATGCCCTTCGGGTTGAAGAGCGTCGGTTCCAATTTTGCAAGGGCACTCCAGATTGGCTTTCAATCACAGTTGCACAGAAACATTGAAGCTTACATGGATGATATTGTGGTCAAGTCCAAGGACAGATCAACCCTTATTAAGGATTTGGAAGAAATGTTTGCTAATCTATGCAAAATTAACTTGAAGCTGAACCCGGAGAATTGTGTGTTTGGCATTCCTTCCGGCAAGTTACTTGGCTTCTTTGTGTCCCGTCGACGAATAGAGGCCAACCCCGACAAGATCAAGGCTATCGAGAAGATTCAAGCAACAAAAATAGTCAAGGATGTGAGGCGTCTGACTGGATGTGTTGCCGCACTTAGCAGGTTCATTTCCAAGTTTGTCGAGCACGCCTTTCCGTTCTTCAAAATCTTGAAGAAGGCAGGACCCGTGGAGTGGACCCCGGAAGTAGACGTTGTGCTGCAAGATCTGAAGGGCTATCTTTCCTCTGTGCCCACTCTAGTTGCTCCACAACCACAAGAGCTGTTGCTGCTATACTTAGCGGCAACTAATCAAGTGGTTAGTGTAGCGCTCGTGGCGCAACAAGAAGTGGATGAAGTGGTAGTCACAGCCATTGTCCCCTCGGGGATGGAAAGTGAACACGTCCCGACAAGGTTAGATGCAGTTCAAGACAAGGGAGAGCAAGACAGCAGAGGCAGTCCAAAGGTTGCGACAAGGAAGAAAGTGGTGCAGCGCCTAGTGTACTTCGTCAGCTCCCTGTTGCAGGGAGCTAGGTCAAGGTATTCCGGGGTGCAAAAGTTGATTTTTGGCCTCGTCATGGCATCAAGGAAACTGCGCCACTACTCTTATATATTCTTTTCTTTATATCATGGACATTTGAACTTTTATATTATTCAAAGCAATAGTCTAGTTTTGACATGAAGATTTCAATACTCAAGCATATCAACAAGCAACCATGTCTTTCAAAATATCAACACTAAAGCAAGTTATCCCCAACCCATTATGCTCAATCATTGATCCATTCATGAAACACACTCGCATATTAGTTATACCTGATGCTCAAGTACGATCATAGTGCCCCTTAGGTGGTGCTTTATAAGAGAAGTTGAAGACTCAAATAAAAAGAAAAATTGCATAAAGTAAATAGAAAGGCCCTTCGCAGAGGGAAGTAGGGATTTGTAGAGGTGTCAGAGCACAAAGCGAAAAAGTTAGAGATAAAACATTTTGGGTGGCATGCTTTTCGTGTCAACGAAAAGGATTGAGTAGTTTTTCCATGCTAGATATAACATAGGTGGTTCCCAAAAAGAAAATAAAGTTTATTCCTTTTTCCACCATACTTTCACATTCCATGGCTAACCATATCCACGGGTGCCTTCAATACCAACACTTTCCAAGGAATTTATTATTTGACAACATAAAGCAAATTCATTTTTTCATTTAGGGATTGGGCATCCCTAATACCTTTGCCGTACTCTCATGCAATGACAAGTGAAGAAATACTCATCTTGAGAATAACACATCTAGCATGGAAATATATCAGCCACCCCTACCGTTTCATGAGCGCTACGAGCACACAAAAGAGATATTTATTTTGAAAATTAGAGATGGCACCTACAAATTTTCATAGAATGGAAAAAGAATACCACATATAGGTAGGTATAGTGGACTCATGTGGCAAAAACTGTTTTAAAGGATTTTGGATGCACAAGTAGTGATCATACATAGTACAAATGAAGGCCAGCAAAAGATTGAGAAGCATCCAACCAAGAAATGAAAAATCTCATAAGCGAGCATTAAGCATAACAAACACTAAATAATGCACCGTAAGTGGGATATAATTTCATTGTATAACTATTGACTTTCGTGCTTGCATAGGGAATCACAAACCTTAACACCAATACTCTTACTAAAACATAATTACTCATCAAGATGAATCACATATTGTATCATCATATCACAAAACTATTACAGGTATCAAGTTTATTTTGTTAAATGATCTTCCTGAAATTTTTGATTATATCCCTCTTCAATACCAATCACTTTGGGACTAATTTCATATGTTGCTTTTGATAGCTCAGACAAATCTAAGTTAAGAACATGAGCATAAAAATTTTCTTCTCTCAAAATAAATTAAGTGAAGCAAGAGAGAATTTCTATAAATTTTACTAACCCTCAAATAAATCTAAGTGAAGCATGAGAGCATTTATTCAAAAATACTAAAGCACACCGTCCTCAAAAAGATATAAGTGAAGCACTAGAGCAATTCCATAGCTCATAAAGATTTAAGTAAAGCATAGAGAGCAATTCTAGCAGGTCATAGAATAATTTCGGCTCTCTCAAATAGGTGTGTCCAGCAAGGATTCATGACACAAAATAAAAACCAAAACAAGAAAATACTCATATTATACAAGACGCTCCAAGCAAACTCATGATACGTGACGAATAGAAATATAACTCCAAGTAAAATACCGATGGTCGTTAGAAGAAAGAGGGGATGCCACTCGGGCATCCCCAAGTTTAGTTGCTTGCTTCTCTTTAGATAATAGCTTGGGATGCCATGGGAATCCCCAAGCTTAGGCTCTTCTGACTCCTTATTAGTTCATCCATCGTAATATCACCCAAATCTTGGAAATTTCAATCACACAAAACTCAACAAAACCTTCGTGAGATCCGTTATTATAAGAAAGTAAATATCTACTATAAGTACTGTTGCAAACCAACTCAAATTTTATTTTTGCATTATATCTAATATTTCAACTTTGCTATAGCTTATACCCTCCAATACAAACCATTGATAAATTGAAATAAGCACACAACACAAAGAAAATAGAATCTATCAAAAATAGAACAATCTGTAGAAATATGAATATTTCCAATACTTCTGTAACTCCAAAAATTCTGTAAAATTAGGAACATGTGCAATTTGTATATTAATCTTCTTCATGAAGAATCAGTATTTTATCGCACTTCTGTTATAACGAATATTATTCTCATGAGCACAAAAGTTTCTGTTTTTCAGCAAGATCAAATCAACTATCACCCAACATGATCCCAAAGGCTTTGCTTGGCACAAACACTAATTAAATCATAAAAAACAAAATCATAACAGTAGCATAATTGTGCAAAACATTCAAGAACAGAAAGAATAAGACAAAAATAAATTTTATTCATTGGGTTGCCTCCCAACAAGCGCTATCGTTTTACACCCCTAGCTAGGCATAAGATTTCAATGATGCTCACATGAAAGATTGCAATTGAGACATGAAGAGAGCATCATGTAGCATGTGAAAAACACATTTAACTATAACATACTTCCTATGCATAGGCATTTTATAGGAGAACAAATTATCAAGACAAGAAAAGCCTAGCATATGCGAGGAAGGAGAAAGAAACAATAGCAATCTCAATATGAAGAGAGGTAATTTAGTAACATGAAATTTCTACAACCATATTTTCCTCTCTCATAATAATTACATGGAGGATGATAATCAAATTCAACTATATAGCTATCATATAAAATATTTCTTCATGATCCACATGCATGTGAAGTTGACACTCTTCCAAAATAGTGGGATTATCATCAAATATAGGCATTACCTCTCCAAGCCCACCTTTATCAAAAAATTTGTAAGATTGAACACTCTCCAAATATGTGGGATTATGTTTAGCTAAAGTTGACACTCTTCCAAACCCACTTCTAAAATTGTCACAAGAATATTCATCATGAGGCTTAAATAAACTATCAAGATCATAAGAATCATTATCACCCCAATCATGATCATTGCAATAAGTAGTGGACATAGAAATATTAGCATCCCCATGCTTGGGGCTTTACATATTGTTAGCACAACTGACATTAATAGAATTTATAATAACATCATTGCAATCATGTTTTTCATCCAAGGAGCTATCATGAATCACTTTATAAATTCCTTATTTTAACACTTCAACACAATTTTACGATTCATAAATCTCAAGCAAAACTTCCTAAAGATAATCTAGCGCACTCAATTCACTAGAAATTGGTTCATCATAAATGGATCGTTCGAAAAGATTAGCAAGTGGATGAGGATCCATATCAATAGATTATTAGCAAGCAAAGATGCAAGCAAATAGAAGGCACATGGTAACACAAGTGGAGATAGCAAACAAGAGATCTAACAAGAAAACGGTGAACGAAAAAGAGGGCGAATAAAACGACAAATTTTTGTGAAGTGGGGGAGATGAAAATAAGAGGCAAATGGCAAATAGTGTAAATTGAAAGGAGATAACATTTATGATCAGGAACCTAGTAGATGTTGATGATGTCTCCATGACAACAGCGCCAGAAATTCCTTTTGATGCGGATTGAACTACGGCGGTATTTCCTCAAAGTGGAAGGGATGATGCAGCACAACTACGGTAGGTATTTCCCTTATTGATGAGACCAAGGTTATCGAACCAGTCGGAGAACCATGCAACACCACGTAAACAGCTCCTGCACACAAAGAACAAATACTTGCAACCCGACATAATAGAGAGGTTGTCAATCCCTCACGGGTAAAAAGATAGGTAAAATTGTAGTAGATTGGATAAATAGATCTCGTGGGAACGCGAGATAAAATAAATAATAATAAATTGCAGCAAGGTATTTTTGTATTTTTTGGATTAATAGATCTGAAAATAAAAGCAAATAAAAATAGATCGTGAAGGCAAATATAATAAAGAAGAGACCCGGGGGCCGTAGATTTCACTAGTGGCTTCTCACAAGAAAAATAGCATACAGTGGGAGAACACATTACTGTTGGGCAATTGACAGAACTTAAAATAATCATGACGATATCCAGGCAATGGTCATTATATAGGCATCATGTCCAAGATTAGTAGACCAACTCCTGCCTACATATACTACTATTACTCCACACATCGACCGCTATCCAGCATGCATCTAGTGTATTAAGTTCATGGAGAAATGGAGTAATGCAATAAGAACGATGACATGATGTATACTAGATCTATTTATGTAGAAATAGACCCCATCTTGTTATCCTTAATAGCAATGATACGTACGTGTCGGTTCCCTTCTGTCACTAGGATCAAGCACCGTAAGATCGAACCCATCACAAAACACCTCTTCCCATGGCAAGAAAAATCGATCTAGTTGGCCTAACTAAACCAGAGATTCGAAGAAGAAATACGATGCTATAAGTAATCATGCATATAAGAGATCAAAGAAACTCAAATTACTTTGATGGATAAGATCATAGTTATGATCATAAACTCTAATTTCATCGGATCCCAACAAACACACCACAAAAAGAGTTACATCAAATAGATCTCCAAGATACCATTGTATTCAGAATCAAAAGAGAGAGAGGAAGCCATCTAGCCACTAACTACGGACCCGTAGGTCTACAATGAACTACTCACGCATCATCGGAGAGGCACAAATGAGGATGATGAACCCCTTCGTGATGGTGTCTAGATTGGATCTGGTGGTTCTGAAACTTGCAGCGGCTGTAATTGATTTTCGTCGACTCCCCTAGGGTTTCTGAAATATTAGGGTATTTATAGAGCAAAGAGGTGGTGCGGGAGGCCATCAAGGTGGGCACAACCCACCTAGTCGCGCCTGGGGTTCGTTGTGCTCCCCTCGGAGCTCCCCATAGGTACTCTCTTGGCCCAAGAGGTGTCTTCTGGTCCACAAAAAATCACCAAAAAGTTTCGCTGCGTTTGGACTCTGTTTGGTATTGACTTTCTGCGAGGTAAAAAGCAAGCAAAAAACAGCAACTGGCACTGGGCGCTATATCAATAGGTTAGTCCCAAAAAATGATATAAAGTTGCCATGAAATGATTGAAAAACATCCAAGATTGATAATATAACAACATGGAACAATCAAAAATTATAGATACGTTGGAGACGTATCACTACTGCATTCTCTAACTTTTGTCAAAAGATTGTTGAGGTTTCCATGGATGATGTTTCCGTTTACGGAACTTCTTTTGTTCATTCCTTAAGCAACCTTGATCGAGTTTTGCAGATATGTGAACAAACTAATCTTCTCTTGAAATGGGAGGAGTGCCACTTTATGGTGAATAAAGGTATTGTCTTGGGGCATAAAATATCTGGACGAGGCATTGAAGTGGATAAAGCTAAAGTTGTGGCAATTGAGAAAATGCCATGTCCTAAAGATATTAAAGGTATAAGAAGTTTCCTTGGTCATGCTGGTTTTTATAGGAGATTTATTGAAGACTTCACAAAAATTTCTAGGCATCTTACTAATCTCTTGCAAAAAGATGTTCCATTTGTTTTTGATGATGATTGTGTAGAAGCCTTACAAACACTTAAAGAAGCCTTAACCTCTGCACCTATTGTTCAACCACCTAATTGGAACATACCTTTCCAAATTATGTGTGATGCCAGTGATTATCATGTCGGTGTTGTTCTAGGACAAAGAGTTGATAAGAAATTAAATTTTATTCAGTACGCTAGTAAAACTCTAGACAGTGCCCAAAAAAATTATGCTACTACTGAAAAAGATTTTCCAGCAGTTGTGTTTTCTTGTGATAAATTGAAATCTTACATTGTTGACTCTAAAGTAACTGTTCACACTGATCATGCTGCTATTAAATACCTTATGGAAAAGAAAGATGCTAAACCTAGACTCATTAGGTGTGTTCTTTTGCTTCAAGAATTTGACATGCATATTACTGATAGGAAGGGAGCTAAGAATCCCATAGATGATAACTTGTCTAGGTTGGGAAATGTTCTGGATGACCCACTACCTATTGATGATAGTTTTCCTGATGAGAAACTAGCTGTCATAAATGCTTCTCGTAATACTCCTTGGTATGCAGACTATGCTAATTATATTGTTGCTAAATTTATGCCACCTAGTTTTACATACAAACAAAAGAAAATTGTTCTTCTTTGATTTAAGACATTATTTCTGGGATGACCCACATCTTTATAAATAAGGAGTAGATGGTATTATTAGACATTGTATACCTGAGCATGAACACGGAAGTGTCACTCCGAGGCTTACTGAGGACACCATGCTTGAGACAGAACGACACATAAGGTATTACAATCTGGTTTTTATTCACCTACTCTTTTCAAGGATGCTTGTAAGTTTGTCTTATATTGTGAGGAATTTCAAAGAATTGGTAATATTAGTAGACATCAGGAAATGCCTATGAATTATTCACTTGTTATTGAACCATTTAATGTTTGGGGATTTGATTACATGGGACCTTTTCCTTCCTCTAATGGGTATACACATATTTTGGTTGTTGTTTATTATGTTACTAAGTGGGTAGAAGCTATTCCAACTAGTAGTGCTAATCATAAACACTTCTATTAAAATGCTTAATAAAGTTATTTTCCCAAGGTTTGGAGTCCCTAGGTATTGAATGACTGATGGTGGTTCATATTTTATTCATGGTGCTTTCCATAAATTGCCTGCTAAATATGATGTCAACCATAGAATTGCATCCCCCTATCACCCTCAATCTAGTGGTCAAGTTGAGTTAAGCAATAGAGAAATAAAGTGAATTTTGCAAAAGACTGTCAATAGATCTAGAAGAATTGGTCTAAGAAACTTTCTGATGCATTATGGGCTTATAGAACTGTTTATAAAAAATCCTATGGGTATGTCTCCATAGAAAATGGTCTATGGAAAAGCATGTCATTTACCTCTTGAATTAGTACATAACGCATATTGGGAAATTAAAGAAATAAATTATGATTTAAATCTTGCCGGTGAAAAGTGGTTATTTTATATTAGCTTGCTAGATGAATGGAGAATCCAAGCTTATGAAAATGAAAAATTGTTTAAAGAAAAAGTTAAAAGATGGCATGATAAAAGAATCAAAAAAGAGGAATTCCAAGTGGGTGAGTTTGTTCTGTTGTACAATTCTCGTTTTTCATTTTTTGCAAGAAAACTTCTCTCCAAATGTGAAGGACCGTATATCATCAAAGAAGTTTATCGCTCTAGAGCTATTAAGATCAATAATGCCGAAGGAACTAATCCGGAGGAGGTCAATGGACAAAGAATTACGCATTATATCTAAGATATGCCTATTAATGTTGAAACTAAAACTATTCAAAGTATGACACTAGAAGAATATATAAAAGAGACCATCAAGAACACTCCAGAACCCTGAAAAGGAAGAGGTACATGATACGGTAAGTAAACTGACTCGAAAAATTTCATAAAAATACTTTATGCTAGTTTTGGAATATTATAAAAATATACGAAAAAAGAAACAGCCGTGTGGGGCCACCCAGGTGCCCACGAGGCACCAGGGCACGCCCACCCCCTGGGCACGCCCTGGTGGCTTGCGGCCCCTTGTGAGCCTTCCCGGCTCTATTTTCTTCTAGAATACTTGTTTTGAAAGATAAAGATTCTTTATATATACTCTTGGAATTTTTGACCACGACATCGCAGAAAATGTCCTCTATTCTTGTTTTGTGCTATTTTTCTGACAGATCTAGATTGCCATGGCTCCACCAAGCTCTTCCAACGACAAGTTCCATGAGAAGGTCATCAACCCCTACCCATTGAAGTTGATGAAGCACCCTCAAGCCACTTAGATGCGTGAGGGGGTGCTCCACATCTGGGACTTTCAAGGGCCGAAGAAGACAAGAAGCGTTGAGGCCAGGCTCGAAGCGGTGGAATAGGAGATCTTCAAGTGCCATGGGATGGTGGAATGTGGACTTAGTGCCAACCACTCCATGATCACGGAAAGGTGGATGGCCAGTCCATGAAGGACATCGTCTTCAAGCTCAATGAATGAATCAATTATCTCCAATGCCAAGTTTATGATCTCAAAAACCAAAATTTTGAGTATCAAGCATGATTCAAAGGTATGAGTTGTGGTGTAATTTTCAGGACTCCATGGATGCCGAACGACAAGGCCACCACTTTATCACCACCACAATCACCGAAGAAAGAAATTTGAGTACACGGGTATGGGCACTCCACTTGGGTTGTGCCAAGCTTGGGGGAGGTGCCCCGGTATCATATCACCATCACTTTTACTATATTTACGTATTTTTAGTTCGATCCTTAGTTATTTCATGATCTAGTTGAATAAACGTTTAGTATGATCTATTTTTGAGCACTAGTTTCATGATCTATCTATCTATGTAATCGGGATGGGAGTTATATAATAAAGAGTAGTTTGAGTTTTCACTTCTTTACATTTATGTTTCAATCTTAGCAATGAAAATAATGAAGAAGATCATATGCTAATCTTATGGAAAGTAATGACATTACATAAGGAATAGTATAAGTGGTCAAATTTATTGAAAGTTGACAAACATAGCATTGTTAAATCATGCAATTCATGAAAGAATTAATACTGGAAGAGAAGATTCACATGCAAATAAACTATCTTGGACATCTTTTATGATTGTGAGCCCCCATTAATTATTTTATGCCAAATTGTCGACGTTGGACAAGGAAGACAACATAATGAATTGTGTTTGCCTATATTAACATAGAAGTTATATTGTCATAGATCCGCCAACATGTGGTGCTTGCCCAATATCTTTACTAGCCAAAAATCCTCACCAAGTAGAGATACTACTTGTGCATCCAAAAACCTTAAACCTAGTTTTATGTCATCGGAGTCTACTTTACCTACCTATGGATTGAATATGATCCTTCAAGTAAGTTTTCATCATTGCATAAAGCAATAAAAATTGCTCCTAAATATGTATTATCTTTTAGTGCATGGGGAAACAAGCTTTCTATGATCTTGTGATGGTAAACAAATAAAAGCGATGGACTACATAGTAAAGGTTGCTATCAAAAGGGGAAATATAAAGTGATGTTCCTTTGTATTAAGAGCTTTTGCATCCAAAAACAAAAAGCGCATGCCAACTTCTGCTTCCCTTAGCAAAGGGCCTATCTTTTACTTTTATGTATTTACTTTTTATGCAAGAGCCAATAGTGTTCTCCTCTATACCTTTTAAATTTTCTCTCTTGTAAGCATCATGTTTTGGGGAAAGATCTAGGCACATACGTCCAGTTGGATGTTAGTGATCATGAGTTATTATTGTTGACACCTCCCTTGAGGTGAATAAGTTGGGACGTGAAATTATAAGCCCCTATCTTTCTATGTGTCTGGCTGAAATTTTTTGCTCCATGCATATCTTCTGATTGTTAGCAATCGTAGAAGATTAAATGATGGTTGAGTATGTGGATATGCAAAAAAGCTCTGACATAAGACCCTTCCTAAAAATATGATGAATTGCAATTGCATTGTTGACTAATAACACAATTTGTTAGTTTTCAAGAAAGTTTATGCCTTATATTTCGTTGTTGTGATGAATTGTTACTTGCTCATGAGAATTTTTATGATAATGAATATTTTTGTTATAATAATGATCATGATGCTATTATATCCGTATTTTTCATCAGCACCTCTCTCTCTCTAAACATGTGGATATGATTTTTGATATCGGCTTTCGCTGGTCGACAAGCGAGGTCTAAGCTTGGGGGAGTTGATACGTCCATTTTGCATCATGATTTCCTACTATTATTAATTTATAGTATTTTGAATCAATATAACACTTTGTGGAGAAATTCTAATGACTTTTCTCTCTTAATATGCAAGATTTACATGAAGAGAGAGATTGCCTGTAGCTGGAATTCGGGACCTGAAAAGGCTTTGTCGGTGATACCACTTCTGCACATCTCCAAATGAGATGAAATTTTACAGAGATTTATTTTGGAATAAATAAAAATACTAGAGCAAATAAGTACCAAAGGGGGCCACCCAGGTGCCCACGAGGCACTAGGGCGTGCCCACACCTTAGGGCATGCCCTGGTGGCTTGTAGGGCCCTGGCTAGCCTCCAGTGCCCATCTTCTAGAATATAAGCCCATTTTCCCAAGAAAAAAAATAAAGAGGACTTTTTTCATGGAGTGCCACCGTCTCGAGGTGGAACATGGGCAGGAGCACTTTTGCTCTCTGGCAGAGCGATTCCTTAGGGGACACTTCCCTCCGGGAGGGGGAAATGAAGCCATCATCATCACCAGCAACCCTCTGATAGTGTGAGGACCAATCTTCATCAACATCTTCACCAGCACCATCTTATCTCAAACCCTAGTTCATCTCTTGTATTCTATCTTTGTATTAAAACCTTAGATTAGTACCTGTCGGTTGCTAGTAGTGTTGATTACATCTTGTACTTGATGCTAGTTGGTTTGCTTAGTGGAAGATCATATGTTCAGATCTAATATGCTATTCAATGCCCTTCTGATCTTGGACATGAATATGATGTGTGAGTAGTTACTTTTGTTCCTGAGGACATGGGAGAAGTCTTGTCATAAGTAATCATATGAATTTGGTATTCGTTCGATATTTTGATGATATGAATGTTGTTGATTTCCTTAGTGGTGTTATGTGAATATCAACTACATGACACTTCACCATCTTTGGGCCTAAGGGAATGCACTGTGGTGTAGCAATTAGATGAAGGGTTGCTAGAGTGACAGAAGCTTAAACCCTTGTTTATGCGCTATTCCATAAGGGGCTGATTTGGATCAATATGTTTAATGCTATGGTTAGATTTATCTTAATTCTTTTTTTGTAGTTGCAGATGCTTGCTAGAGGGGTTAATCATAAGTGGGAGGCTTGTTCAAATAAGAAAAGCACCCAAGAACCAGTCCACCCACATATCAAATTATCAAAGTAGCAAACGCGAATCAAACAAACATGATGAAAGTGTCTAGGTGAAATTCCCGTGTGTCCTCGGGAACGCTTACCTTATTATAAGAGATTGTTCCAGCCTATCCTTCACAAAAAAGGATTGGGTTGCCTTGCTGAACCTTAGTTACTATAGCTACTTTTCACTTGTTACAAATTATCTTGCTATCAAACTATCTGTTACCGACAATTTCAATGCCTGCAGAAAACACCTTGCTGAAAACTGCTTGTCATTTCCTTCTGCTCCTTGTTGGGTTCAACGATTGATCGCCTATACGTGTGGTTCATTAGTTGCATGCACTAGAGCAGTGGGCTACTGCTGTGAAGGTCTCGCCCGCTGCGGTTTGTAGTTGTTGGCGAAACCAACAAGACTTGAGATGGTGGCTCTCCACTCCTCCATCTTCTCTACAACGGGAGGAAACTCCAGAAGTAGTTTAGCATGCGCCAGTGCTTCTTCTGGCTTGGATGGCATGGAAAGGCATGAGGAACGAGAGGTGTTCTTACTTCCAACTGATCGGGAAGCAGCCCTGTCTCGAACCTGCGACCTCGGCCTATTGTCGCTAGTGTATAGGCGTGCATGTTGGCCTTGCGTATCTTGGAGATGATCCATAGGACCCTTGCCATGGGGACGCTCGGAGCTGCGGATGCCGTGGTGCTACTCTTCGCGCGCGACCTGGGATGGCCGCGGCATGGGCGTATTTTATGCACCCTGTTGTCCCTCAAGTTCGCGGCACCGCTCGTAGGCAGCACGAACCTGTCTCCTAGACCTGGTGGCATGCGGGATGTTGTTCTCATTGCGGACGTCATCGTTCGCCTGGCTGTGATTGCCAGAATGTCACGGAGGTTGCTCCTAGCCTTTGCCTCCTCCACCTCTGCTTTCACTATAGCATGTGCTGTCGCCCGTCTGCGAATGCATTGGTGGCTTGGACATAGATGGACCAACCGCCATGGCGCGCCCTTCTTCTAGGGTGCTATGGCGATGAAGATGATGAAGAATCTAATGCGCTAACTACTAACTCTGGTTCACGCAAGCGATCCCACTTCTTAGCATGCCATAGATGTCATGCGTACGACAATATATGGGACCAGTAATAGCCCATTTTGCGGTTTGACTAGGGTAATCGACGAGCACAAAGAGTAGAGCTAGGAGAAACACAAGAAGTTTACCCAGGTTCGGGCCGCTGTGAAGTGTAAAACCCTACTCCTGCTTTGTGTATTGGATGTATATGTGTCCAGTTAGACGGAGTGTGTTTCTCGGCAAGGTGCTCAAAAGGTGCGGCTACACATGCAAATGGGCAGGGTTTTGACCTTTTTTTAAGGTATACATGGGCCTCCTTTTATAGACTAAGGGGTCACCGTAATGGAAAAATGTTAAATACGCACTGTAAATAGTGGCTACAGTTCCAAATACCTAACTCTGACGGGTTAGGACAAACGCATTAATTGCATTGTGATGTGTCTTGTGGATGGAGCTCCCCGGCGAGGATGGTCTCTCCTTCTATGACATTTTCCCATCTACCTTTTATTTCCTTGACACATCGCCTAGAAGGGTGCATCTTTAGCGGCGGGCTACCATGTGCCTAGAAAAGACTCACCTAACTACCTGCCTGATCGACACCTAATCGATGAGGTGGAGTTGTGGCAAGGTTGTGGGACTCTTATCAGGCTCGGAGCTTGCTGATAACCCACAAGTATAGGGGGTCACAACAGTTTTTGAGGGTAGAGTATTCAACCCAAATTTATTGATTCGACACAAGGGGAGCCAAAGAATATTCATGAGTATTAGTAGTTGAGTTGTCAATTCAACCACACCTGAAAGACTTAATATCCGAAGCAAAGTTTTTTGCAACAAAGTAGGATGAAAGTAACGGTAATAGTGACAAAAGTAACAGTAGGAGTTTTGTAGTGATTGTAACAGAAGTAGCAATCAAAGTAACATAGCAAAGATCAATATGTGAAAAGCTCATAGGCATTGGATCGGCAATGATAATTGTGTTGGATGATATTCATCATGTAGCAGCCATAACCTACGATGACACAAAACTAGATCCAATTCATCAATATAATGTAGGCATGTATGTCGTATATAGTCATACATGCTTATGGAAAAGAACTTGCATGACATATTTTGTACTACCGTCCCGTGGCAGCGGGGTCCTAATAGAAAATAAGGGATATTAAATCCTCCTTTTAATAGAGAACTAGAACAAAGCATTAGCACTTAGTGAATACATGAACTCCTCAAACTACGATAATCACCGAAAAAATCCAATTATTGTCACCTTGGGGTATGCAGATCATAACTCGAAATAGGTGTCTACAACTTGCAAGATAAGATCAAGAACACAAATATGTTCATGAAAACATAATAGGTTCAGATTAGAAATCATGGCACTCGGGCCCTAGTGACAAGTATTAAGCATAGCAAAGTCAAAGCAACATCAATCTCAGAACATAGTGGATACTAGGGATCAAACGCTAACAAACCTAACTCGATTACATGATAAATCTCATCCAACCCATCATTGTCCAGCAAGCCTATGATGGAATTACACACGCATGGCGGTGAGCATCATGAAATTGGTGATGGAGGAAGGTCGGTGATGATGATGGAGACGTATCCCCCTCTTAGGAGCCCCGAACAGACTCCAGATCAGCGCTCTTGATGAAGAATGGGAGGCGGCAGCGGCTCCCTATCGTAAAATGCGATGAATCCTTCTCCTCAATTTTTTTCTCCCTGAATAGGGTTATATAGAGTTGGAGTTAGGTTCCAAGGAGGTACAGGGGCCCCACAAGCCCTCCAAGTGCACCCAGGGCCCCCCAAGGATTGTGGCCTCTAGGTGGATCCCCTCCGGTAACTTCTTGCGCTAGTATTTTTATATATTCCAGAAAAATTCTTCGTAAATTTTCAGGTCAATTCGAGAACTTTTATTTCTGCACAAAAATAACAGCATGGAAATTCTGCTGAAAACAACATCAATCCGAGTTAGTCCCATTCAAATCATGTGAATTACAGTCCAAAACAAGGGCAAAAGAGTTTGTAAAAGTAGATACGATGAAGACATATCAACTCCCACAAGCTTAACCCATTGCTTGTCCTCAAGAAATTCAGTTAACAAACTAAAAGTGACAAAGAAAAACTTTTAAAAACTCTGTTTGATCTTGTTGTTGCAAATATGTCTAGCCAATATTCAGGTTTTCGGCAAAGATTATGAACTAACCATATTCACAATAACATTTTGGTCTCCTATTTACTCATATCAACGGCACAATCAACTAGCGAGCAATAATAACAAATCTCGGATGATAACACTTTTTGAAAACAATAATGATATAATATGACAAAATGGTATCTCTCTAGCCCTTTCTAAGACCATAAAACATAAATGTAGAGCACCCTTGAAGATCAAGGACCGGCTAGACATTATAATTCATGGCAAAAGATATCCAATTACACTCATACTCAAAATCAATTAAAAACAAAGCATATAAATGATAGTGGTGCTCTCCAGCTGGTGATTTTTATAAGAGGATGATGGCTCAACAATGAAAGTAAATAGATAGGCCCTTCGCAGAGGGAAGCGGGGGCTTGTAATGGTGCCAGAGCTCGGAGCTTTTAAAACAGAGATGAATATAATTTTGAGCGTTATGCTTTCATTGTCAACATAACAACAAGAGATCTCACTATCTTCCATGCTAGATACATTATAGGCGGTTCCCAAATAGAATGGTAAACTTTTTTACTCCCCCTCCACCAACAATCACACTTCACAGCTAGCCGAATCCACGGGTACCGTCCATACCAATAACAGTCTTGGGTGAGTTCTGTTTAATTATTATATTTTGATTTGATTTTGAGCATGGACCTGGGCTGTAGCGACTTGACCCGAATGGATCAAGTCTCTGTGCTTAAGTGTCATCCCTGGATCGGTATGCTGACACACACAGTACTCGAAGGATTTATAACAGAGGTAAATCACATGTATAAAGTAACATAAATACTATTACCTCAATCCAAATAGCGGAAGCAACAAGGTTGTGGATTCCCATCAACACCAACGACAAAGTTGAGTGTAGAAATCGTAACCCTAATGTCTCACTTACTCGTCGTAAGATAATCCTGCAACATGAGACGTTGCAGCCCAAAACGGGTCAGTACATTGAATGTACTGGCAAATTCACACCATAGAGAAAATGATGAACAATGGCTATCACTATATGCATATATGGCTGGTGGAAAAGCTCTATGGTTATAAGGTTTTTGTGAAAAGCCAATTTTTTCCCTACTGCAAAGGAATAAGATTAATTACTATCTTGGTGGTTGTTAAACATTGAGAATGGTTGACAGCATTCTCAATCCCAATTAAGTAACATCGTTAAAACCCAACAATATTCATTTAAAGTAACGTGATGAGATCAACAGGATAATCCAAGAATTAGATACTCAAGATGTCCATAACCGGGGACACGGAAAATCATGATTAGTTTATACACTCTGCAGAGGTTTGCGCACTTTTCCCCACAAGATTCGATCGCCTCCGTTTGATTTCTCGCACTGCAGGGTGTTTGAGAAGACGGATGACCGAGACATAGTCTCTCAGAAGCGCTAGCACCTTACGATCGGGTAGACCGGTACACCTACATCCCCTACATCTGCTAGTCTACCACTGTAAGAGTTCGCACAACTTAGTCAACTATGCCAGAGCCCATAATGGCTTGTGGCTGCACACGGAAGTTTCTAGCATGAAAGATCTTATGATCCCTTTGAGCCTGGGTGGCGGTCCAAAAAAACAGGCAAGTCCTGATAGACATCAGGTGCCTCAATCCACCCAGATGTGTGTTAGGTTGCCACCTTAGATAAACCATTAATTAACAATCTCACATCTGTCATGGATATCACTCACCCAATCCACGTCTACTAGCATAGCATGGCATAATAAGCAAACGTAGAAGTAACTCCCAAAGGTTTCATAATAATACAGGTAATAGGTACTACCTCATCTACTTCCCATCCCACAATTTAATTAGATCCTAATCATGCAATGTGTGAGGATTGATCTAATGCAATAAAACTGGGTTGTAGAAAAGGTATGATCAAAGTGTGAACTTGCCTGCAATGGTGATGAAGATGATTCGCAACCAAAACTCTTGATAGGTCTACTCGTCACACTCCGGTCAATCTATCGTAAGCAAGCAATAGTAACCACACAATAAGTACTCATCTAATGCACAAGTAAAACTCGAACGAGAGAACGAACCAGAAAGTTCAACTTAAGAACTCCGGTTGCAAAGAAAGAACGAACCGAACAAACGACGGAAAACAAACGGCGGAAGAAAACAACTCGGTTCTAGCAAGTTGAAACTAGGTCAAATTTTACAATAGCAAAAACTTGTTCAAGTTGTTTAGACGGAACGGCGGTTTCGAGACGTAACTCCAGGCGCTTGAATCACCTGATTCCCATAAACGGGCGAGAAGATAAACTAGAACGAAGACCGGATCTGAGATCGCGATCGCGGAATAAATCCGACGAAAAGAAAGAGACGAACGGTTAAACGAACGGGCGTCGTTAACCGGGAATAATCGGTGATCACGTTCGTTGAGACGAACGGTCCGAAAGAAGAACGAAAACCGATCTAGGGTTTTCAGAAAAGAAACCAAAAAAGAAAACGGAAAACCGATCTAGGGTTTCGGAAAAGAAACCGAAACGAAGAATCAGAGAGAAAAGCGAGAAAAGAAAACCGGAACGGTTTCTTTTTAAAAGAACCGAACCGCGGGGGAAGAAAAAGAGAGGCGCGGGGCTACCTCCGGCGAGGCGGGGTGAACGGTGGCGACGGCGGCGTGCTAGGGCGGCGGTGGCGGCGCTATAGGGACGGCGGCGGCAGGTGAGGGGCGCGGGGTGGGGCGCGGCTTGGGGAGGAAAGGGGGTTTGGGTTTTTTGGTGTGAGGAGAGGGGGGGTCTATGGGGGTATTTATATAGGAGAGGGGAGAGATTACTTGGGGTAGGGGACAAGAAATAGAGTAGGAAAAGGAAAAACGAAACAAGGAAAAGGGGCTAGCCTAGAATCCTAATAGGATTCGGCCAGGGAAGAGGCGGCGGCTGGCCTAGCGCCTCGCGCCAGGCGCTGCGCGCGGCTAGGGTGGAGCGGCGGCTGGCTGGGCCTTTGGCCCGGCTGGCCTGCGGAATTTTTTTTAACTGGTTCCGCGCGCAGAAAAACAAGAAAAAGAAAAACTAAACGGGCTCCAAAAACCCTAAAGTAAATTTTCCCCGACTCCTAAAAATGAGTCGAACAAAATGAACTTTTCTACGGACCTAAAATGCAATTTTCGAAAAAGCGCATTTTTCCCTATCCAAAGAAAAACAAACAAACACCGGAAAACAAAATTTGATATATTTATTAAATCTTCATTTTTCCTATATTTTGGAAAAGTCATATTATTCCCTCTCTCATATTTTGATATCGGAAAAATAATTGAAGATGAAATAAATAAATCAAATGATCCTCTTTTGAAATTCGAGAAAACTCTCAAATATGAAAATAACGAAATCTCCAACTCTCTCCGAAGGTCCTTGAGTTGCGTGAAATTTCTAGGATCGACCAAAATGCAAGAAAATAAGATATGCATGATGATCTAATGTATAACATTCCAAATTGAAAATTTGGGATTTTACAAACCTACCACCCTTAAAAGGAATCTCGTCCTCGAGATTCGGAGAGGCTAGCAAGAAAAGGTTAGGGTTTGGGGGTCTCCTCAAAATCCATCGATCATCAAAGGGGTCTGGGGTGCTACCACCCTTAGAAACGTTGTTATGGTTCCATCAATACTCATATACTCCATCCTTATTCTTGACAGTGTCGGTCTTCTCAGATCATCAGGTTAATTCCTTATCCGGCTCTTCCGGTAGTGGCATAACCTTTTCCTTAATTCTTCTGTCCTTTCATTTTGGTAAGGTTATTCCGAGACTGGGTCTTCTTAGCTGATGGGTCTGGCGCCAAAACTAAACAACTATCGATATCTCATGGTGGTCAACAATTTATGGTTTCTCCTGCAGGAAATGGGTCTGGGTTGATCCTCACCGTATAACCTACGGTTGGCAAAGCTGCCTTGTACAAGGGAAAAATTCTTATACCATTCTAAGGTTTAACAAGGTTTAATATCGTCGTCTCTCTACTATAGGCAAGTCACTCAGATTTACCATCCCATATAGCAAGGCGAATAATAAGAGTAAGTCGGTATGGTGATCAATCCATCCCGCACCCAAATCATTACCTTGTATACAGTTTAGCGAATCTCGCATTCTAACACTCGGTCATCCTCACAAGCGTTGCAGAATTTCTCTTGTCGACGAACCAAGGTTCGGATAAATCCATTGATTCTGCAAGCCAAACAAACATCTATCGTTCCTTCACAACTCTCAGGTTTTGCGTTACTCCTATAAGATCGTCTGTCGACAAAGGTATATCCACTTCCAGGGTTTTTCCTTCAGCAAGAATGTGCTTGCTTCTTGGCAGGTCCTGGGCCTGTGGGTTATGGCCCATCTCGTCACTTGTAATCCTTGAACTTATCATTGGGCAACTTATCATTATTCCATCTTCCAAATTCCTAGTATTCTTAAATCCATCCAATTGTACTGTCTTCCTTCCTTCTATTGGCACCAAACTAGGACATGATTACTCGGACTCATCATGGAGTTTCCGTTGATCCATAGTTCCAACATCATACCTCCTTTATATCCAATAGTAATTCATCTCTTCATCCTCGTGGGATATCCCACATACCAAAATAAAAAAACATATACTTATGAAATCCATACTCACTTCGTGGAACATCATTATCCTTTCCAGGGTCAAGCGTCCTTACAGGGGAATATTGGCCATCTCTGCATGGCACTTCTTCAACAGGGAAACGTGAAACACATCTTGAACTCCTGACAGTCCTTCGGGTAACTCAAACTTGTAGGCCACTTCTCTCATACGCTCCAAAACTCGGTATGGTCCTACAAATCTCGGGGCTAACTTTACCTTAACTCCAATCCGTTTAACTCCTCGCATAGGGGACATGCGAAGACATGCTCTATCTCCAATTTCATAGACTACCTCCTTGCGTTTTTAAGTCTGCATAACTCTTCTACCTGGACTGAGCTACTTTCAGTCTATCTCGAATCAACTTAACATTCTCTCCTAACTCCTTGATCACATTTGGTCCAAACAACTGTCGGTCTCCAACTTCATCCCACATACTCTTGGGTCATCACACATATCGAGACAAAACTCATATTCATTTTGTCCGAAGTCCATTACAGGGTACTACCACCCTTAAAATGCACAAATCTTCCATAGACCATATTTCTTTTATCCTCAAAAATGGTCAAAATCCTTCTTCATAGAGTAACAACTCATAAAATCCATATCAGTACCAACGATGCTTCTCAAATGTTTACAATCTCTCGCTTCTCCATTACATGTCTCAACTCAACACCTCAATATAAAAGAAAAATGTTCTCACTTCTACTACTCCATTTCTTTTGTTGCAAACTCAACTCTCTAGTGCAAGTTTCCTTCTCCTTGGGGCATTCTCTGGCAAAGTGCCCTACTTCATTACAACGGAAACATATTACTTCTGGGAAGATTCGAGGTTTCCTTGTGATTATATAGCCTACTTGGGTCCTTGGCTTCCTTTTTGGGCAATTGCTAAGGTAGTGCCCTGACTCCTTGCACTTATAATAGGTGACATGACTCAGATCCTTCCTGGAATCCAATCTACTTCTCTTTCTGGACTTTTCCATTCCCATCAGAGCTTCTATTTCCAGTGGGTCATACTCTACGTTCTCTGTCGGGAATTCTACTAAATCCCCATTCAAACAATTCTGGGAGATGTGTCCTTCTTCTCCACATGAATAGCATGACTTGGTGCAGGGTTTAATTGGCTCTTCTTTGGGTGTGTCCTCCACATCTTCCTTCATCACAGGTTCTTCTAAACTTTCCATAAGGGATCCTCTCTTTGCTTCTTTCTTCTGCTGGATGGTTCTTTGTACCATGGGGTAAATGTGACACTGAGCAGGGTAGTGGGTAGTCCCTTCACACAAGAAACAAGTGATCTGCCTAGTTGGGCATTCTTCAGCTGGCTGACTTCCTTCAAAATTAGGGCATTCATCCTTGTGTTCTTTATGGTTGTGTCCTATTTCTCCACAAAGCTTGCATGAACAAGTTTTTTTCATATCCTTTCTATAAGGCTTCAATTTCTGGGACACAAACTGAGACTTTAGCAAAGTCAACTTAAATTCTTTCCAAGTGGTTACTCCTTGCCATCCATTGATGGTTTGGTACATCCTCCACCAAGTAGCAGCACCTCTTTCAAAGCATTGAAGAGCATGCTAGGCCATATCCTTTCCGACTATAGGGTTGTTCTCCATATGATCCTCCATGTTCTGAATCCATCGGTCTGTCTCCAATTGACTCATTGGTCCCAAAAATACAAGCTCATCTCCATTCATCCTCTATTGGGTCCATGGGTTTTGGGGTGAGATAAGAGGGATACACACAATACAAACAAAAGTTTTGAAAAGATAGATTTTTGGTGTGGCTGTCGAAAAACAACAAACAAATGACAGCTCACAATCGTCGCATCTAACGTAGGCATATAACAGGGGTTTGGTCTTCTAAAGGTCAATAAATCTTCAACGTCTCCAAACTCTTCAAGCCTTGTTCATGCCTCCAATGGCTTCTTCCGATCATGCTTGTCTTTCTCAAGTTCTTTTGCCAGATCAATCTCTGGTGACGTGAAATCTCTCGTGACATCCTTTAATATTCTGGAGTTGCATTCCAAACTTCTGGGTTTCATCAAACTCGACCTGAACCATGATCCTGCTGTCCTTCAGTTCTCAACGAACCTCCGGTATCTCAAGTTTTTACTTCTCTAGCTTGGCTCTTTCATCTTCAGGGTCCTGAGTTCCTCACGAAATGCTCCTTGTCAAAATACGGCTTCTTGTAGCTTTAAACTTCTTGATGTACTACTCCAGATCTTGGTGATACACCAGCTAAGTTTGAAACTGCATCCTTTGCTGATAGATTCTCCATCAGCCTCCTACCATCCAATCCTTCCGAAGGAATGCATGCTTAGCTCAGCTCGGTGACCACAGTATCAATGGTGATGACATCACGGATAACCGTGTTTCTGCCCTTGTCATTGCCATGAGCTATCTTGCCAGTTGATATCTCCCGCTTTAGGGTTTTCTTGACAAAACTTTGAGTTCTCAACTCTCCATGTTTCAATCTTTCTCCGATACACCTTGATCTCGGGTATTGACAACTTCCATAGTCTTCCAAGTTCCATAAGGGTAGCCTTCCTAGGTCATATAAATCTGGGAATTCTTCAGAGCATTCAATTCTCCTAGTCTTCGGAGTCTTCAACCATTGTAGTTTCCATTATTCAGATGCACGGAAAACACTCTTAGTTGTCCGATATCTCGTACTTCTTGGGGTGGTCTCATCAGTCGAATCCTCGAGTGGTCAAAAGGGAAAAGGGTATGGTTTCACTAAAGGGAAATTTTGAATAAGCTCAGAAGAGAAGAGAGGTAAAAGATCCTTTTGAAAGGGAAAGTTCTAGAGAAAAAATCTTTGCTATGGGCTTGCCAGTTTCTAGGGTCACGTCCTACAGTCAACATGTGCTCTGATACCATCTTGTAGCGACCTGACCCGAATGGATCAAGTCTCTGTACTTAAGTGTCATCCCTGGATCGGTATGCTGACACACAGTACTCGAAGGTTTATAACAGAGGTAAATCACATGTATAAAGTAACGTAAATACTATTACCTCAATCCAAATAGCGGGAGCAACAAGGTTGTGGATTCCCATCAACACCAACGGCAAAGTTGAGTGTAGAAATCGTAACCCTAACGTATCACTTACTCGTCGTAAGATAATCCTGCAACATGAAACGTTGCAGCCGAAACGGGTGAGTACATTGAATGTACTGGCAGATTCACACCATAGAGAAAATGATGAACAATGGCTATCACTATATGCATATATGGCTGGTGGAAAAGCTCTATGGTTATAAGGTTTTTGCGAAAAGCCAATTTTTTCCCTACTGCAAAGGAATAAGATTAATTACTATCTTGGTGGTTGTTAAACATTGAGAATGGTTGACAACATTCTCAATCCCAATTAAGTAACATCGTTAAAACCCAACAATATTCATTTAAAGTAACGTGATGAGATCAACAGGATAATCCAAGAACTAGATACTCAAGATGTCCATAACCGGGGACACGGCTAATCATGATTAGTTTATACACTCTGCAGAGATTTGCGCACTTTTCCCCACAAGACTTGATCGCCTCCGTTTGATTTCTCGCACTGCAGGGTGTTTGAGAAGACGGATGACCGAGACATAGTCTTTCAGAAGCGCTAGCACCTTACGATCGGGTAGACCGGTACACCTACATCCCCTACATCTGCTAGTCTACCACTGTAAGAGTTCTCACAACTTAGTCAACTATGCCAGAGCCCATAATGGCTTGTGGCTGCACACGGAAGTTTCTAGCATGAAAGATCTTATGATCCCTTTGAGCCTAGGTGGCGGTCCAAAAAAAATAGGCAAGTCCTGATAGACATCAGGTGCCTCAATCCACCCAGATGTGTGTTAGGTTGCCACCTTAGATAAACCATTAATTAACAATCTCACATCTGTCATGGATATCACTCACCCAATCCACGTCTACTAGCATAGCATGGCATAATAAGCAAACGTAGAAGTAACTCCCAAAGGTTTCATAATAATACAGGTAATAGGTACTACCTCATCTACTTCCCATCCCACAATTTAATTAGATCCTAATCATGCAATGTGTGAGGATTGATCTAATGCAATAAAACTGGGTTGTAGAAAAGGTATGATCAAAGTGTGAACTTGCCTGCAATGGTGATGAAGATGATTCGCAACCAAAACTCTTGATAGATCTACTCGTCACACTCCGGTCAATCTATCGTAAGCAAGCAATAGTAACCACACAATAAGTACTCATCTAATGCACAAGTAAAACTCGAACAAGAGAACGAACCAGAAAGTTCAACTTAAGAACTCCGGTTGCAAAGAAAGAACGAACCGAACAAACGACGGAAAACAAACGGCGGAAGAAAACAACTCGGTTCTAGCAAGTTGAAACTAGGTCAAATTTTACAATAGCAAAAACTTGTTCAAGTTGATTAGACGGAACGACGGTTTCGAGACGAAACTCCAGGCGCTTGAATCACCTGATTCCAATAAACGGGCGAGAAGATAAACTAGAACGAAGACCGGATCTGAGATCGCGATCGCGGAATAAATTCGACGAAAAGAAAGAGACGAACGGTTAAAAGAACGAGCGTCGTTAACCGAGAATAATCGGTGATCACGTTCGTTGAGACGAACGGTCCGAAAGAAGAACGAAAACCGATCTAGGGTTTTCGGAAAAGAAACCGAAAAGGAAAACGGAAAACCGATCTAGGGTTTCGGAAAAGAAACCGAAACGAAGAATCGGAGAGAAAAACCGGAAAAGAAAACCAGAACGGTTTCTTTTTAAAAGAACCGAACCGCGGGGGAAGAAAAAAGAGAGGCGCGGGGCTACCTCCGGCGAGGCAGGGTGAACGGTGGCGACGGCGGCGTGCTAGGGCGGCGGCGGCGGCGCTATAGGGGCGGCGGCGGCAGGTGAGGGGCGCGGGGTGGGGCGCGGCTTGGGGAGGAGAGGGGGTTTGGGTTTTTTGGTGTGAGGAGAGGGGGGGTCTATGGGGGTATTTATATAGGAGAGGGAGAGATTACTTGGGGTAGGGGACAAGAAATAGAATTGGAAAAGGAAAAACGAAACAAGGAAAAGGGGCTAGCCTAGAATCCTAATAGGATTCGGCCAGGGAAGAGGCGGCGGCTGGCCTGGGGCCTGGCGCCTGGCGCTGCGCGCGGCTGGGGTGGAGCGGCGGCGGGCTAGGCCTTTGGCCCGGCTGGCCTGCGGAATTTTTTTTAACTGGTTCCGCGCGCAGAAAAACAAGAAAAAGAAAAACTAAACGGGCTCCAAAAACCCTAAAGTAAATTTTCCCCGACTCCTAAAAATGAGTCGAACAAAATGAACTTTTCTACGGACCTAAAATGCAATTTTCGGAAACGCGCATTTTTCCCTATCCAAAGAAAAACAAACAAACACCGGAAAACGAAATTTGATCTATTTATTAAATCTTCATTTTTCCTATATTTTGGGAAAGTCATATTATTCCCTCTCTCATATTTTGATATCGGAAAAATAATTGAAGATGAAATAAATAAATCAAATGATCCTCTTCTCAAATTCGAGAAAACTCTCAAATATGAAAATAACGAAATCTCCAACTCTCTGCGAAGGTCCTTGAGTTGCGTGAAATTTCTCGGATGGACCAAAATGCAAGAAAATAAGATATGCATGATGATCTAATGTATAACATTCCAAATTGAAAATTTGGGATGTTACATGGGCATCCCGAATACCATCCAATTTCTCGTGAATGACCAGTGAATAAACACTCATCATGAGAATAACCCACCTAGTAAGGAACATACTGACATCCCCAAGTTGCTACATGAGCGATTCGAGCATACAGAATAAATTATTATTTGAAGGTTTAGAGTTTGGCACATGCAAATTTATTTGGAATGGCAGGTAAATACCGCATATAGGTAGGTATGGTGGACTCATATGGAACAACTTTGATTTTAAGGAAGTGGAAGCACAAGCAGTATTCCCGCTTAGTACAAGTGAAGGCTAGCAAATAGATTGAGGAGCGACCAACTAGAGAGCGACAACGGTCATAAACATGCATTGGGGTTAACCAACATTGAGTGCAAGCATGAGTAGGATATAAATAACCATGAACATAAATATCGTGGAGGCTATGTTGATTTTGATTCAACTACATGCGTGAACATGTGCCAAGTCAAGCCACTTAAATCATTCAAAGGACGATACCATCCTATCATACTATATCATGACCATTTTAAAAGCGTGTTGGCACACAAGATAAAATATTATCCACTCCTATCTAATTAAGCATGGCATGAGTAACTAGAATCTCTAATTTTCATTGCAAACATGTTTCAGTCATAACGGGCTGAATCAAGAACAATGAGCTAATCATATTTACAAAAACAAAATAGGTCGAGTTCGTACCATCTTTTCTACATCTCAATCATTTCATCATATATCATCATTATTGCCTTTCACTTGCACGGACGAACAATGTGGATAATAATAAGAGTGCACCTGCATTGGACTAAGCTGGAATCTACAAACATTTATTCAAAGAGAAGACTAGGTAATATGGGCTCTTTGTTAGATCAACAATATTGCATATCAGAGCCACTCAACATTTTCATCGTGGTCTTCTCCTTACGACCCAAAGAAAAAGAAAATAGATTCAAAGAAACACACTAATATATTTTTGGAGTTTTTGTTTTTCTGAAGAATGTAAAACAAGAACTAGAAAAAGTATTTACACAGGAAAGCTCTGAACTAGCAAAAGAAGAACGAGAATTATTTTTGGGTTTTCTTTTAATACTACTACTAAATAAACTTGGAAAGAAAAACAAAAAAGAAGCGAGAACTAATTTTTTTGATTTTCTAAAAGTTTTTGAAACACACGATAAGAAAGCAAGAAAAATAAACTAGCATGGATAATACAATGAAAAAGATGAACACCGACAACTGGAGTGAATGTGTGAACATTAATGTAATGTCGGTGAGAGATACATACTTCCCCAAGCTTAGGCTTTTGGCCTAGGTTGGTCTAGGGCCACGGCTTGAAATAATCCTCTCCTGGATACTCCAGAGGGTCCTGAGGGTTCCACTGGTTAGAGAGCTCATATGGCTCCCACTGATAAACAGGTTCCTCATACGAATCAGGTGATAGTTCTGGCTTAGGAAGTGCGATCGCGTCTGCTCCCAGTATGCATAAATGTCCTCAGGAATAATTATGTACCTACCTGAATGAATATTGAACAAAGAAGCTCCTGGCAAAGTCATAATCTGACAAGTACCCTGACTGAATACTAGGTTGTAGAGGAGCCGATTGTCATCGTCTTTGGCAATAAGATCATGTGCTACCATACTAGCATAGTTTAAATATTTAGTGGGTAACGACATCTCCTCCTCCTCATGCTTTATGGGCATCTCAAAATGTTTGGCAAGGCGGGAGGCATATACACCACCAAAAATGGTACCCTTCGAACAGTTTGCGTTTAACCACCGAGCAACAATAGAGCGCAAACTAAAATTTCTATCCGAATATAAAGCATGGCGCAAAATGGCACAGTCAGGGGCACTGAGGCCTCCACTCTCCCCACGACCTATCAAACATCTCTCCACAAATAATGAATACTAGCGTAAAACAGGAAAATGTAAGCTATCCACACTCGCTTCTGACACCCCTCTCTCTACCCCCATAGTAGTTTTAGAAACAGTCTTCCACGTCTCTAGGATGTGGCTCACTGACGCTGCCCTCAAAAGGTATTTTGCAAACATCGCAAAAACCATAGATTTTCATTCTCTTAGGCACATCATACAAGTGAAATTCTACCATGGGAGGATCCTTCCTAGAGTGGAAGTGAAAATTTTGCACGAAGGTATTAGTGAGTATGAAGGTCACACTTATCTTGAAGGAAGGCGGTAATGCCGACATTCTCCGCCAAATAATAGAAATCTTCATAAATTCTGGCCTCCCTCAAGAACGCATCACTTGGCCATTCACATGGCCGAACCTCCGCAGTGCGAGGAAGGTTGTACTTGGGCTTCTTCTTCTCCTCACTCGCATTTCCCTCTGAATTCCGGCTTGAAGAACCCCTTATCCACCTCCTCATGGTTTTTCGTCTGAAAATTTCTGAAACTTTTAGTGACTCAAAATAAAAGTGAACAAAACTTAAAAGATTGATAGCAACTACTCCCACAAGTGTCTAGAGGCTATATCATGGAACAAAACTACTTTGGACCATATAAATTTGACATGCAAGCTCAAGAACAAGGTCACCACAGCAGCAACAATTTGCAATATATAAAGAACTAGAACAAAAACTAATTGGACCATTGGAGAAGTCACATACCGATGAACAATACCCCGAAATAGTTTCGGAAATGGAGTTCCAAGCAAGGAGATCAAAGATGGCAGCAAAATGAGCAAGAGCACATGTTTGAGCAATGGTGGGATTTTTTCTAGAGGAAGAAGTGGATGCGTGCTGGCATAAGTGAGGGTGACCCATGTGTGACCCACAAGCCATGTAGGCACGACCAGGGGGTGGACGCGTCCTGTGGGCTTGTGGCCCACTGGTGCACCCCCCTGATGTGTTTTTAGTGCCAAAAATTCTTAAATATTATAGAAAAATCATACTAAATTTTCAGGGCATTTGGATAAGTTTTATTTTCTGGTCATTTTATTATTGCACGGATAATTCAGAAAAACAGGAAAATAATTGTATTTTTGCTTTATTTATTCTAAATAAAAAAAAGTAAAAGGTGCGTACAGAAAATTGTGTTTACTAAATTCATCCATCTCATGCGCGTCAAAATAAATCCATTAACAAGGTTGATCAAGTCTTAATAACAAACTTCTTTTGAATGACATGAAACCAGAGAATCTTCGTATAACACGAGGTTACCTCAACGGGAATATGCATGTCCCCAACAATAAGAATATCATATATCTTTTCGATAGTAGGAATAGGGAATTCGAAACCTCCAATAGAAATAGTTGAGATTTTTCTAATAGAATTGAAGCTATTAACTTGAGGTTGTGTCGGTGCAACAAACCCCGCTCTTGTTGCCGGGACCATCCATAGGCCCAAGAGCAAAGATTGCAACATCCAAGACCAGACCAAGTAGAAAAGATCAGCTCTTCGAGGAATCAGAGTGCGGATCAAGAAGACCAAGTCAAGCCAAAGGAACAAGCTATCACTAAGGGGAAACCTCCCTTGTCGGGCAGGCGAGACTGGCGAGGTCAAGGTTACCACCAAGACAAGCCTCAAAACCGTCCCGACAGGCCTGCCAGGACCTATGAAGGCGAACCACCCCGCCAAGGCTTCACCGCTCCACCTCACAGCGACGCCAGTCATCGATTGGTGCGGTGTCAAGCCCCCAATTGACCAAGTGGCTGTTTTTTCCACATGGCAGCGAATTCCTGTGGAAATCACCTCCAAATGACAGCCATCCAGCGTTGTGTCAAGCAGATAGAGAAGAAAGTGGCCAAACTGCCCGGCAAGGCTTGCCAGGCATGCCATGATGTGATACTAAGTGGTGCATTTAATGCGCTCTAACATGCCTATAGAATTAGGTATGATAGCATTGTTTGCTATTTAATTAGTACGCAATGACTGATTTTTCATTGTGGTGACCCCTTGATCTATGAAAGGAGGCCTGTGGCAACCATAGAAAGATTCACACCCTCGGACACTAGTACGCGTGTAGCTGCTCTCGCCTCGAGGCAATCCTGCCGGGAAAGAGCACTACATTTTCGACCACAATCCACCAAAGCAGGAGTAGTGTTTTACGCCTCGCAGCAGCCCAAACCTGGGTAAAATTGCCCGTGTGATCTCTGTCGTGTTGTGTGACGTTTGTCCGCTCTTTTTGCAACGTGCTCGTCCCCCCTGTCGAACCAAAAGGGAATCTTGACCCCGAAGGTGGTCGTGGTTTCCCACGATATCTTTGGCGCGCTGGGTAGGGGGAAGCGCTTGAGCGAACCCGAGAAGCATACACAACGCATCATCTTCATCATCATTTTCTTCATCGACGGCTCCATCGCCCATGGCGCCCAAGAAGAAGCCTGGTGCTACAGCTCACCTGTCGACCTCAAAGGCCCCGTCGCATGCAGCCACCGACACCGCGGGGTCTACGATGACGCACGGGGATGTGGACGCTGCGGGGGACATGGTCGACACGGGCGACATCGTCACCACCTCCACTGCGGCCTAAACAGGAGCAGGAGGCACCGGAGAAGGCAACATCAACAGCATCCCAGCGGCAACGCTCCATGACGTACGGGTGGAGATATCATTCCTTCTATACCTCTTTGCCCGACCGAAGGGCACAGCCGCAGTGGCGGCACTCGCTCTGAGGTGAATCACAACTCTCCGGCCGCTCCCACACCGGGCGCAGCCACAACGCATGCGCTACCCCCTGGAGCAAGCTGACCCAGCCAATGCACCAAATGGAGTCGCTGCACCTCTAGTGCCTCCACCTCGTCACCATGCCATCCTGGCAACTGGCTACCAATGACAAGAACACGGTGCGGGCAATACCAGCACTATCATGAGCCGAGCGATGTTACGATCTAAGTCATCATCCATGCCAAGCACCGCTTCGGAGGCCATGGCGCCGGCCCAGCTGCTGTTGAGATTTCTATCGACAGCCGATCAGATGGATGAGTGGAGAGCCACCATTCAAAGCTTGATTGGTTTCACTGAGGAGGGGGAATCACAGCAAGCTGGCCCGTCACGGCCTCCTCAGGAAACAACAACGGGCTGCGCTGCTGACCATGCGGAAGGGGCCACCCCCATGGTGTAGTCTCCTCCATGGCAGCCAACGCAGGAGCCACACGACTAAGAACCCGATGATGTCTCAATTGCTTCTTCTGACCCTTGGGCGCGTCAAGGCCAACAGCGAACCCTGAAGGACAGGCAAAGGGAAGGCGCGCGCGTCACCATTGAGCGATGCTGCAACACCCACCGCCAGTCCAATAGGCGCGATGGCCCCAACGTCGACAAACCTGTGTTCAGCGAAGGTGGGTACCTAACTTTTGAGGCTGGGTCCCGCACCTTCACCTGTGAGTTGCGGCAATTCCATTGGCCTTACACTCGCACATTCAAGCTAGAGATACCAGTGAAGTATGATGGGAGACTAAACCCCACAGAGTTCTTGAGCATCTACACCATCGCTGTTCAAGCTGCCGGGGGAAGAGACGAGAAAGTGTTCGCCAATTACTTCCCTTTGGCACTCAAGCCAAATGTGAGGTCTTGGTTGATGCACTTGCCGAAGAAATCCATTTTGACCTGGGCTGATCTGTGCCATGAGTTTGTTGGCTACTTCACGGGCGGCCATATAGAACCAAGGCGGCCCAGTGACTTGTAGCTCCTCCCGCTAAAAGAAGGAGAGACTCTACGAAAGTATATGCAGAGGTTCAGCCGAGTACGAAGGAACATTCCAGACATCCACCCAAGAGTTGTGATAGCTGCGGTCCAGTCCAACATGTGCAATCGTCAGATGCTACGTCTTGAGCTTGCGTTGGTTTTCCCCAAAGAGGAAGGGATGATGCATCAGAGTAGCATAAGTATTTCCCTCAGTTTTTGAGAACCAAGGTATCAATCCAGTAGGAGGCCACGCTCAAGTCCCTCGTACCTGCACAAAATGATAGCTACTCGCAACCAACGCGATTAGGGGTTTTCAATCCCTTCACGGTCACTTATGAGAGTGAGATCTGATAGATATAATATTTTTGGTATTTTTGATATAAAGATGCAAAGTAAAAAGTAAAATCAAAGTAAAAAAGCAAAGCAAGATTAAAGTGATGGAGATTGATATGATGAGAATAGACCACGGGGCCATAGGTTTCACTAGTGGCTTCTCTCAAGAGCATAAGAATTCTACGGTGAGTGAACAAATTACTGTTGAGAAATTGACAAAATTGAGCATATTTATGAGAATATCTAGGCATGATCATGTATATAGGCATCACGTCCATGACAAGTAGACCGAAACGATTCCTCATCTACTACTATTACTCCACTCATCGACCGCTATCCAGCATGCATCTAGAGTATTAAGTTAAAACAGAGTAACGCCTTAAGCAAGATGACATGATGTAGAGAGATAAATTCATGCAATATGAAATAAACCCCATCTTGTTATCCTCGGTGACAACGATGCAGTACGTTCCTTGCTACCCCTTCTGTCACTGGGAAAGGACACCGCAAGATCGAACCCAAAGCTAAGAACTTCTCCCATGTCAAGAACTACCAATCTAGTTGGCCAAACCAAACGGATAATTCAAAGAGACTTGCAAAGATAACCAATCATACATAAAAGAATTCAGAGAATATTCAAATATTATTCATAGGTAGACTTGATCATAAACCCACAATTCATTGGTCTCGACAAACACACCGCAAAAAGAAGATTACATCGAATAGATCTCCACAAGAGAGGGGGAGAACTTTGTATTGAGATCCAAAAAGAGAGAAGAAGCCATCTAGCTACTAACTATGGACCTGAAGGTCTGAGGTAAACTACTCACACTTCATCGGAGAGGCTATGATGATGTAGAAGCCCTCTGTGATGATGGCCCTCTTCCGGCGGAGCTCCGGAACAGGCCCCAAGATGGGATCTCGTGGATATAGAAAGTTGTGGCGGTGGAATTAGGGTTTTGGCTCCTGTTCTGGTCGTTTGGGGGTACGTAGGTATATATAGGAGGAAGGAGTACGTCGGTGGAGCATCGAGGGGCCCACGAGGCAGGGGCACGCCCTAGGGGGGGTGCCCCCCACCCTCGTGACCGCCTCTCCGATGCCTTGGCGTAGGGTCCAAGTCTCCTGGGTAATGTTCCGTGAGAAAATCACGTTCCTGAAGGTTTTATTCCGTTTGGACTCCGTTTGATATTCCGTTTCTTTGAAACACTGAAATAGGCAAAAAACAACAATTCTGGGATGGGCATCCAGTTAATAGGTTAGTCCCAAAAATAATATAAAAGTGCAAAATAAAGCCCAATATAGTCCAAAATAGTAGATAATATAGCATGGAGCAATCAAAAATTATAGATACGTTGGAGACGTATCAGGCATCCCCAAGCTTAATTACTGCTAGTCCTCGAGTAGGTAAATGATAAAAAGAGAATTTTTGATGCAGAGTGCTACTTGGCATAATTTCAATGCAAATCTTCTTAATTGTGATATGAATATTCAGATTCGAAAGATTCAAGACAAAAGTTTATATTGACATAAAAATAATAATACTTCAAGCATACTAACAAAGCAATTATGTCTTCTCAAAATAACATGGCCAAAGAACGTTATCCCTACAAAATCATATAGTCTGGCTATGCTCCATCTTCACCACACAAAATATTTAAATCATGAACAACCCCGATGACAAGCCAAGCAATTGTTTCATACTCTAACTTTTTCAAAACTTTTTCAATCTTCACGCAACACATGAGCGTGAGCCATGGATATAACACTATAGGTGGAATAGAATGGTGGTTGTGGAGAAGACAAAAAAGGAGGGGAAGATAGTCTCATGTCAACTAGGTGTATCAACGGGCTATGGAGATGCCCATCAATAGATATCAACGTGAGTGAGTAGGGATTGCCATGCAACGGATGCACTAGAGCTATAAGTATATGAAAGCTCAAAAAGAAACTAAGTGGGTGTACATCCAACTTGCTTGCTCATGAAGACCTAGGGCAATTTGAGGAAGCCCATCATTGGAATATACAACCCAAGTTCTATAATGTAAAATTCCCACTAGTATATGAAAGTGATAACATGAGAGAATCTCTACTATGAAGATCATGGTGCTACTTTGAAGCACAAGTGTGGTAAAAGGATAGTAGCATTGTACCATTTTATTTATTTTCTCTTTTTCTTTGGCCTTTCTCCCTTCTTTGGGACAATGCTCTATTAAATGATGATCATCACACTTTTATTTATTTACAACTCAATGATTACAACTTGATTCTAAAACAAAGTATGACTCTATATGGATGCCTCCAGCGGTGTACCGGGATATGCAATGAATCAAGAGTGACAAGTATGAAAAAATTATGAATGGTGGCTTTGCCACAAATACTATGTCAACTACATGATCATGCTAAGCAATATGACAATGATGAATGTGTCATGATGAGCTAGATGGTGGAAAATTGCATGGCAATATATCTCGGAATGGTTATGGAAATGCCATAATAGGTAGGTATGGTGACTGTTTTAAGGAAGGTATATGGTAGGTGTATGATACCGGCGAAAGGTGCGCGGTATTAGAGAGGCTAGCAAAGGTGGAAGGGTGAGAGTGCATATGATCCATGGACACAACATTAGTCATAAAGAACTCATATACTTATTGCAAGAATCTAGAAGTTTTCAAAGCAAAGTATTACGCGCATGCTCCTAGCGGGATAGATTGGTAGGAAAAGTCCATCGCTTGTCCCTGACCGCCACTCATAAGGAAGACAATCAATAAATAAATCATGCTCCGACTTCATCACATAACGGTTCACCATACGTGCATGCTATGGGAATCACAAACTTTAACACAAGTATTCTTTAAATTCACAACTACTCAACTAGCATGACTTTAATATTATCACCTCCATATCTCAAAACAATTATCATGCTTCAATCTTTTCTTAGTATATTAAACACACTCAAAAGAAAGTTTCACAAATCTTGAATACCAAGCATATTATTATTAAGCAAATTACCATGCTATTAAGACTCTCAAAATAATTTAAGTGAAGCATGAGAGATCAATAGTTTCTTTAAAACAAATCCACCACCGTGCTCTAAAAGATCGAAGTGAAGCACATAGAGAAAAATTATAACGCTCAAAATTTATAAGTGAAGCACGTAGAGCAAGACTACTTAGCTCAAAAGATATAAGTGAAGCACATAGAGCAAAACTACATAGCTCAAAAGATATAAGTGAAGCACATAGAGTATTCTTTCATATTTTAATTCATGTATGGCTCTCTCAAAAGGTGTCTACAGCAAGGATGATTGTGGCATACTAAGACACAAAGACAAAAATAATACAAGACGCTCCAAGCAAAACACATATCATGTTGGTGAATAAAAATATAGGTCCAAGTAAATTACCGATGGAAGTGGACGAAAGAGGGGATGCCTTCCAGGGCATCCCCAAGCTTTGACTTTTTGGTGTCCTTGGATTATCTTGGGGGTGCCATGGGCATCCCCAAGCTTAGGCTCTTGCCACTCCTTGTTCCATAATCCATCAAAAGAATTCACCCAAAACTTGAAAACTTCACAACACAAAACTTAAAGTAGAAAACTCGTGAGCTCCATTAGCGAAAGAAAACAAAAGACCACTTCAAGGTACTGTAATGAACTCATTATTTATTTATATTTGTGTTAAACCTACTGTATTCCAACTTCTCTATGTATTATAAACTATTTTACTAACCATAGATTAATCAAAATAAGCAAACAACACACGAAAACAGAATCTGTCAAAAACAGAACAGTCTGTAGTAATCTGTAGCTAGCGCAAGATATGGAACCCCAAAAATTCTAAAATAAATTTCTGGACGTGAGGAATTTATCTATTAATAATCTGCAAAAATAATTAACTAAATAGCACTCTTAAAATAAAAATGACAGCAGTTCTGGTGAGCGCTAAAGTTTTTGTTTTTTTATAGCAAGTTCAACAAGACTTTCCCCAAGTCTTCCCAACGGTTCTACTTGGCACAAACACTAATTAAGCACAAAAAACAAAACCAATACAGAGGCTAAATAATTTATTTATTACTAAGCAGGAGCGAAAATCAAGGAATAAAAATAAAATTGGGTTGCCTCCCAACAAGCGCTATCGTTTAACGCCCCTAGCTAGGCATAAAAGCGAGGATAGATCTAGGTATTGCCATCTTTGGTTGGCAATTCTTCGACGAGGCATCTATTTCCCTTAGGAATTTCTTTCTTTCTAGGGATTATCAAACTTTTAGGCACAAGATCGAAAAATTCATTTGTAGCAATTGGTTCCTTAATGATAGCAAAAAGATTAGGATGAATACTTATAGATTTAAGATCCGCAGTTTCCTTACTAGATGATTCACCCTTATTTTTAGGAACATACATAAGCTTGGCAATTTTAGTAGGAGGACTTGGAGTATTCTTTATGGAAGAAAAATCAGTTCCCAAGTTTGTAATGATACCCTCAAGTTTATCAATTCTAGTAGAATCTAAGTTTATCTTCTCATTAACTATGGGTTCCTTTTCCTTAATATTTTTCAGAGTCATTCCTACCTTAGATCCATATTGAGTAATTTGATTGTGGATCTTTTTATCTAGATTTTCAATTAATTCAATAGCAGAAACTTTATTTTTGAAAATTTCAAGTCTTTGCATAACATGCTCCAAAGTTAACATGGTTCCATTAACCAAAAGGGGTGGTGAGCCAAATAAATTTAGCATAGCATTATAAGAATCAAAAGTCTGGCTACCCAAGAAGTTTCCTCCGGTAATGGTATCGAGGATATATCTATACCAAGGATTAACACCTACATAAAACTTGCGGAGAAGAACTAAGGTAGATTGCTTCCTGGTAGATCTATTTTGAGCATTGCAAATTCTATACCAAGCATCTTTTAGATTTTCTCCCTCCCTTTGTTTAAAATTTAAAACTTCACTCTCGGGAGACAACGGGGAAGATATGAGACTAGCCATAACGACAAGCAATCAAACTAGCACATGGGCAAACAAAACGGCAAGCGGGAAAGAGAGGGAGGATTGAGAGAGAGAGGGCAAATAAAACGGCAAGGGTGAAGTGGGGGGAGAAGAAAACGAGAGGCAAATGGCAAATAATGTAATGCGAGGGATAGGGATTGTGATGGGTACTTGGTATGTTGAATTTTTGCGTAGACTCCCCGGCAACGGCGCCAGAAATCCTTCTTGCTACGTCTTGAGCTTGCGTTGGTTTTCCCCGAAGAGGAAGGGATGATGCAGCAGAGTAGCGTAAGTATTTCCCTCGGTTTTTGAGAACCAAGGTATCAATCCAGTAGGAGGCCACGCTCAAGTCCCTCGTACCTGCACAAAACGATAGCTACTCGCAACCAACATGATTAGGGGTTGTCAATCCCTTCATGGTCACTTACGAGAGTGAGATCTGACAGATATAATATTTTTGGTATTTCTGGTATAAAGATGCAAAGTAAAAACTAAAAGCAAAGTAAAAAAGAAAAGCAAGATTAAAGTGATGGAGATTGATATGATGAGAATAGACACGGGGGCCATAGATTTCACTAGTGGCTTCTCTCAAGAGCGTAAGTATTCTATGGTGGGTGAACAAATTACTGTTGAGCAATTGACAGAATTGAGCATAGTTATGAGAATATCTAGGCATGATCATGTATATAGGCATCACGTCCGTGACAAGTAGACCGAAACGATTCTGCATCTACTACTATTACACCACTCATTGACCGCTATCCAGCATGCATCTAGAGTATTAAGTTAAAAACAGAGTAACGCCTTAAGCAAGATGACATGATGTAGAGAGATAAATTCATGCAATATGAAATAAAGCCCATCTTGTTATCCTCGATGGCAACGATGCAATATGTGCCTTACTGCCCCTTCTGTCACTGGGAAAGGACACCGCAAGATCGAACCCAAAGCTAAGCACTTCTCCCATGGCCAGAACTACCAATCTAGTTGGCCAAACCAAACGGATAATTCAAAGAGACTTGCAAAGATAACCAATCATACATAAAAGAATTCAGAGAAGATTCAAATATTGTTCATAGATAGACTTTATCATAAACCCACAATTCATCGGTCTCAACAAACACACCGCAAAAATAAGATTACATCGAATAGATCTCCACAAGAGAGGGGGAGAACTTTGTATTGAGATCCAAAAAGAGAGGAGAAGCCATCTAGCTACTAACTATGGACCCGAAGGTCTGAGGTAAACTACTCACACTTCATCGGAGAGGCTATGATGATGTAGAAGCCCTCCGTGATGACGGCCCTCTTTCGGCGGAGCTCCGGAACAGGCCCCAAGATGGGATCTTGTGGATACAGAAAGTTGCGGCGGTGGAATTAGGTTTTTGGCTCCTGTTCTGATCGTTTGGGGGTACGTAGGTATATATAGGAGGAAGGAGTACGTTGGTGGAGCATCGAGGGGCCCACGAGGCAGGGGGACGCGCCCTAGGGGGGGCGCCCCCCACCCTCGTGACCGCCTCTCCGATGCCTTGGCGTAGGGTCCAAGTCTCCTGGATCACGTTCGGTGAGAAAATCACGTTCCCGAAGGTTTTATTCCGTTTGGACTCCGTTTGATATTCCGTTTCTTCGAAACACTGAAATAGGCAAAAAAACAGCAATTCTGGGCTGGGCCTCCGGTTAATAGGTTAGTCCCAAAAATAATATAAAAGTCGAAAATAAAGCCCAATATAGTCCAAAACAGTAGATAATATAGCATGGAGCAATCAAAAATTATAGATACGTTGGAGACGTATCATCAGACACGTTCCAAGATGAACTATAACACCCACAATGCGGCTATATCTCCCACGTGCCGGGCCAAGACTTAGAGGCATAGCCACATGGTAGGTCTGTCGCAAGAGGGGTAATCTTTACATATCCCATGTACTGAATAAGAAAGGGATAAAGAGTCGGCTTACAATCGCCACTTCACACAATACATAAATATATCATACATCATCCAAGGTACAAACAAAGGTCCGACTACGGAACCAAAGTAAAGAAAAACAACCCCAAATGCTAGATCCCCGATCGTCCCAACTGGGCTCCATTACTGATCATAACATAATAGCGACCCAAGTCTTCATCGAATTCCCACTTGAGTTCGGTAGCGTCCCCTGCAGTGGCATGATCGGCACCTGCATCTGTTTGGATGTATCTGTGAGTCAGAAGGACTTAGCAATCTCACACCCGTGAGATCAAGACTATTTAAGCTTATGGGTAGGAAAAGGTAGTAAGGTGGAGCTGCAGCAAGAACTAGCATATATGGTGTCTGACTTACACGAAAGAGAGCGAGAAGATAAGCAGCGCAGAGTCGAGAAACTATAAGTGATCAAGAAGTAATACTGAAACTATTTATGTTCAAGCATAACACAAGACCGTGTTCTCTTCCCGGACTCCGCCGAAAAGAGATCATCACGGCTACACACGCGGTTGTTTCATTTTAATTAAGTTAAGTGTCAAGTTCTCTACAACCGGACATTAACAAATTCCCATCTGCCCATAACCGTGGGCATGGCTTTCGAAAGTTCAAAACCCTGTAGGGGTGTCCCGACTTAGCCCATCACAAGCTCTCACAGTCAACGAAGGATATTCCTTCTCCCAGGAAGACCCGATCAGACTCGGAATCCTGGTTACAAGACATTTTGACAATGGTAAAACAAGACCAGCAAGACCACCCGACTGTGCCGACAAATCCCGATAGGAGCTGCACATATTTCGTTCTCAGGGCACACCGGATACGCTAAGCGTACAGGTACCAACATAACCCAATTTGCCAAGGGACGGTCCGGCACGGTGCTGTAGTTTGGACCAACACTCAGATGAGCACTGGCCCGGGGGATTAAAATAAAGATGACCCTTCAGTACGCAGAACCCAAGGGAAAAGGCTTAGGTGGAAAATGGTAAAACCAAGGTTGGGCCTTGCTGGAGGAGTTTTATTCAAGGCGAATTGTCAAGGGGTTCCCATTATCACCCAACCGCGTAAGGAATGCAAAATCAAGGAACATAACACCGGCATGACGAAAACTAGGGCGGCAAGAGTGGAACAAAATACCAGGCATAAGGTCGAGTCTTCCACCATTTACCAAGTAAATAGATGCCTTAAAGTAAATAAGGTATAATAATGATATCCCAACAATATCCAAGTTCAAACAAGGAACAAGCTTCAACTTCACCTGCAACTAGCAACACTATAAGAGGGGCTGCGCAAAGCTGTAACATAGCCAAACAACGGTTTGCTAGGATAGGTGGGTTAGAGGCTGGACATGGCAATATGAGAGGCATGATACAGCAAGTGGTAGGTAGCGCGGAATAGCAATAGAGCAAACAACTAGCAATGAAAGATAGAAGTGATTTCAAGGGTATGGTCATCTTGCCTGCAAAGTTCTCAGAGTTGTCGAAAGCTTGATCCTCGTTAGCGTACTCAACAGGTTCCTCGGTCACGTACTCGTCTCCCGGCTCTACCCAAAGAAATGCCACAAGCAAAGGACCAACAATCAATCATGGTGCAATGCACAAGCAACATGATGCAAAATATGGCATGATATGCGAGATGTGATATGCAATGCATATGCGTGCTCTGGCAGTAAAAGAAAGATCAAGGCACCAACTTGGCAAACCAAGCGTGCCGTTGGAAAGAGGAGATGATTTCAGTTGAAATCGATATAAATATCACCGGAAACGTATGCATGGTTTGCAAATGACAAGCAAAACAAGAATGACACAATCCTGTGATTAACAGCACGAGGCCATCTAGAATGCAACAAGAAACTAAGCTACTACACTCCAACATAACAACAAAGCATATGGCAGTGATTTACTCAAGATGCTTGACAAAACATGAACACTGAGCTATGGATAAATCACACAAGAGCAGCTTCAAACAAGCATGGCAAAAGTGCAAAAGATATCAGCTTCACAGACTTAGTGAAAATACTAACATGACAGAAATAACATCAGGAAGCCATGTTTAGAGCAAGCAAACAACATGCTACATGAAAATATCATAGAAAACAAAGGCATGGAATAAATATACTAAATGCATAGCATAAAAGTCTCTTATTGATCATGAGCCAAAAAGTCACAAAAGATATGATGGCACCCATGTAAAAATAGAAAGTTTTATTAACAGTTTCAGACTTAGCAGAAAATAGAGCATGGCATAAATAGAATTATGAAGGCATCTTTGCGAGCTCAAATCACTCATCACAAAGCCTTGCATGACAAAAAAACATACCAACAGTAATATTACATGTTCATGAAGCTAACCATGGCAAGAGAAAGTTCATAGCATGCATGGATCACTAGCAACAACCATGGCAAAATTGATTAACATGTAAACAATCTTCCAAGAACATTTTATAGCAAAAGTAGAGCAAGAATAAGACATGCTTGGGCACTCCGTAATTGCAAACCGGGGCACGGATGGATACATCATAATGTTTACATGGCATTAAAATAACAGCAGGCACAAGACTTAGCAAAATCCAAAGTCCCAGAGAACAGCAATATCATGAAGGCTACTTTGCATGCTTGTGCTAGTCACCACATAGATCACAAAAATACATGGCAAGAACCCCTGTAAAGATGGCATGACATAGGTCAAAACACATTTAGAGCTCATGCCCATATGAAGCACACATCAAATGTGGCAAAAATGACAAATCATCAAAATCTGATAAGTAGCATCAGTAAATATTTTATAGCACTTTTGCTTCAATGATTTGGGCATCAAGATGAACTCAAACAAGCATGCCAAAATGGACCGAAATGAAGCGCATCTCTCAATGAACATTTTGATATCTCATATGCATGAAACGGAGCTACAGTCATGGAGTTATGATGCAATGAACAGCGGCACAAAACATTATAGAAAAAGACTTAGAGGAATTCTCACCCTCCGAAATAGATCTAGGGTTTGAATTTGGCACAGAAACCGAGGCAGGGCCAGAGTGCTCGCCGGAGTTCGGTGGGGACGGCGGCCGAAGCTAAGGAGGAGAGGCGCTGGCGGGGTCGGCCGAGGCAGATCCGGCCGGATCTCGCCGGATCCAGGCGCGACAGCGAGGAAGAGGAGGCGGCGCGCGACGCGTGAAGGGCGGTGAGCTGGCGGCTTCCCGCGATGGCGGCAGCGGATGAAGGCGGCGGCGCGGGGCTCAGCGGCAGCGACCGGCCGCGCGGGATGGCGCGGTGCGCGGGGGGCGGAGATGGGCTTTGGGGCGCCCGCCGTGGGCTCGGGCGGGCCGGTGGCGGGCGACACGTGGCGCGGCGTGTTTGGCGGAGGGTGCGGTGGCGGTTTTGTCCGGCGATGGCCGAACATGTCCGGCGGTGCGGAAGGAGTTTTGCTAGGGTTTTGGACCCGAATTTTCGGAGGAGTAGACATATGTATAGCTAGGAAGAGGTAGGAGTGTCCAAATGAGGTGTAGTTTTCGCCCACACGATCGTGATCCGACCATGGAGGGCATGGAAGTGGTTTGGATGGGTTGTTGGGCCATTTTGGAGGGGTGTTGGGCTGCAACACACAAGAGGCATTCGCGGTTAACCGTTGGAGTATCAAACGGACTCCAAATGGGACGAAATTTTACAGGCGGTCTACCGGTGGTGTACCAAGGCCACTTGGCAAATCTCGGTCCATTCCGAGAACTTTTAATACCCGCTCATGAATAGAGATAAGAGGGGTGCGCCGGTGCATGTGGGAGTGTCGGATTGCAAAACGAACAACAGGGAAAAAGCTCGGATGCATGAGATGAACACGTATGCAATTGAGATGCACATGATGACATCATATGAAATGCATGACATGAACAAAACGCAAAACGAAGACAAAAACCCAACCACGAAGGGAATCTCATAACTTAAAGCCAAAAATGGCAAGAGTCGGAGTTAAAAATATGGCAAGTTACATCCGGGGTGTTACAACACTCCACCACTACGAAAGGATCTCGTCCCAAGATCTAGGACTGGAAGAACTCCAGATATTCGAAATGGAGGTGATCCTCATGTTCCCAGGTGACTTCTTGGTCGGAATGGTGTGACCACTTCACTTTCAGTAATTTAATAGACTTGTTGCCAGTCTTGCGCTCAGTTTCTTCAAGAATAGCAACGGGATGCTCATGATAAGACAAATCTTCTTGGAGATCAATCTCTTCGAAATTGATGGTGCACTCAGGAGTCTTGAAGCACTTGCAAAGCTGTGACACATGAAACACATCGTGCACATTTGCGAAGTTAGACAGAAGCTCAAGTTGATAGGCGAGGTCGCCTCTTTTGCCAATGATCTTGAAAAGACCCACGTACCTAGGGGCAAGCTTCCCTTTGATACCGAAGCGACAAGTACCTTTAATTGCAGAGACGAGGAGGTAGACATGGTCTCCAATCTCGAAAGCCCAGTCATGGTGCTTGCTATCATAGTAACTCT